>NC_136063.1:1503778712-1504084910 GCF_964261635.1 Lissotriton helveticus | reverse complement strand
ACAGACAGGCTAGTCTTTAGCACAACTTTGGTGAGCAAGTGCACGAATGTGCAGCAGCACTGTTTTTGAAGCCCTCTGTCAAAGCACAGAGGTGACATCAAGAGGAATAAAAGACTAGACCACAAACATGCTAGTGTAGACCAGTACAGACACAGTTAAACGAAGAGGGGGCAAAACTATACAGACCCTGTGTGTGAGGTCAAACTCCCACTCCTGCAGTGTGTATATTGAGTAGTGTGGAATGTGTCTAATTGCCATGTGTCAGACATATAATATATAGTGTATAGGGTGTGCATCAGGTGTCGTGACATGTATTTATCAGAGAAACATGTCAGGTAGTATGTAGTAGTATTGTCGGTCGTATCTGAAGGTTGTATGTCAATACAACGCGGTGTTTACACCGCACTACCATTACAACGCGGCTTTTACAACGCAAGTCGTTACCACAACTTGCGCTGTAGGGTGCTGGACTTAGGAATAGTAAGATTTACTATTCCAACACCAGCCTACGTTCAGTAGGGAAGGTGTTGGAATAGTAAATCTACTATTCCTTAGCCTAGGGTGCCCTCCAGCGCAAGTCGTGGTAACGACTTGCGTTGTAAAAGCAGCGTTGTAATGGTAGTGCGGTGTAAACACTGCGTCGTAATGGATGTTCCCCTATCTGAATGTTTTAGGAGTGTGTCTCTTGAAATAAATTAAATGACACCAAAATGCCAAAACTCCTATAAGGGAAACTGGGGATATACATTTTTTAAACCTTTAGGTTACAATAGTGCCCAAAGAACCATGATGGAGCACTAGCCAGATACTCCAACCAAGTTTGGCCTGGTCGGTGGTTTTACCTTGGGACTTAATGCCAGATGTGCAAAGCATTTTTGGGGTCACAAACAGCCCGATTCAAAGAATCAGGCTATTTGCAATCACAAAAATACTTTTTAAAATGTACAAAAAGCAAAATGCCATTCAGTTACTTGTTATGGAATCACACTTTGCATTTGCTATTTGGTATTTGGAAGAGTGTGTTTAGGGTGTCCCTTCCAAATACCGAATCGGTATAGTATATATTACAGTTTTGCAATCTAATTCCTGTTGCAAAACAGTAACATTTTACCACCCGTTCAAAAGTGGTGGCAATCGTCCCATTGGCAGCCCTTTCCTTTTAAGAATGTTAAAAAAGGGCATTGTAAAGTTTCATCTTCATTTTTTAAATGCACCCCATTTTTGGTTAAGGAAAACAGGCTGCATTTAATTTTAAAAAAAGATTGCTTTATTAAAAAGCAAACACAGACATGTTGGTCTGCTGAAGGCCACCATATCTGTGACGACTGCGATTCCCAATGGAATGCAAATTGTGACCTACCTTATTAATATTCACGAGGTAGGTCAATTTGCCACCTACTAGAAATCACTAATAGGGAGTAAAAAAAAAATACACATTAGTAATAACGTTTTCCTAATTGCAATTCAGAAATAATCGCAAATAGAAAATCAGTATTCTTAATGTTTGTAAATCTGACCCCAAGTCTTTTTTCAGGAATTCAAAACCCCTCAGTGTTGCAAGGCAGCAGACTGTATCCGAGGAAGTATTCATATAGTCAAAAAGGCGATGTATGCCTGAAGGTGTCTTTTCCCTGCACTGGCGCACAATGTGCTGCCAAGCGCCAATGCGGGCACCCTTGCACCATGCAGAATGAAGCACACGTAGAATGAGGAAAAACTGATGAGAAATAAATATATTTCTCTTCGCTACGCCTCACCTGGGAAGATATAGCATTTTGACGCATTCTAGTGTCTACCAGTAATGGTAAATCTTGCAATGCTCCAAAATTCTTTGGTGGATATGTGGGAAAACACATACACTGCACCCATAGAACGCCTCCATAGGGCAGAGTAACACAACTTAGAGATTTGGGCCGCATTGCGTTACTCCAGATTTATCAAGCCTAGGTGGTCTTGCGTGGCTTGATAAATCTAACTTAAGAGTTGCATCACTCTTGCACCCCATTGCTTGGTGCAAGGGTGACACAACTATTTAATACATATGTCCCTTAGTCTCCTTTTTTGGAGCTCAGAATCCTTCAGTATCCGACATTGAGGTTCACGAGGCCGGACACCTACTCGCTGAAGTCCCACTGAACTGAATTTCCTGCTGCAGAGAAACATGATTTTTTTGCCCAACTCTGCCTAGGCCCTCCAGAAGCCTGGCAGTCAAAAAAAAAAATTAAGTCCCAGATTTTCATGGGTGGTAGGAGAAATCTAGTGAGTTACAGCAACGTGTCTCAGGAACTCAGAAACACCTCTTGGGGGTCAGGACTCCATTCTCCCAATGCTACCACCTGGGTCCAGGTCAGGTCCAATTGCCAGTGGTCAGCAGGGAACATCAGGAAAAGGCCTCTCGCAGCTTTTTGGTAGGCCTGTACCAATATCAGAGGTCAGTCAACTGGCCCTTTGTTTTCACTTCTTTTTCCTCGTTACAAGAGGGAGCACTTTCAGTCTTTCAAGCCTCCCTACATTTGCATGAGTTCCTGTTTGCCCTACTGCAAACAATTCCACTGTTCCCCTCACTCCTTAAATCCAATATTGGGAAACACGTCTCCCTTTGTTCAGAGCATATGTGCCATACCCAGGGTGTTGCCATGATAGGGGCGATCGCCTCCTCTGTGGTCACTTCAAAACAGTGTGGGGACAGCTTTCCTTCCACTTGTTTCGTTGCCCTAGGAGGACAACCTGACATTTACTTATGATAGGGGATTAAGTTCCTATTTACACCCCACCTGATTTTTCTTTCAGGAGGAGAAAAATACCTCCCAAATAACTCCCCATGCACAAGCAATTGTCTCTGCTCTGGGAGCAGTTTTCACATCTCAACAGAGCTAATAAATCACTTGGCTACTGCTGGAAATGTAATGCAGATAAGCCTCCAGGAGATTCAGGCAAGGAAAAGATAACTTTAAAAAAATTACTTTCCCTAAATATTTATAAAAAATCTAACTACTGAATAGAACCTTTAATAAATATCAAAAAGAGTGGATTAGTCATCTTTCTAGCTGGTCCCAATCCAGGGATAGCATAACTAATATTTAATTCTGCTCCCCATTATTTCCTCTGAGACAGCCATTGCCTTCTTTCAGTAAAAATTGCTTTTACGGGCTGGTCACTGTAAGGACATGTGAACTTTAAATGTCTATATGTTTTACTTTTAAATACCATGCACATTGCATTGTGGTCTGCAAGGCATATATTAAGGTGACTTACTAATATTTAAAAGAAAGGTTTTCTCCTGTCAAAAAGGGGTATTTTGGCAGCTGGCAGTGCAGGATTTACACTGCAGTAATCAGGTTACACAGAGTAGGCTTATAGCCATTTTTACCTTGCCACTGTACTGGATGGCACAATAGTGGCATTTAACTTCCTTCACATTATATCTGGGATTCATAGACAAGTTAAATGTGCCAATTTGAAATAAGTGAATTCAACATGTTTAAAGGGGGAGCACAGGCACTTTACCGCTGATTAGCAGAAATAAAGTGCCCCTGATACACACACTGCTTCATATACACTCTAAACATGAAGACAGTCCTTGCAATGTAGATGCCCTACTCCTGACTCCATATTCTTCACATTGCACAGATTTGAAATCCACACACTTATGATTCTTGATACACATACACACTCATAAGACAGAAATAGCCCTTATTCTATAAACACTCAGACTGATATATATGCTCCATGCCGATGATGGATGCACACACATCACACCATTTGATCCACACACATTCCTCTAGATACAGATGCCCCACTCCTAACTCCATGTTCCTAAGTCTACATATTTTTTTTAAAAAATACACACTCAACTCCTGACTCTATATGCTCTCAGACTGATGGAAATACTCCAAATGATATACACACCCATCACTTACCCTCCATGCAATACTCACACTCACCGTATACTTCTAGATGCACTATATATGATACACACATTTGACACATGTATTGAAAGCACACTCAACATCCTATACACACTGCAAGCTATGCACACACACTATATGCAATTCAATCATTTGTAAATGCTCTTGAAAAATGCATACTGCTTACTTATGACACACACACACAGAAAACACAGACACAACTCTAAGAATGATATAGACTCTCTTGAAGGAAGGGTACTTCTAACACATTGACTCATAAAACATACACACTTGTGGATCTATATACACTCTGACTGATATACATGTGTAGGACGCTGTCTCTGTATATGATATTGCTACCAGGTGGAAATGCCATGCACAGAGTCCAGGGGTTCCCCAAAAGTGTACAGGCCTCAACGTAAAATCCAAAGTTCTCTAATTGTGGTAGTGTGGTCGAGCAGCCTTAAGCCTAACACTGAGGAGTTTAGGACATTTATTTCACAACAATGATTAATAATGAACACACGACTCAACATCCAGACCAATAAAATGATAGTTTGTTTATATTTTATTTTAAGACCAGTGTCTTTGCATTATGGTAAGTACAATTGTCATTAATAATACTTTTCAGGTTATTGAAGTTTTACAATGCAAATTTCAGAGCAGTTCAATAGTAACCTGTGGAGCAATCCAATTGTGCGGGGTAACAGGTACGTATACCAAGTGGTGTGGGATTCAATATCAATGCAGAGGCAGTCAGTACTGATAACTGAGAGGAATTGTTGGGGTCCGCAGAGGGCAATGAAGTGGGTTGATGTTCAGCAGGCCCAATGGTCAAACCGATTGCAGGTGGCAGGTGGCAGGGTTCTTGACAGATTCTGTCTGCAGCAGTTCAGTTCCTAGTCCATCAGCAGTCGCCTTCTGTCTTTCCCTTTGGTCAATCGACTCTGAGGGCCAGGTCTAGGGGAACCAACTACATACTAAATTTAGGAGGCGTGTTAGGGGAATAGGAGGTAGGGCCAATGGGCTCCTTACTTGTGTTGACTACACCCTCTTTTATGCTACCCTCCAGTGGAAGGGGCAATAGGTCTAATCTTGATTGGAAGGGTCTCACCATCTTCAAGATGGCAGGGACTGAAAGTTGGGCTTCACCTCCCTTCTTCACACCTTAGGGGTGGGGTTAGCAGAGGTAGGCACACCTTATCTTTTTTAATTTTCCTGCCCAAAGTGGGGATGTAAATCAGGGGCTGACATCTGTTGCTATCTGCAGAGGCTGGGGTCACATTACAAAGGCAGCAAGCCTTTGAAGCTTTCCCTCTTCAAGCACTGACAATCCTGGGAGAAGAGGCATGACACCTCTGCCCAGGATATGCATTGTTTCTGGTCCCAGAGAGAAAGGGCTCTGCACCCACGGGTCCAGAAACATGTCTGGTTGTGGTAGGCTGCCTAAAGCTGGCTTGGTAGGGATTCAGGAGGCACCTCTGAGGTTCCCCCTGGGCACATGGTACAATAAATCAGTGTGGATGTATTGAAAGGAGTAGGTTGGTACCAAACACTCCTGTATTCAGTGAAGCCATCATGATGCTGTAGAACTCGAGTTGTCGCATTCCCAGCCCATGTACTTTCTATTAGCATTCTGTGATTCTGGGCAAATCACGTAATCTCTCTGTGCCTAACAAAAATGAATGTGTGTCCTCATGTCATGTAAATGGTGCTATGTAAAGGGCTCTGATACCCGATTGGGGTCAAGTTCGCCCTATATAAAACTCTGGAAAAAAAAATTAACTGCCACTTTCGATATCAGGAAATGGTGCCCAATATTGTAGGGGAAAATCTGTCCATGCAGACATGCCCTCGCCTGTAGTATAGTGCACCCTACCTTAGGACTGTGAGGCCTGCCAGAGGGTTGACTTACCTATACTTCCAGGCAGTGCTAGCTGGCATGGCACCCAGGCAGGCTGCCATGTTGGCTTTGTCCTTTTCTCACTCACAGGGGCATACATGGGGTCATGGCCCCAGTGAGTAGGGACCCAAGGGACCCTCTTCAGCTCTCAAGCCCTAGGTCCCCAGGGTACCATTTACTAGGGACCTAGGGGCAGAAGTACCTCTATTTATTTATTTTGTATTTTAAAGGTTTTATATAGTGCTGGCTAGACGTGGAGGTATCAGAGCACTTTACATGAGTATCAGACCATAGTTGAAGGTTACATCGTTATAAAGGTTACACAGTATTTAGTGCATGGCAACATAGTTACATGTGTAAGGTCGCGATAGACAATAAGGACATATACATAAGGGAAAAGCAGGCAAGGGGAGAGATTCAGGGGAGAGGGGTAGGAGCAGGGGAAGTAGGCAGAGAATGAAGGAGGGAAAGAGGAGGGGATGGTGAGAGACAGCATGGAAAGAGGAGGGAGAGGATGATGGGGACACAAACCGGTAGATGAGTCCAAGCTGCGTCCAAAGTCCAGTAAGCTGTGATCCCAGGGGAAGTGGTATCATTTCCCATCTCAGTTGTGAGAGGTTCCCTTTATGCAGTGGACTCTCTCAGAGGGGTCTCTGAGACTCCATGGCCTACATACTGGATCCTTCCTCAAAAATGGTGAGGTTCTGTAATTTTCTAGACTGACTCCATTTTATATTGTGCCACCATTTTGTCTTGCCCTCACGTAGGCCTGTGAAGGTAGCCTGGCGAATAAAGTGGCCTGGCCTTCTTAGTTCATGTATACATTAACTAAGGTTTCTTTTTGACTCTGAAATGAACTGTAAGAAACTGACCTCGCAAAACCAATTTCCCTGATTGATCTTTGTCTGAGATAGCCAATCAATGTTCAGGACATCGTTAACTTTTAGTTTCCTTGCACATGTCTTATCTTGTTCATCATCTGTTACTGTTTCTTTTTATGTTTCTTCATTACATGGGTTATGCTTTCAATTATAGGTTTGTCGGGCTTTTGGAGGTAGAATTTGGGACATTCTTAATGATTAACTTTTGGGTTGGGATACTGTACATGTAATCATGCCATGCCCTGCAGTGCCATCTAAATCAGATTAACCTTTGTGAACTATGTAATTATAATGTTTTGCCCATATCCTGCTAAAACCCCAAAGGCTACTCACCTGCTGACTCTCCAGATTTTCCATTTGTTTAGGAATTTAATTGGTACAACTCCCTTACATGACTGGGGCAGGATAAAGAGTATATAAGACGTGAAGTAAGACCATTCTGGCAGACTGCCTCATTCAGTTGCTAAGGCTTCTGTGTGACGTAGTCTACTCATTTGAGGTTAATAAAAATGTACTTTTATATTGCAGCTTCTGTGTCAAGTTCTTCTTTGTGAGTTTAAAAGGAAGCCCTGAGAAGTGGAATTTTGATTTCTACAAATGGCGCGGCCAACGCGGGCCTCATCAGAGAAGTGGCTATCTGAGGGAGTGATCTTGTCAGAAGACAGAAATCTACTGAGGAGGACAGGACAGGACTCTACTAAGGAGGTACTCCGTGCACTGAGGTTCTGGGGATTCTTTGTCTCTGCAACCCAGTATATTTCTGATCTTCCTGATTTTGATCCTCCACATGATGTCACTCCTGACTGAGAACCTTTTTGGCGTAAGTATTTAAAAAAAAGACCGTTAGGACATTTAGAATTTGGCAGTTAGAATTTGGACAACCATTTGTTTGGTATAGCTTTGGAATTTTGGAATTTGTGTTGGCCAACTTTGGATTTGTATAGGTTTGTATATGCAAATTGCAATTTGTGTAGGCAGGTAAGGAGGAAACTTTTCTCTACTTTGTATAAAATTTGAACGGTGCACGTACGAAGAGTACTTTAAGCACTACTTGGGGTATAATATTGTATATTCTGCAATATTTTTGACATGCCTGTTTCAAGCTCACATCAAAGAATGTGTTACTTTTTTGGAAGGTACCATAGTGAGATGTGAATTAAATTAGCCGGCTCCCTTAGAGGAAATACCTAAATAGGTTTAGGTATAAAAACATATTTCTTCCTTGGTGATTTTGTATCCCCAGGGAATTAAAATATGGACATAATACAAACAAGGATCCTTTGTTCTGTGCAATTTTATGAATGGAGATATGCAGGGCGATTTTTGGTGTTCTGCCAGCCAAAGCTAGTGAATTGACTGTATTTTGGCTTCTTGGACATACAGCAGTCTGTTGGACTGTTTTTGCAGTCTTTCAGAACACTATTGAGAAGCGTTTCTTGTAAAAATTACTTACAACTAGTATTTACAAATGGTTTGGTTTAAGTACAGTCTGTGGGCTGTCCTTTGTTTCCGTTCTGAGGGGCCGATTAGGATGGCGGACGGACTTGCGTCCGTCCGCCACCCTTGAGGAGGAGGGAACGTCCGCAGGGGCTGCGGCGTTCCCTCCGTGCTGATTAGGATGTGACCGCCAGGGTGGCGGTCACATCCTCTATATTTAACATTGCGGCGGGTGCAGCTACAAGCTGCACCCGCCGCAATGTTAAAAAAGCATGTGTTACATTTACATGCACAAAGCGGCAGGCACCGCACGGTGCCTGCTGCTTTGTGCACGCAAATGCAGGGGGGTACCATAGGTACCCCCCATGTGCACCCCCCACCCCCCATTCACCCAGGGGGCCCGCAACGGGCCCCCAAAGTGAATGTCCGTATGCTTTTCCATGGCGGAAAAGCCGCCGTGGAAAAGCAGTTTTACACGACCATCATAATATGGCGGACGGTGTCTCATAGACACCGCCTGCCATGTTATAGCTTTTCCGCCGCGGTCGGAAGCCGACCGCGGCGGAAAAGCGGCGGACGGAATTCCAGACCCACCAGCCATCCTAATTTGGCGGTGGGTCTTTGGAGCCTCCGCAGAGGATTTTCCGTCTCCTCCGGGCCGGAGGTGGCTTCCGCCGGCCCGGAGGAGGCGGAAAATCCTCCATCCTAATCGGCCCCTTAGTGTTAATCTGTGGGTTAAATATGTGTTTAAATGTTTATGTGATTTTCCCATTAGTGCAACTTCTGTACGTGAATAGCGATGGCGCTATTTATGAAATGTTGTTGTTAAGTGTTGTTAAGTGCGCTGTATTTTGCGTCCTGAGTGTTTTTACCCCTTTCTGTATATGTCTGATAATATGCTCAATATGTGTTTGTGGTCTTTCTTTTGTCTTTAGTCTGTTATGCAAAATGTTAGTTAATTAATATTAATTAGAAATGAAATAAAATTCAGAAATGAACCATATTATATGCTACAATAGCTATATGTTGTTATTTCATTTATAAAGTAGCAATTGCGCACATGTACAAAACTGTTCAATGCTTTAAAAAAAAAAGTTAGAATTCACATTCACTAGGAATGAAAGGCCTCAAAAGGGAAATTGTGTGTTTTGTGGCTGTTTTAAATAAGACTGCCACCGTGCCCACGTTTTCAACACTAAGAAACAGCTGTTGCTGCCGCTAAGTAAGCAACATGAAGCAATTACGAATAGACAGGAATGTTTACTCAGTAAGGACTTTCCCAGTTAAACACGGGTGAACCTTTGCATTTCAGAATGCTGTTTTGAAAAAGGTTACAAAAATAAGGTTCATTATTTTGTATCACAGGAAGACATTTCAAGTGCGGTTTTCTTCTCTTTAAGCATTTTTCTGTAAGCATATTCTCGGTTTTAATGTTAAAATAATTGTCCTTTTAAAAAAAAGTGGCGCAAACATTTGCCATGTTTTAAGTTAGGCTTCTGTGCTTAGGCTTGTGAATGAATGCGTCTAGAAATGATAGAAAAGGGGTGCAGCTTGCTTTTCATGTGGAATTATCAAAAATGATTGGTTTTATTGAAGAAGAAGGAATTATTATTAATTATGAAAAAAATATTTTTTATAAAAAAATAATAAGTGCTTCTAAAATCGTTTTATTTATAAAGCTTAATACTCATACTATGACCTCCTAGCATTTAAATTTTATTTAAGTTGTGTTGAACCGCAAAAATGAGAACATTTGCATATGGAATTTCACTTGGCGCAGGCATAAAAAACTAATTTTTCTAGGGATTTACATGAGATATGTCTAATGTCCAATCTCTGCAATCTGTAAAGAACATTCTGAGGATGATTAATATGTAACACAATCATAGGATATTAATTTTTAAGTGCCCCAAATACCAAAGTCGAAATTGGGTAAAAAAGACTATTTAAACAGTATTCTTGCCATTTAGAGTAGCTTTTAAGGTGCCTTAAGCTTCAGTAAATGCATAGATTTAGGTATAATACAAGTTTCCAGGTTGTTCTTATTTGGGGTTGCTTTTAATGACTCAGTGAGCAAATGTGCCCGGTGCAGAGATTTGTGTTTGATATCAGGGTTGAACGTTCTAACTCTAGCTGGACCTACTGAGACGTTCATCCATTTAAGGTTGATGAAATGAGTACCATTGCATGGGGTGGTAACAAGCATTTGTTCTAAAGCTGGTATGTTGTGTTGTTGTGCTCTGCGAATTCTTCACAGTAAATGTTTTAATAATCTAAGAATAAATAAATGGTGGCCCCTAAAAGGAGTAATATATATATAACATGTGTTTTTAAATAGGGTTGATTATTGCAGGTTGGAAAGAGTTAGGAAGGTTTTTTGTCTTTGTCAACTTTAGAATGAGGAAGAGAGAGGGGGGTTGAGGAGCGTGGAGCTCGCAAGGCAGATTTTGACCTTAAGGTCTGTACGGTGGGGGTTTAGGAGTAAGTGGAAACAGATGTTCTGCTGAGGTGTTATTCTTTGCTCTTGAAGGACTGTGTGAGGCTTTCACGTCGACATCTGCATCCTATTAAATTAGGGCTTTGTCTCCGAAAAGTGCATTCCTGACCGGCCTTCCAAGAAGAAAAAAAAAAGGCAGGGTCTCAATGGGGGTTGGCGCATAGGACACGCAGAGTGTCTGTGAATGAGTTTTACTTTTGGAAAGTTAAAATTAAGGTGGTTTAGCATGTTTACAAAAGATGGTTGGTTACAGTTGAGATTTTGTGTATTATGTGCAGTGTCAGCAGTATGTTGAAAACAGATGTGTTTTTATCATGTTCAAGTTCAAGTTCAAGTTCAGGCATTTATAAAGCGCACTGCTCACCCAGAGGGTCTCAAGGCGCTAGAGGGAGGGGTTCACTGTTTATCGAATAGCCATGTTTTCAGTTCTTTTCTGAAGGAGATGTGATTCTGAGTGAGGCGAAGGTGGGTGGGGAGTGAGTTCCAGGTCTTGGCAGCCAGGAAGGAGAAGGATCTGCCACCCATGGTGGTTCTTCGGATGCGCGGGACTGCGGCGAGGGCTTGATTGGATGATCTTAGTTGGCGGGTGGGATAGTAGAAGGACAGTCGGGTGTTGAGGCATTCGGGTCCTAGATTATAAAGGGCCTTGTGTGCGTGGGTAAGAAGGCGGAAAGTAATTCTTTTGTTGACGGGAAGCCAGTGGAGGTTTTTTAAGTGACCGGTGATGTGCTCTTGGCGCGGGATGTCTAATATGAGTCTCGCTGATGCGTTTTGGATGTGCTGGAGCTTTTTCCTGCAATTTTGTTGTAATTCCGGCGTAGAGTGTGTTGCCATAGTCCAGTCGACTCGTGACCAGTGCATGGGTGACAGTCTTTCTTGTTTCGAGGGGGATCCAGCGGAAGATCTTTTTGAGAATGCGAAGGACGTTGAAGCAGGAGGACGATACGGCGTTGACTTGTCTGGACATTGAGAGAGGAGTCTAGAATGAAGCCAAGGTTACGTGCATGGTCTGTGGGTGTGGGCGCTGATCCCAAAGCGGAAGGCCACCAGGAGTCGTCCCAAGCTGAGGGGGAGGATCCTAGGATGAGCACCTCCGTTTTGTCTGAGTTGAGTTTTAAGCGGCTCTGTTTCATCCATTCGGCTACTTCTTTCATACCTTCGTGAAGGTTGTTTTTGGCGGTGTTGGGGTCTTTGGTGAGGGAAAGGATTAGCTGGGTGTCGTCGGCGTAGGAGATGATGTTGAGGTTGTGTTGACGTGCGATGGAGGCGAGGGGACTCATGTAGACGTTGAAGACTTCTTTCAAAAGAAATGTTTGTGCGTTTCTCATGTTTTTGCATTTTATCCTTTATGAATAGTTCCTGCTGGTCCTGTGTGTCAGAAGCGACACAGTAAGTTGTATTTGACAGCTGATCTCCACTAACTGGTGATCTGCTGTCAAAAGGAGGGAAAGTAAAAGAAAGTGTAATTTTGGTGTAATTTTGATTTTAAGCCTGACAAATTAAGCAGGCCCGAATATTGGGTTTTGGGCTGCAGGTTCACAGTGCATGAAGTGCGTGCATCACCGCTCATTTACATGTGCTATTGTAATTTGTCTATGCTTTTTGTGCTTGGTATACAGCACGTATATCTGATGGCTTTATATGTGCGTTTTTTATTTTATGCATGTTTTTGTTTTATGTTGCTGCTTTTGATACTATTACAAGTTCACCTGTGTTGGAAAGGGTTCTACATGACGATGTATATCGCTGCACAACAGTTGGGTGAATTTGCTCTGACACTAAATTTCACAGATATGATATTTTCATGCTGTGAACAAGACAGACAACACTTCACCAGTGTATGTCAAATTTGGCCATAATAGTATTGAAGAAAAATAAAAGAGATATACAGGATCAAAGTGTGTCACCTGCAATTAGTCACGTTACTGCCCCTTCCCGTAAGGAACAGGCAGCCCTAGATTTATGTTTCCTTGATTGGACCTAAGGATGAAATTATAGATTTGTGACTCTTGTACAAGGTGACCTAATTTCTATATTGCATTAGTTAATCATTTTCTGTTTCCTAAATAGTGTATGGCTTTGTTCCTCAAAGGGAACCAAGCTTCATTTTTTCCCTGAAAAAGGAACTGGAACATTAGCTGAGATTACCGTATAAGGTGTAGGGGCCAGCGATAGAGTTAAAATTTGTGTACTATTTTGACTTTTGTGCATCACCCATACTCTTGGGATTATGTCACAAACTTGACTATCACCCGAGTAATTTCTTGTTCTTCCCATAAATTTTTATTTTGCCGCTTCTCCCCTTGATCAATGTTGCATTGTGTCTAGTTATTGGGGATTTTAGCTGTGTCCTAATCCCATTTTCCCTTTTCCATATTCCTTTTACTAGTCAGCCCATTTATTAATAATATTGGTGTATTGTTCAGGTTCATACTTCCAGACTGCAGTGATGTACCAGGGACCCCCATATTATGTATAATTCCCTTTTGTATGACCAGACTGGTTTTCAAGAATTTTCTTCAGACCTACTTTGATGTTTTCCAGTCTGACTGTCAGGGTAGTGATGGACTGGTTAACTGACTTGATACTATCGTGAGACAAGTTTTCCAACTCAATAGGAGATACCTTACGTTTATTTCTTCAAACATGGCATAATTACAATGCCTATTTTATTTGGTTTTTACCTTTTTGTTCCTGCTGTTTTGAATGTTGGTGGGATCAGATGGGTTTTAAATAGTGGAAATACTAGGAATCTCTAGTCCTTGTCTTTTGTTCCCACATTTTGATCATTAGCCTGTATTGCATCATGCACCTAATACATCATTGTTAAAGGGAGGTATCTGTATGCCTCTGATAAGTTGTTTCATACGTTTCCCTTTTTGATGTGTTCTAGATAAGGAATTTAGGAACACCTATATGTAATCATTTAGAGAAAAAAAATGTGTTTACCCCATTAGACGATGCCACTACGTGCGAGGACATCCATTCAGATAGAATTCCCATGTAGCTATCTACCCTTAGATGGTAGAGGATATGCTCTCACATGGAAACCCAATTGAAGAGGCTAGAGGCACTGTTTTGCCTACTGCCTTTGTCTTTGTATTCTATGAGAATGACAGTGTATTTTAGATCACAATAGTCCCATGGCGTATGGCCATTCCTTTGAAGAATGCAGGCCACTTGCTTGCAGTCCCCTTGTTAAAACACTGAACAGTTTTTGTACTGAATTGAAGGAAACTAACAACTGTGTTACATTTCCTACGTCACTAGGTTCTGCGGGATCGAGTCATGACCTGCAGAACGCTGATAAGCCTAATTCCCATCAGTGACAGCTGCAGATGAATGGCAGACGTCTTGGCCCTACAGTCCCAGCACCCAGAAAGTAACAAAGATGGACAGCGATTGCCGGTGCTTCATCAACTGCATCTCCAGAGCATCATGCGTGCTTCATTAGACGGCGGTGGACTCCAGAGAAGAAGGAGGCCTGTTCAACGCAGAACATGATTTTCAGTGTAAAAGAGCAAAAGAGAAGGATCCCTGCTGTTGATGGCAGGGCTGGTTGGAGATTCAGTTTTCTACCTGTCATGTGCTAGTAACCTCTGACAGCGCGCGGTCCCCTGACCCCTTGGCCTGAGTTTTGGCCACCCCCCTTTTCCTTTGCTCCAACGGAATGGCAGTGCACCGGAGGATCTACGGTTGGCAAAAGGCACTACATTTGTGGTACCCATGAAACAGTGGCCCGAGCGTCCTCTGACACTGAATAGTGAGTGTTGGAGCCTGAAAGTGTTGCTAAGCGTGAAATTCTGTTGCTCTTTCTCGATTAATAGTACTTGGGTCTGCACGATGTGATCTGCACCCATGACCACCGAAGAGCATGGTATCTGTAGTGCCTGCCGCAGAGGAAAGCTATTGGTGCACTGCCTTGAGACATTGAGACTTTCGAGTGAGCTGTGGATGTTTGTCAGGAGGGCACTCCAACTAAGCAGTACTATTTTCATGAAGAGGCCTGAATCGAGAGGCCCAATGCGGAAGAAGACAATGGAAGCAGATTTGATGGACGATAGAAGCCTGCCAGAGAGGCTTTGAACGGACTTTGGGCACAGTTGCACAAGCGATTCCAGTGCAATTGTATAAAGTAAATGTTAATTAAGTTCTCATTTGACTGAATTGCCATGGAAGAGGAAGTGGCTCCGCCTGTACCATCCAAAAATGGTCCACCAGAGGTGAGTCTTTGTGCTACTATGTGTGTTCGGAGACCTGTCCCGAGAGCAGTAGAGATTAATAGGATGATGCTACAGCAACACTTAGAAGACCTAATGAAGATTGATATGGACCTAGATTCAGATTAACATGAGTTTAGGTTATTGCCTACCTAATGGCAAAAGGAGGGTCTGAGGTTCTGTAATTCTCGAGACTGACTCCATTTTATATTGTGCTACCATTTTGTGTTGCCCTCACGTAGGCCTGTGAAGGTAGCCTGGCGAATAAAGTGGCCTGGCCTTCTTAGTTCATGTATACATTAACTAAGGTTTCTTTTTGACTCTGAAATGAACTGTAAGAAACTGACCTCGCAAAGCCAATTTCCCTGATCGATCTTTGTCTGAGATTGCCAATCAATGTTCAGGACATCGTTAACTTTTAGTTTCCTTGCACATATCTTATCTTGTTCATCATCTGTTACTGTTTCTTTTTATGTTTCTTCATTACATGGGTTATGCTTTCAATTATAGGTTTGTCCGGCTTTTGGAGGTTGAATTTGGGACATTCACTGTACATGTAATCATGCCATGCCCTGAAGTGCCATTTAAATCAGATTAACCTTTGTGAACTACGTAAATATAATGTTTTGCCCATATCCTGCTAAAACCCCAAAGGCTACTCACCTGCTGACTCTCCAGATTTTCCATTTGTTTAGGAATGTAATTGGTACAACTCCCTTACATGCCTGGGGCAGGATAAAGAGTATATAAGACGTGAAGTAAGACCATTCTGGCAGACTGCCTCATTCAGTTGCTAAGGCTTCTGTGTGACGTAATCTCAGTCATTTGAGGTTAATAAAAATGTACTTTTATATTCCAGCTTCTGTGTCAAGTTCTTCTTTGTGAGTTTCTAAAGCACTAAGTATCAGTCGAACCCCTGAGAAGTGGATTTTTGATTTCTGTAAGGGGAGAGGGAGTGCTTTGGCAAGGGGTGTCATACCATACCTCAACTGTGGGTGACTCCCTTGGCGCTGTGGACTCTCTCAGCAGGTTCGCTGAGACTCCAGAGTATAAATATTGGATCTTTCCCCAACAGGGGAGAAGGAGTGCTTAGTCAAAGGTCACAAAGGATAGGGGGCTAGGTGGTGTAGCAGGCAAAGGGAGAGATTCAGGGGAGAGGGGATAGGAGCAAAGGAAGTAGACAAAGAAAAGAGTACAACATGGGAACAGACACCATCAGTATTGGGGAACAGACTGTTTTCTCTCTGTGGCCATGAGTTTGCCTCATTTCAAAGGTAAAAGCCTAGCACAGGGCATTCCAGAACGACATGAATCACACAGTTTGTAATTCGAAGTATTTTTCTCAATTCACAGAAGTTCATAGTACGCTGCACATCAGCAATCCAGATGTTTTCATATTACGTTTTTGGGTGCCAGAGGATGATGCTCAGAACTAATAGTGTTTAACCCAGTCATCATCAGTCATCAATGTCTCCATATCCTGGCAATTCCCCGCCGTAGAATGAAATTCATCCTCCACAGCTGATATGAGTTGCTCTGCTGCTGAGAGCCTCTCCCCCTGCTTATCCAACGCGGCTGCCATTTTGTTCATCGAGGGATAGGTTGACTATTTTTTCATCAATGGCTTCTAGGCTCTGTTGCATAGCCTGTAACGTGACCTCCAGCGTGGAGGATTGTGGCTGAGCCTGCTCTAACTCCGTGTCAGAATGGGTGCCCGCAGGTCGACTCGAGCAACACGATTCAAACAATTACTAAGGATGTTCGTTATCAGTCTTGCCCATGATGTGGTGTATGGAGGTAAGTGTAGCACAGGAAATGGCCCAGACAATCAGAACAGCAGTTGTGTACTTGTCCTCTTAATCCACTGGTCTACGGTCCTCGCCCCAGTAGAGAGTGTGCAGGGCCCGTCCTGCTTCACGGCTGAACGCACTTCTTCACCCTACCTTGTGACCAACGTCTGCTTTTCTGTTTTCCACTCCTCAGCAGGCCCAATTGAGTACCACTGATATTGCTAAATTCCTGTCTTCAGAGAGTATCCAGCGCTTTCAGACAGTATTAATGAGCAGTGCACCTGCAGACCACAGTGCAGCCCTAACAAGTGTACCATATATTTGCACAAGGAGCAGTCCTTCAATCGCCCCCGGTGCTCACCTTATAGTCCACTTTCATGTTACCGCTCTGCCTGGCACTCTACAGTGATCCCTGAGGACCTCTCACACTGCTGCGCTGCTCCCCGCTGTATCGATCTCCCAGCACACTTGGGGCACAAGGGACAGCCACGTACTTGCTCTCCCCGTCCTCTGAGAGAAAAGGCCGCTAATGTGCTCCGCCCACCGCCCCCGGCCCCCCAGCGCGCACACCCTCATGATGATAGCACCCAGCCTCCCAGGATCTGCCTACAAGCGACCAGGCAAGTGTCACTCAGCTCCGCTCCTGGTGCCATGTAGACCCACGACGCGGCAGCCCGCAAGACACAGAGCAGCTATGCCCGGTCCGAACATCTGCACTTCTCTCGCATGGATCGTGGTCACAGGCTCACCCGGTCTCGCCCGCACCAAGGTAAAGCAGGGTGCACCCGCTCTCCGACCCGACTTGCCCAGCCCAACAATGCACACACTGCCAGCAATGCACACAATGCCCTCAATGCACACAATTATCAGGAGAGCTGTTGAAGATCTGCCAAGCAGTTTTCCGGGAGAATCTATCCTTTAGCGCTGACACCGTCCTTCGCAGCTCTGCTCTGTGGCAACCTCTGCAGTGCCATGTTCCAGTCCTCACTTTTAAGCACCGCAGTTAGGACATGCCGCCATTTTGTGCACCCTTGAGGCCGCTACGCAGGGGAATACCAATGTCACAATTTTGGCGCAGTAGTCCCGCAGCACAGTACTGCTGTATGCCAGTAGGTTCCTCTCCGGTTACCCCACAAGATGCTGTCGTTGTTGGGGTCAGTTGGGCGATGAGTCCGATGAGTCCACAGATTGTTAGAGGATTGTGAGCCCTGCCGTCAGAACCTCAATAACAGTGTGGCCATCTTGACTCCCGCAACCACAGGAGGCAAGATGCCCACTATTGGGAGTTTGTTTTAGGAAAGGAGCACTGGCACAGGGGACCTGATTGGCAAAGACCCTGTGCACTACATTTGAAACCACATCAAAACCAGACAAAAAGTGGGGGATAACCATGCAACAGAGGCACTTTCTCACAACATGCTTCACACACATGACAGACAGACAAACTTTACAATGTCATATAGACGCAAAACACACACTCCTATTCTATATACACAGACTCCATCAATGCACATGCACTCACTCCAGATACCTTACACATGTTTAGCACACACTCCAGTCTCCTTAAGCATGTTTGACAGACAAGCACACTTTTAAAAAAGTTGGCCTTTTGTACGCTCAATCTGCCAAACATTCAGGCTAGTATATAAGGCAGGCAGTCATGATGGGAAACATCCATTACAACGCAGTCATTAAATCGAGCTAACTTTACAAGGCAACTGTTAAAACACAACTGCCTTTACATCACATGCCATTACAATGCATGCCATTACAACACATGTCACTACAATGCATGCCATTTCAACGCATACCATTACAACGCATGCCATTATAATGCATCATAAATAGGCTGTCCGGTTTTAGGTTTAACCCTATAATAATTGATAAAACCCCACCGGAACGAAAATTGGCCACACCAGTGTAAACATATAAACACAGAAAAAAAATCCTGCACAACCACAAACTAAATGCCATTCAAAGAAAGGAAAAGGAGAGTTAAAGAGTCATTTTCATTCACAAAAATATTGTTTTTTCTTCTATTTTTCAGTTTTGTGGTCTTTGGTCCAAAGATAGAGGGGTTAGAAGCATGTTGTTTATTTATTTTATAAACTGTAGAGAATGAGGAAATATCAAAATAATATTTGATTTTTTGGCTACGTTTGAGTCTTTAACTCATAGGAAAAATATAGGTTTCATAAAAATCTTTCCCAGTACGTACCATCACATTTACCCACAGAGAATGGGTAAAAACCCTTGATACATAAGCCCCCTTTTCTAGTGAGTCATTATTGATATCGGTGAATTGCCAAACACCCCAGGCTTTCAACATTCAAAGCAAGATACAGTGACAGGTATATGCAAAAAATGTGCAGTCACAAAGCATCTGGAATACTGGTGAAAACATGACAACAGACTTTTGGAAAACATGGAATGCAGTGTCACTTTTAATGCTGCTGCAAAAAGTTTTACCAAGTTCAACAAAGATTGGAGTGATTTTGTTTGTATTTGCAGTGATTCAGCTATGTATATGAAAACGTTGTGTGATGACCTGTCAAAATCGATACCTGAGCTAAAGTGCTTCCATGTAAGAGATCCTTGCCACTTGTTAGATGGTATGCGGAAAACATCTTTACAATCTACAGAGTTAATGAAGAATTCTATTGAATTTTTAATCCATTCTGGTGCACTGGTTTGTTATGCACGGAACTAAAACACAAATAATTATTATTTTGTGCTTTGTATGGCATCAACGAAAGAGTCATCCCAACTGTGTCACTTCGATGGTGGTTCTCAGTCCTAGAGGCCATGAATGCTATATTATCCATGTGGCAACCGTTTACAGAACCTTTGCTCAGTGATGATATGTGAGGATCTTTGGTCACATATTGATAGTGATTTGAGAAAAAGTACACTCTACTGCATTCTTATATTTTTACAGGAAAGAATGACTGCTATAATGGACATAATAAAAGAATTAGAGTTTGAAAACACCCTTGTCTACCAAGTGTTCAGCATAATTGGTGTAGATGTAAACATCTCCTTGAGAGTAGGCTGGGTGACACTTTTAGTGACTTTGGCACCGTAACATATTCCATGTTAGAGTGCTTGCCACTTGATAGGCAAAGAAATGTTGAGGAGCAATTCAGGAACTTTTATTTTACAATGTATGAGAAATAACTCTTCACCAACCATGGCATTTGAAGTCAATAAGGCCTCACTGTGGTACTCTGCATAAGTTATATATCCCTTCCATAAGGGAAGTTTTCTCCGGAGTTTCAAAAGTGCTGCCTCATTTGTGACCGCTTCAATAACTCTGAGGGCATATGCATCCAGTTCAACACATATGTTGCAGAACGTTTAGCAGCGAATCACAATCTTCAGGTGCACCAGTATTGGCATGGAAAGCTTTGTCAGTGGCCAGAGTTAGCAAATTGTATAAAGGCTATTTTGGCATTGCCTATCTCAAGTGCCAATGTTAAGAGGGCTTTTTCACAGATAAAAGTTTACATGGGAAGCAAGGAGCAAGTGTGCATGACCAAAGACTCACTGAAGAAGTATTGTATGGTGTACTACGATAAGTTTGATTTATAAAAATGTATTTGGACCTCATTTACACTGTGCCTACACTGTCTATATACCATGCACTATCACTGGAGAAAGCAAGCAATATTAAAAGCAAAATGTTCTATAAACACCGGAAAAACACTGTTTCTGTTGTTTTTAATGGCGTGAAAATGTGTAACCACTGATAAACACTGTTTTTTAAACATATTGAAATCACTTGAAAACACTGAAAAAACACCACCTGAATTTACCAAAAATAGAACCTAAAACAGGAAAGCCTAATTATAAGGTAAGTAATTAGATTTTTTTTGTATTAGAGTGGGTATGGGTTGTGGGGTACATGGGAATAGTAATTTTTCCCCTAAACTATCCAACACTTTCCCTACTGTTGCACTCACTGGAGTGGGAATAGTAATTTTTACCCCTACACTATGCAACAATTAGTAATTTTCACCCCTACACTATCCAACACTTACCTTACTTTTGCACGCACTGGAGTGGGAATAACAATTTGTACCCGTACACTATCCAACACTTACCCTACTGTTGCCACAAAAGTATTATGCATTGTAATGGAATGCGTTGTAATGGTATGCATTGTAATAGAGTGCGTTTTAATGGTAGTTTTAAAAAATGCGTTGTAATGGTATGCGAGGTAATGGTAGTTGCGATGTAAAGACTGCGTTGTAAAAGCATGCATTGTAATTGCATGCGTTGTAACGTCATATTTTCGTCATGATGGATACAAAAACACCAAGGCTCTTTATAAACATACTCCATATGATAGTCAAACCCAAAACTGCATCCAAGCAAAACAGACACACGCCCCGTACACTGAGAGCATATAGGCCTAATTCTCTGGTGCTATCTCTGCACATACTATGCAGAAATATTACAATTCATTAAACTTTATAGTTAAATAATTAAACAATGCACATTAAAAAAACATTCCAAGAACAATCCTAAAATACGATAGAATTTAGGTTGCCTAATATGATAACAGTGGTTTTGCCATAACAAGTCAGGAAACTGACGAGTTAAGGTGCTGCCTACACCCTGTTGTATTAAATCAACCTTACTTCCCACCCCAGCAAACACTACAAATTCCACTTCATCAATTGCACCACATGCTAATCCACCCATCATCAAACAGATTATCCATGTAGCAGATGGTATGCTGGATTACGTAAAGCAGAAATAGGCACTGTCACACCAAACATTTTTCCTCCACCAGGAAAAAAATCTGGTGAAGAGATCCATCCCCTTCATGTTATGTTATGTTATGTTATTCTAAACTTTTTAAGCGCACGGGCACCCAGGGGTTTCATGGCGCTGACAGTGAGGAAAATTGAAAAGCAGTTAACCTATGCAGAAGCTTGCTTGAATAGCCAGGTCTTCAAGGCTCTCCGAAACTCCATAAGATTAGTACATCTCCTGAGCGTCAGAGGAAAAGTGTTCCACACCTTTGGGGCAAGAAAAGCAAATCGGCACCCACCCTGACGCTTCCGTTTGAAAAAGGGTAGGGTGAGGAGGGACAGGTGGGCAGAACGAAGATTACGGGTAGGCGCATGCTTGACAATTAGATTGTTGATAAACATGGGGCTTTTCCCGTGAAGAGCCTTAAAAGCCAGGCATCCTACTTTAAATATTACCCGTTGGGCTATGGGTAACCAGTGGAGAGCAGTCAGCAGTGGTTTCGCCGATCTCCCATTGCGGTGTTTGAAGATCAGTCTAGCCGCTTGGTTTTGCACAATTTGTAAGCGTTTAGACAAAAACAAGGGGAGACCTAAATAAATAGAGTCAGAAAAGTCTAATCGGGACAAGACCATGGCGAGTACCACTTGAATGATCGCAGAGTGGGTGAGCAAATGAGCGATTTTTCTGATTTTGCGCAGTTGATGGAAGCTGGAGGAAATCACAGCTCCCACCTGGCCTTTGAGAGAGAGATCAGAGTTGATGGTGAGCCCGAGGCTTTTCACCAAGAGAGAAGGGGAGGGAGGAGATCCCATTGTTGACGGCCAGTAGTGGGGGCCCCAGCTCATCGAACTTTTGCCCGGGAGTACTAACTCAGTCTTCCCTGGGTTGAGTTTTAGATGGTTACACTCCATCCACCGTTGAATGTGCAGCATGGTGGCCTGGAATTCCGAGACAGAGTCATTAGAGTCCAGTGGGAAAATTAACTGCAGGTCGTCAGCGTAGTTGTAGATAGTTACCTTCCTGTTCTTTAAAGAATGTAAAAGGGGTTTGAGATATAAATTGAACAGGAGGGGGGACAATGACGAACCTTGCGGGACACCACAGGTGGTGAACAATTTGGGCGCGGTAAAGTTCCCGAGTTTGACTGCCTGAGTACGATTGCTCAGGAAGGATTTCACCCAACTGAGAGCCTCGCCTTGCAGACCAGCCTGTTCCACATGGTGTAATAAGATGGTATGATCCACCGTGTCGAACGCCGCCGACAGGTCCAGGAGCACCAAGGCCTGATGTATACCCCTGTCGGCATTAGACCTCATAGTGTCCAGGACTGCGAGAATCACAGCTTCAGTTGAGTGCGCCTGGCGGAAACCGGCTTGGTTGGGCTCCAAGTATTCCGATGTTTCAATAAAATTGGAGATACAGCTTGCCACATCCCCTGCAAATATTGGAGTGCTTGATTTTTAAACACCCATGTTTGCACAATTCCATAATTCAAAATCTGTGATCCAAAAATGTATGTTTTAAGATACACACAATGTCTAAATGCAAATATATTTTGAATGATGCCATGCCTTTATAAATGTTTCTTTGCTGTTGAGGATCTCTTTTTCTCATTACACCTACATAACTGTGGGTTCTAGACATAATATGAATTCTGGAAGTTAGATTACTTTAAAACCCTGCCCTCACAAAAATGAACAACAGAAACATTTCAAATTGGCTTGCAAATAAAAGTTAATTAACCTTTTTTGTAAATGATTAAGGTGACTTACAAATCATGAGAGTCTTCAAAAAGTCCTTTCGGAATTTGAATGATGTGGTTTAAGACTGAAACCAGCTTCCCAACTAAGCTGTCTTCTGATGAATTATGCAAGATCTTTTCAATCTCCTGGAACATTATTTGCATCATACTACTACTATTCCACTTGAAAAATACCTGTCAGGATAAGACAACAGAACAGAGCTATAAAATGAAGGAATTTGTATACATCAATGCATCTGCTCATTCTCCATAGTCTTTGTTTACCTCCTGAATTAGAGCATCAATTGCATAAAAGACAAAACTACATATAGACAGATAGCCAATACATTCATGCTAAAACAAATACACAGAGGAGAAAGAACTGATTGAAAATAATTGTATAACACAATGTTCTCCCACATGGATGTGGAAGACTGACACCTGTTTGTGCTTTATGGATGTGGACCAAAGCGGCAAATTTGATTTTCCAAGTAGGAAATGTGGGTGTTCTGATGGTAACCTGGTTTCAAGTACACCATGGGTAGCCTCTTTCGAGCAGCACTGCTTTCTTACATGTGCAACAACAAATCCAGTTAAGATGGAAAAAGCTATCCAGAGAAAATAGGAAAAAGCAAAGATTTCAATGCATAAAAAGGAAATAAACACAAAGACAATGTGGTGTGCAAATAAGGAATAATAAAAAAAATATAACTGTGTCCCTGAAATCATTGGTAAAGTGAAACCCCAATCTTAACCTTTGGAGTGTGGTAGACTAGGTCTCAGGAACGTTTTGCAGTCAACGATTCGTTGGAGTGCAATGGGTCAAAAGTTAGTAGTTCATGCCAGAAAAAATCAATTACTTTCAGACTTTGAAAAAAGTTTTGAGTAAGCCTAGGCAAAATTCTAGTTACTCCACAGTAACTGGAGTAATTTTGGTAATTTAGTGTTATTCTCTTGATGCAAAATTACCAGAAATAATGCAATTACGCCTGCTCACGTAATTATGAGTAAATTGGCACAGAAATCCTACCACAGGAACAATGACTGTAAAAAGCAAAAGTGGCTGTTGGCTACTGCTGTTCGCGTTCCGTTGCATTTAGATCCATTTTGTTTGCACAGAATGCACCCTCAGGTCTATTTTGAAAGTGAGAGTGCATTTTACGCCAAGAAAATAGCAATAGATACTGGGTTACGCCCCATGTAATTCTGAGTAAATTGTATAACTTTGCTGGAATGTCACATTATTACACTCCAGCTAATTATGCAAGTTATGACTACACATACTTTTGAGGTTGGAAATATTCAACATGTCAAGGCTGGAATCTGTAGCCAAGACAGATTTCACAGGACTGGATACATCAGCTAAACTGTCTCACTGTAAATGTGTCCTTCATCGTAAAAAGCTCAGAGTGGGAAAAATGAAATGAATAAATAAAGATAGCTGTGTCTTTTTTGTCATTTTCAGGAAGAATTAACATCTCATACTGGCTCTCCTTAAATATTGTATTTTAAACCTCAACTCTGAGAAATACATTTGTGACTTTGGCTCTGTATTCCTTTACATCTCCACAGTTTCGGAAAAGGGTCCTTAGACAACAGCTCATTAGTTGCAAAAAGACTCTTAACAATTCCAGTTCCCGGGGCACTGGAATAGCTCATTAACAACTGGAATTTCTATGTAGCACTGGCCACTTTTATTCAGAGGCACCTCAATATTCCTTAGGCACTGTTAAGATAACCCGCAGAAGTAGGTGGTAAAAAATGCCAAGGGGCAAGTAGTCCAAAATGCTTTCTTCCAGGCCACTAGAGCTCCCTCTGTTTCCAAGACCAAGCTACAAGTGAGTTGTTCCACAGGAAGGACGCATGCTTCACATGCATGACCTGAAGATGTCTTTCCTTAGGAATGCTAGAGAAGCTAGGACCATTAAATCTTACAAGAGCCTTTCAGCCTCAGATATCCAAGGCATAGCTGGAGAGGGATCTCTGGATGGTCAGACAGAAAGGAATCTTTTAACACAGCTAGCGAGACAGAAGACAGTCTTTTATTCTTTCATTCTAATCATCTCTCTCCTGGTAGTAGGTTAAGCTGTAAGATTTAAAGGCTAGAACCAGTCTGTGATGGGCAATGACCAGTAAGTAAACCAAACTAACATTCTCACCGTTTTCTCATTCCAAGACCTGCATCAAAGTGACTCAGAATAAGTGCCAAGGATATGCTTTCTCACATGAACTTGCACTGAAATCCTTTTACACAAGTAAAAAATATAACTTATGCCTTTTCTACTCATGTCACCCTCTGATTTCCCTTTAAGTCCAGATCAATTATTCCCACCAGGATCAAAGGAAATCTCCACCTCTAAGTCAAAATCTTTGAAAGCTCTAATGCTGGGATTAGTTCTACAGATTTCAGTAAGCACCCCCATTGTCAAGGGCACATGGCACTGCAGAAGACCACAATGAGATGTCACCTGAAAATCCTGGACTAGGTTCTCCTTCCCACCATTTGTTAGTCTATTGTGAAGGCTGCCTTTGGTGTAATCGGTACAAAAGGGGGTGGTGATGGACAGAGCATCTAAACCAATCAAAGACTCACACCCAGTCAAAAGATCTGGGTTTAATCCATCACCGTTCTTTAGCCCACTCTGCCACCCCAGTTCAGACATGGCTATATGCAAATCAGTCTGACCCTCTGTCTCATGGGAACAGTCCAGCCCGAACTGCCAAGCCATGTCTTCCCTGGACCGGAAACAAGCTTCCGAGGACCGGTTTCTGGCATTACAGCCGTCTTCAGCCGGCTTGCTTAAATCCAGTGGCAAAGTGAGCAAGGGACTCATGTCTGAGCATACCCTGCCACACTTATGGCGGCCAAAAGCGGTACAAAAGGGGGTGGTGATGGACGGAGCATCTGAACCAATCAAACACTCACACCCAGTCAAAAGATCTGGGTTTAATCCATCACCGTTCTTTAGCCCACTCTGCCACCCCAGTTCAGACATGGCTATATGCAAATCAGTCTGACCCTGTGCCTCATGGGAACAGTCCAGCCCGAACTGCCAAGCCATGTCTTCCCTGGACCGGAAACAAGCTTCCGAGGACCGGTTTCTGGCATTACAGCCGTCTTCAGCCCGGCTTGCTTAAATCCAGTGGCAAAGTGAGCAAGGGACTCACGTCTGAGCATACCCTGCCACACTTATGGCGGCCAAAAGCGGTACAAAAGGGGGTGGTGATGGACGGAGCATCTGAACCAATCAAACACTCACACCCAGTCAAAAGATCTGGGTTTAATCCATCACCGTTCTTTAGCCCACTCTACCACCCCAGTTCAGACATGGCTATATGCAAATCAGTCTGACCCTGTGCCTCATGGGAACAGTCCAGCCCGAACTTCCAAGCCATGTCTTCCCTGGACCGGAAACAAGCTTCTGAGGACCGGTTTCTGGCATTACAGCCGTCTTCAGCCCGGCTTGCTTAAATCCAGTGGCAAAGTGAGCAAGGGACTCACGTCTGAGCATACCCTGCCACACTCATGGCGGCCAAAAGCGGTACAAAAGCGGGTGGTGATGGACGGAGCATCTGAACCAATCAAACACTCACACCCAGTCAAAAGATCTGGGTTTAATCCATCACCGTTCTTTAGCCCACTCTGCCACCCCAGTTCAGACATGGCTATATGCAAATCAGTCTGACCCTGTGCCTCAAGACAACAGTCCAGCCCGAACTGCCAAGCCATGTCTTCCCTGGACCGGAAACAAGCTTCCGAGGACCGGTGTCTGGCATTACAGCCGTCTTCAGCCCGGCTTGCTTAAATCCAGTGGCAAAGTGAGCAAGGGACTCACGTCGGAGCATACCCTGCCACACTTATGGCGGCCAAAAGTGGTACAAAAGGGGGTGGTGATGGACGGAGCATCTAAACCAATCAAACACTCACACTCAGTCAAAAGATCTGGGTTTAATCCATCACCGTTCTTTAGCCCACTCTGCCACCCCAGTTCAGACATGGCTATATGCAAATCAGTCTGACCCTGTGCCTCATGGGAACAGTCCATCACCACCCCCTTTTGTACCACTTTTGGCCGCCATAAGTGTGGCAGGGTATGCTCAGACGTGAGTCCCTTGCTCACTTTGCCACTGGATTCAAGCAAGCCGGGCTGAAGATGGCTGGAGTGCCAGAAACTGGTCCTCGGAAGCTTGTTTCTGGTCCAGGGAAGGCATGGCTTGGCAGTTCGGGCTGGACTGTTCCCATGAGGCACAGGGTCAGACTGATTTGCATATAGCCATGTCTGAACTAGGGTGGCAGAGTGGGCTAATGAACGGTGATGGATCAAACCCAGATCTTTTGACTGAGTGTGAGTGTTTGATTGATTAAGATGCTCCATCCATCACCACCCCCTTTTGTACCACTTTTGGCCGCCATAAGTGTGGCAGGGTATGCTCAGACGTGAGTCCCTTTCTCACTTTGCCACTGGATTCAAGCAAGCCGGGCTGAAGACGGCTGGAATGCCAGAAACCGGTCCTCGGAAGCTTGTTTCCGGTCCAGGGAAGGCATGGCTTGGCAGTTCGGGCTGGACTGTTCCCATGAGGCACAGGGTCAGACTGATTTGCATATAGCCATGTCTGAACTAGGGTGGCAGAGTGGGCTAAAGAACGGTGATGGATCAAACCCAGATCTTTTGACTGAGTGTGAGTGTTTGATTGATTCAGATGCTCCGTCCATCACCACCCCCTTTTGTACCACTTTTGGCCGCCATAAGTGTGCCAGGGTATGCTCAGACGTGAGTCCCTTGCTCACTTTGCCACTGGATTCAAGCAAGCCGGGCTGAAGACGGCTGGAATGCCAGAAACCGGTCCTCGGAAGCTTGTTTCCGGTCCAGGGAAGGCATGGCTTGGCAGTTCGGGCTGGACTGTTCCCATGAGGCACAGGGTCAGACTGATTTGCATATAGCCATGTCTGAACTAGGGTGGCAGAGTGGGCTAAAGAACGGTGATGGATCAAACCCAGATCTTTTGACTGAGTGTGAGTGTTTGATTGATTCAGATGCTCCGTCCATCACCACCCCCTTTTGTACCGCCTTTGGTGTAATGACTGCTGGCTTCCTAGGTCCTAAAAGAGATTTGGTGTGAAGAAAGAGATTAGGTATGAAATACAAAAGCAGCCTGAAATGAGAATGGTGTTTTACTAAAGACTGCCACAGATGTTAGGATAGCCTGTTAATGTTATATTTTAGATGCACACTATAATTAAGCTTTGTGCAACTACGCAAAACTTTTGTGTGAGTCATAGCAGCGTTATAATAAAGCTAGCTTTCTTTTCAAACCCCAGTACCTGGAGCGGGGCCTGGTCAGCAACCCTCACATATGTTAGAGGTCAAAATACGGGGGTATCCAAAGCAAAAAAGGGTGTAAAAAAAAGATAAAAAGTTATATTTAATTAAAGTCATGAAATGCCATAAATAGGTTTTTGTGAAAGCACAGAATGTTGGAAAGTGTTTTTGGCATTTCACATGACAAACCTGTACACTAAACATTGGTTATATGGACAAAATACAGAGTAAAAGATATCGAAATGCAGAAATATGTAGTTTTTAATATAGTTGTCCACAAATATTGTGATGCAGGATTATCCTTGACAAGAATATTGATTTTCTAAGGTAAGTAAACGGTACACTGTCTGGAACACCCAAAATCCAACTAACTCCACTCAAAACTGTGCTCAACCTAGCTGCTAGGCTCATCACCGACTACAAATGTTTTGACCACATCTCTCCTGCCCTTAAAGCCCTCAAATGGCTGCCCAACGAAGGCATATCCTCCTACAAGATTGCATGCATTACACACAAAACCCTTCATCAAAACATCCACTGTACCTCTCATATAAACTCCACAAAGCCGGCTGCTCCTGGCAGATGAGGAGCACCAACACTCTTGTTCTTGTCCCTCCTCTGTTAAATAAGACACCCATGCAATCTCGCTCCTTCTCTGGAAACGCCCCAGCCATCTGGAATACCCTCCCTAAAGACCTCCGGTGTAATCACTCCTACTCCAGCTTAAAAAAAGACCTCAAATTGCACATTCTCATCAAATATTGTGGTCCATAATTCCCTACCTCGGTCTGTGACGTCCACTCTGCCTCCCACTTTTATGGTTCCCCTCCATTGCCCTCCTGTCTCTCACCCCTCCATTCCCACTTGTTACTTTTCTCCCTGATGCTACCTCCTCCCTTCGCCCCTAACCCCCCGCCCTGTCTCCACCTATGCCTTATCCTACTCCCTCCCTTCGCCCCTTGCTACTCTCCCTTCCCCGCCTGTCTGTTCCAGAACTTCTCCTACCCTCCCCTTCCTTAGCCTCCCTCCATCTATGCTACTTCCCCTTCCCCTATTTACTCTTCACTCTCCTTCCCAAGACTAACTTACTCTTCACTCGCTAAAGCTTTATGTAATCTCTATGTAAATAGCCCTTTTGTAATAATTAACTTATCCTTTTTGCTCTAATTGTTCTGAAAGCTGTATCATTGACCAATATGGCTCATTGCCTCCTGTATCTCACCCCTCCATTCCCCCTCTTTACTTTGCTCCTGTATCCTACACCCGCCCTTCTCCCCTAGCTCCCCTCCCTAACCCCGCCTATTTGCTCCAGGTCTACTTCTACCCTCCCCTTCCTCAGTCTCCCTCCTTACATACTACTTCCCCTTCCCTTATTTAATCTTCACTCCCCTTCCCAAGCCTAATTTACTCGTTACTCTCTAAAGCTTTATGTAATCTTTATGTCTATAGCCCTTTGTAATAATTAACTTGTCCTTTTTGTTCTAATGGTTCAGAATACTATATCATTGACCAAATGTCTTATTGCTGTTCCTCCTCAAATTCCTGTAAAGCTCTCTGACACCCTTGGGTCTAGCCAGCGTTATATAAAACCTGTAAATATATAATAAATAAATAAAGTCAAATCGATGTCAAAATATATATTTTGTTAATATGATTTACAGAAATATGTATGTTGTTAATAATGTTAAAAATATCTATGTTGTTAATATTGTTTGCAAAAATATCATTGCTAATATCAGTTTTTTATTATTTTTTATATATTTTACTTTTATATGCAATAAATTGCATAATTATTGTTAATGTTTTTTATATATTTTGCAAAATTTTAGTTGGTTTTAAATTCAATTTAATTGTTTATTTGAATTATTAATGTTGTGGGTTATGGGGTTTTCAGGGGTACAGGGTGAAAAGTAAATTAATTAGAATTAATTAATAATTAAGTTTGTATTATTATGAATTATTTATTGTTTTTGAATTAGGTTTTAGGTGCAGGTTTTGGGGTTTGTAGGGCTACAGGGTGGGAAGTAATTTATTTATAATTAAATAATAAGCAATTTAAAATTATTATTTAAATGATAATTCATTATGTATATTGTATATTTAATTGCATTTTTATTTATATTTTTGGTGCAGGTTGTTGGGTTTGTTGAGCTAAAGGATGGAAAGGTAATTAATTTAAATAATAAATGTTAATTCAATTAAATTAATTAATTGATCATTATGTAAACTGTGGATTTAAGATATTCTTCAAGTTTTATCTTGGTGCGGGTTGTTGGGTGTGTTGGGGTAAAGGGTTGGAAATTAATTAAATATGATTAATTAATCATTAGGTAATTATTATTAATTGGTTAATTGATAATATTTATGTAAATTGTATAATTAAGATGTTTTATAAGCTATATCTCAGGTGCAGGTTGATAGGTTTGTAAGGGTAAAGGGTGAGAAGTTCTTTAAATACTATTATTAATAGTTAGCTAATATAAATTAAGTGATAAATATGCAAATTGTGTAATTATTATAATGTTTAAGATATATTTTAGGTGAGGGTTGTTGTGTTTTTAGGGGTGCTGGGAGGGATGATATTTAAGAAATTATTTATTGATTGTTAATTATTAATGTTCGATTATTTAAATTGTGAAATTATCATATTTAAGTTATAATAAATGAAAAAATATGTGTTCATTTATTGAAAAATGTGTTATTACGTGTAAGCTAATTGTTTTATGCTTTTTAATTTTGAATACATTTTATTTGTCGGGTGTTATGATTGTGAGAATATAGTGTGGTATAATAAATTGCATACGTATTATTTCTTTATTTTATATTAATTAATACACATTTCAATAAATATGTAATTTGTTCCATTTATTGTTAAAATGTAGAGACACTTTAAAATGTAAATAGTTATATTGATTGTTATTTAATAAAATTGTTAAAATATCTTATTTGTTTGAAGTGAACTACCCTCTCTCTCCCTACTGTTGCACCAACTGGAGAGGGAATAGGAGTTTTTACCCCTTTTGAGTCCAACCTTTCCCCCACTGTTGCACAGACTGGAGTGGGAATAGTAAAAGTTACCCCTCTTGAGTCCAACGCTTTCCCTACTATTGGACAGATTGGAGTGGAAATTGTAAATGTTACCCCTCCGTAATACAACACTTTTTCTCTGTTGCACCAACTGGCGTGGGAAAATTCTTTTTCCATATCAAGCAGTAGGGGGTCCAACGACCCAGTTATGATATGACTGCTGTGATGGCAGTCGGAAAGGACTCATTTACACTACGGCTTGTGCTGAGGCCCCAGACATGGGCTGCAGCACAAGCTGAGCACTTTTTGCACAACCATGCACTGTGCGTCAAGCACCATGTGTTGTATGGCACACGGTGCATGGATGTGTTTGGGGTCACTACATGTCCCCCTGGGCCAGTTTACAGTGTCCCACAAAGGATGGGGTCCTTTTTGGGGCCTCCAAAGTCCCTTTCTTACAGCCTTTTCATGGTGGTCGGACCGCCATGAAAAGGCTGTCATAAAGGGATATTGTAATCCCGACGGCAGGGCCTGCCTCGGCACTGGCTCTTGTCAGGAGTGCAATTCTGACCGCTGCCCCATTGGGATCAGATGATCCTGTCGGAGGCGGTGGTCTTTCATCCCGACCGCCTGCATTGTAATGTGACGGTTGGACTGATGGCCATCGTAATCAGGCCCTGTGTGCATACACTTGCACTTTAAACTACTGTTTATTGGCTTTAGCTAAGGATGGGTCAAAAGGTAAATTGTATGATGTCTTCAAGAGTGCACAGGTATGATATCAATTTCACTGTGTGTTATGCGCACAACCCCTCGAGCACGCTACAGCGGCCTGAATAACACGGCAAGCTCTGTTTGGGATAGGGTTCCACACCGCTTTCTTGTGGCCCAGCGCATTCAGGACTAAACGTCCCATGATGCCAAACGTGCCAGGTACATGGGCGAGAAATGCCCATAAAAGTGGAAGGGACGCTATGATGAGCGTCAGAAATTCTTCGTACCCGGAGGCTTTGCTGGTGTCCTGTTCATCATGGGAGGTCTGGTAAGGGTGCTTCGCACCAACTCTCCCTCATCCCTTGTTTCCTCGTTGGACATCCTCCGTTGGGGAGCGCCGTTGCGGTCATACGGAGGGAGGGTTCGGTTGCTTCAGTCACTGAATGTAGTGGGTTCCTTCCTCCGTTGGGGAGCGCCATTGCGCTCTTGCAGAGGAGGGTGCCTGCCTGCCGCCGCCTTTGTACTTTTCTCTAGAGGATGCAGGGGGTTTAAACATTCAGTTTGGAACCTGGATGTTTCCTGAAACAGCGGTGACTCAGTTGTGTCACGCTGACAACTTTGCTTCCTGATTTAAACTCCTACCCCTGCATCCTTGTTTGGTATTCAACGTATTTTGTTTCTGGCAATCGAAGTGACATTAACCATGATCCATGACAAGACTTTAAATGCCATTGTTACGTGATGTTATATGGTTTACTGCATGAGGAGATTCATGCTGTTGTTGTCTTTTCTGGCTCTCTTTCAACAGGGGTAACCCTGAGCGGTAGAGGTCTACACTCTATCCCTGTGAGGCATTGGGGGGTCTGAAAAGGGTAGGTTCCTGTTAGAAAGTATAGCATGTGTTCTCCATTACTGCAGTCTCTTAGCATTGGTTGTATGTGAGTGAAATACATGTTGTATAACTTTTTCCTCCATGTTCCCACAACACAGATACAACAAAGAAATGGGTGTTCCTACACTAACAACCTAAGCATTAGAGACGTCTCTACACCTATGGGTATCGTTCTTTTGTTTTACAGATACAGGGGATAGAGTTTAGCAACTGTAGTTTCTTTGTTTAGTTTATGCTCAGTAAAGGCAGATATATGTTACTTATATTGTTGTATTCATAAATAGGTATCTCTCCCTGCTGTCCCATCATTTCCTTCCCTCACTTGATCCTCCCACTGACCTGTGCCATAATGGCTATTAAGGCCAGGAGGTGGACCCATCAGAGCAACAAACCAATCTTGAGAACGGACCAGTGGTAACACGGAGTGTGTGTGGGTGTGTGTGTGTGTGTGTGTGTATATATTCACTGAAAAAAGAAAGGCTACAGGGGTGCTATAGTTAGGAAATAGAATTAAAAAAAAACCTGAGAAATTCAGTGAAAAAAAACAAAGGTTACAGGGACCTTATAGTTAGATCGATGTTTCTCTCATACAAAACCAGAGAAATTCAGCAGTTATAGTTAGTGATGAATATAACATGTGCCCCCGCAATGCCCTGCTTATGACCTCACATATACCATCACTCATGACATGGTCAGTGACATCACTAGTAACATCTCAAATGACATCACCGATGACATCATTCAGTGACTGTGAGTGTTCTAAGAAAGTTTATGAGTGTTAAATATATATAAAAATGTCTGTTGATGAATCTGTGGCTGTATGAGTGCCTGTATGGATGATTCAGTGGGTGCATGACTGACTGTATAAGTGAGTGATTAGGTATCTCTGTGAATGTATGGGTGAGTGACTAGGTTTTGATAATGTTTGTATCAGTGTGTCAGATGATGTCTAAGAGGCTATATGGGTTGGTTAGTGGATTTGTGAGTAGCTGCAAGGGTGATTGATTGGATGTCTGAATACCTGTTTGGGTGTATGAGTGCCTATGTGGCTGGGTGAGAAGGTGTGTGACTGCCTGTATGAATGAGTGAGTGTAGGAGTAAGTGGCTGTATGGATTAGTGAGTGCGTAGGTGAGGGGTTGTATAGGTGACTGAGCCTGTGTATGAGTGTTCTGGTGAGTGAATGAATGTGTCAGTGGTGTATGGGTGATTAACTGAATATGTGAAAGGCAGTGTAGGTGAGTGTTGGAGTGTATGAGTGACTGTATGTGTGAGTGAGGGATTGAGATAGTGGCTGAATAGGTGAATGTGTGCTTGTGTCAGTGACTGTATAGGAGAGTGGATATGTGTTAGTATCTGTATGAATAAGTGAGTGAGAGAGTATAACTGTAAAGGTGAGTAAATGGCTGTGTGAGTGACTCTCTAGGTGAGTGACCATTTGTGTGAGTAGCTCTATAAGTGACTGACAGGGTTTGAGTGGCTGTATGAGCGGATATATCAGGGGCTGTATCAGTGAGCAGTTTGGCGTATGAGTGGCTGTATGGGTGAGTCAGTAGATGTGTGTGTAGACCTATGAATTAGAGAGTGGGTGTGTAAGTACTGGTATGGGTGTGTCATTGGTTTTGAAAATGGTAGTACGGAAGTTGGAGTGGGTGTGTGAAAGGTCATATGGGGGTGTGAGTGGGTACGTCAGAGATTTTGTGGATGATACCATTGGTGATGTAATCAGTGATGTCATATGTAAGGTCATAAGCAGTGGATTGCAGGGGCGCAAGTTATAGTTAGTTCAGCTACTTAGAACTGCTAAATTTCTCTGGTTTTGTACGAATTAAATATAAGCCTAAATATAACATCCCTGTAACCTTTGGTTTTTTCACAGAATTTCTATGGTATTGTTAATTCTACTTCCTAACTATAACACCCCTGTAACCTTTGTTGTTTTGTGAATTTCTAAGGTTTTTAAAATGCTGAATCCTCACTGTAATGTCCCTGTAACCTTTGTTTTATTCAGTGAATTTATACGATTTTTTAATTCCATTTGACTCCGTCTACTTTTAGCTTCTAACGTAACCCTGATTGTATTGTTTATATTTGGCACAACTTTGACTTTTAACTATTGCATTTTACACTCACCTCTAGTGCTCTGTCTGGCTCGCCCCACTCCCCGTTCCACCACGGTTCTTTCGTTTGTGTGGAGGGAGTGGGTGAGAGAAGGCGGAGGCAGAGCTCAGGGAGTAGCTTCCGGGTGAAGGGCTACTTAATCCTCATGGCGGAGCGGACTCGCAGCGGCTAGACAGATTGACTCAGTATACTCTTAGCTTCTAACGTAAGCCTGATTTTACTGTCTATATTTGGCACAAATTTGGCTTTTAAATATTGCATTTTGCACTCACCTTTGGTACCCCGTGTGGCCCCGCCCTGCTCCCCGTCCCACCACGGTACTTTCCTTTTTCAGATATCGTGTTCTGCCAAGAATTGTGTTCGGGACTTATGTGTTTTTTAATCTGTTTTTATTCATTGTTATGGTGTAAACTGAATATGTGGACAGTTTTTTTAATGATTAAAATATATATTTGTTTATAAGAGCTTTGAGACATTCTGAGTGGATTGTTAAATAGTGCTTGTTGGAAGATATGAGTGTGGTTATATTTGAGGCATGAATGATTTTATATAGATCCTGACCAAAGGAAACCCTTTCTTTTAACTTGATGGTTATTGGGAGCTTTATCCCCTTGGTTTATAGAGCCCCCTCTCCTTGACTTTAAATTTGACCACCAAGCAGTGAAACGGGCAGGAGCCTGCTTTGGCACTCTCAGACTTCTTTGAAAAATTCTCCCTCTCCCTCTGATGGGGATAAGGTGAACCTTGGTCCAGGCCCTGGTCATCTCTCGTTTGGATAATGCAACTCTCTTTATTTGGGAGCCCCCAAATCGAGGATAAGAAAATTCCAAGTCGCGCAAAACTGCACTGCGCGGTTGTTGCTCGGGGTCCCTAAATCTCAGTCGGCTAAGCCGGGTCTAGACCCTACACTGGTTGACAATTCTGGAAAGAATAAAATTCAAATCTATGTGTATAGCCCATAAAGCCCAATGGGGTAGATGCCCATTACTCAATCGGTTCCTCATCTCCTTCTACTGCCCTCGGAAATGCCTTCGCTCAGCTAATAAAAAATTAGAGGTCATTCCCAAAACTAAGAAAGCAAAAAGTGGAGGAAGGTCCTCTTCTTACAATATAGCTAAACTCTGGAACACCCTGGCCCTGCCCCTGCATCTTCGTTCGGAGTCGCACAATCTCCCTTTTCGAAAACGTCTTAAAATGTAGTAATTTTTATAATCCTACCCTATAATCTCTCAGCTCTTCTCCTGTTCTGTTTCCAGCACTGGGATGCCTTAAGGTAGCTATGCGCTTAATAAATGCTGATTAATATTATTATTTTCAAGTTATAACGTCCATGTAACCTATGATTTTATTTTTTTATTTTTAAGGTTTTTAGGTGGTTGCCAGTAGATAGTTAGAGATAGGACCGTGGTTGCATAGAAAAAGCTTTTTTTGACTTGGCTAAAACTTTGGCGTTGTTTGACCAACCTTCATGTAATTTTCCAAAATAAGTGTCAGAGTGGGTTCCATTGTCTTAGAAGGTTTGGGGTTGATATGTGCAGTGGCGACCGAGAATTTGGGGTGCGAATTAAGGTTGCGTTTGTAATGTTAATTCCATTAGGGAAATTTAGCCGCACCTTCAGTCCAAACTGCAGAGTGGACTTACACCAAATTTGGCTGTAAGGTAAAAGTCGGTGTAAATCTATTCAGTAGTTTTTGAGAAATGTAAGTTTAAAATGATAGTTATATCTCTAGCATGGATAATTCACTGCGGTTTTGTGATGAATCGCGAATGCAAGTGCCAACAGGAATGCTCTGATTAGCTTGACGCAACCTGAACAAGAAATTGCGGCCACCATTGTATCTATCTGGATCAGTTCCTGTGGCTGAAAGTTTGTGTGAAGCCCACATAAGGGGTCAGGTTGGAGATACTCCAACCCTATGGTTGAGAAATGGGGGTGTTAGCAACACGAATTATGTGCCCAAAATAGAATTTTTTATTCATGGGCGATATTCACTACGACGATGCGACCACCAACACGGCCCCCTGTGCCGTGGGGACATTGCGACTATCAACGTTGTTGTGAATATTGGTGGAAATATTTAAAAAGTTACATCAGTGGATCATTAATATGCAGTGTTATATACTGTGATGGTTAGAATGAATTATATAGCTATAATTTTTTAATGTGGTGGTGGCTTTTGAATTCCTGCTTTTGCTTTCCGTTTTCGCTACTTGACCGACGGAGAATTGCGATTACCAACGTCATTGCTAACTCCCGGAGCCACCGCGAAAATATAAAATAGGTTTTAGAGATGGTTTTTATGGAAACCCTCTAGAAAAATATGAGAGTACTGTGAGTATCCCCTAGTGTGTAATATACTGTTGTATGTGTGTATATATGTATTTTGGACTTTATGGAAAAGGTGAGATTGTCGCTGTTAACGAAGTCATCGCTATGACCCGAAACATTGTGAAAACGGAAAATAGGTCTGAAAGATGGGTTTTAAAGAAACAGTACAAAAATAAATATGAGTTTAAACATGCTTTGAAAGAAGTATGTATATAGTAATATGTGTAAGGCAATATTCAGAATGGGTTTTTTCACATATTAATTTTGAATGTGTTGGTGGCCATTGAATGTCTGCTTTTGGTTTCTGCTTTTGCGGTGTGTCCGTGGGGAGTTTGCGACCTCGTCACAATCATAATAAATGTAAAGGGAAAAAAAACAACGCTTATTAATCCACTGAGGAAAATGCAAGCTTATAAAAATACCACTTATAGAGTCATTTTAGATAGAAAATACAATTAAAAAATCTTTAAAATTCGATACAAATATTGTAGGGTACATGGACGTTATAGCTGAGAAATGGAATTTGAAAAATCTTAGCAATTCACTGAAAAAAACAAAGGTTACAGAGATTATAGTGAGGATTTAGCATTTAAAAATCCTCAGCAATTCACTGAAAAAACAAAGGTTGCAGGGGCATTAATGTTAGGAAATAGAATTTAAAGAACCATAGAAATTCAGTGAAAAAACCAAAGGTTACAGGGACGTTATAGTTAGGCTGATATTCCACTCGTACAAAACCAGTGAAATGAAACAGTTCACGTTAGCTGAGCTCAGTATGATTCGCGCCACAGCAATGCGCTGCTTATGACCTCACATATTACATCACTAATGACCTTGTCAGTGACATCACTGATAACCTCTCAAATGACATCACTCATGGCATCATCCACATAATTTCTTATGTACCCACTCATACCTCATATAGCCTTTCATACATCCACTCCAACTTCCACACTACCATTCTCAAACCCATTGAGACACCCATAGCAGTACTTACATACCCACTCCCTGATTCATAGGTCTAAACACACATCCACTTACTCACACATACAGCCATTCATACACCAACTTGTTTACTAATACAGCCACTGATATAGCCACACATAAACCAGTCCAGCAACTCACACACTGTCAGTCACTCATAGAGCTATTCACACACCTAGAAAGTCACTCACACAGCCATTTACTCACCTTTACAGTTATACACACTCGCTCACTTATTCATACAGATACTAAGACATACTACCTCTCCTATACAGTCACTGACCTCACAATCCCTCACTCACACAGTCAGTCATATACACTAGCACTCACCTATACTGCCTTTCACATATCCAGTTACTCACTCATATAACACTGACAAGTTCATTCATTCACCAACACTCCATACACATACTCAGTCACGTATGCAGACCCTTACTTACACACTCACTTATCCATACAGCCACTTACTCACCCACTCATTCATCCATGCAGGCAGTCGCATACCCTTTCACCCAGCCACTCAGACACTCATACACCCATACAGGTACTCAGACACCCAATCAGTCACCCATGCAGCCACTCACATACACACTCACTAACCCATGCAGCCACTTAGACACCATCTGACAGACTGATAGACATTCTCAAAACCTAGCCACTCACCCATACAGTCACTGAGACACCTGATTACTCACTTATACAGTGAGTCACACACACACACACACTACATCATCCATATAGGCCCTCATACAGCCACTGATTCATCAACATACCTTGTGATATATATATATATATATATATATATATATATATATATATATATATATATATATATATATATATATAATTATATATGTATATATATATATATATATATATATATATATATATATATTACCTACTGGCGGTCGCCAGTAGGTATATATAGTTAGGATTTTTTCTCTATGGGTTTTTTGAAAATTCTATGTCTAATAACTTTGGCGTTTGTGGACGGAATTGGCTGAAATTTTCAGGAAAATGGCACATTTTGTTTCTGAGCAGCCCCTGAAAATTTTGGGGGGGTTCGTCAAGGGGGAGCCGAGAAAAAAGGGGGGTCCCAAAACGCGTTTTTAACATTGAGTTTTCCATAGGGCGGTTGGCCTCACTTTTAGCCCGAACGGCTGAATGGATTTGCACGAAACTTGGCAAAATTGTAGGGACTGGTAGCCCGATGTGCCTTTTGTAGGTCTCAATATATGTGCTGCAGTGGATTTTGAGAAATTAACGTTTAAAAAAAGATATATATCTGTAACAGCGGACTGGGCAGCGGCCCAGGACGCGGACTTTTCGCGCAACGGAGCTTTGTGAAGCGAAGCTGATTGGTTCTCCGGCGTCTGTCAACATTCCAAATAGTCCGTAGCGGCCGCCATCTTGTCTCTCGGTAGGATCGAGAGACAAGAGGAGGCGAAAGCGAAGGGGCAAATGACTATAAGGGGGAATAGTAGATCCTCGCTGACCCCCTAGGTTTGATGTGGAGGTTTTAAAAGGGCCCCGCGGGGCAAAAAAAAATAATAATAATAATAATCGAACGGCTGAATGGATTTGCACGAAACTTGGTAAAATATTAGGGACTGGTAGCCCGATGTGCCTTTACTAGGTCTCAATATATGTGCTCAAGTGGATTTTGAGAAATTAACGTTCAAAAAAAGATATATATCTGTAACAGCGCTCCGCTTCGCGTACTTTTCGCGTTACGGAGCTTTGCGAAGCTGATTGGTTCTCCGGCGTCTGTCAACATTCCAAACAGTCCGTAGCGGCCGCCATCTTGTCTCTCGGTAGGATTGAGAGACAAGAGGAGGCCAAAGCGAAGGGGGAAATGACCATAAGGGGGCATAGTAGATCCTTCCTGACCTCTTAGGTTTGATGTACCATTTTGCCAAGTTTGGTGTAATTCCGTTCAGCCATTCAGGCTGTAGACGTATGTAAATGTCCTATGGAAAATTGCATGGGGAAAACACATTTGAAAGTGTTGAAATTTAGAACCAATTAAAATGTTACTTTGGTTTTGTATTTGTGTGTGATGAAAGTTAATTGGTTATGTATATATGTCAAATGAGAAAGAAACCACAGCCATTTTGTGATACTACTGTCTGAGGTACATTTGTGAGGAATTTTTGGTGGTGAATTTCTGGTGTTTGATTTACACAGTACTAACACTTTTCCTACTTTTGAAAAGGTGAGTTGTTAATTTGTAAGGGGAACTATGTTGTACACTTGAAGATAATTTGAAAAATGTTTTCTGTTATTTATTTGCAGTCCTTCTGTTATACTAAATACTTGATAAAGTTAGTTTTATATTATGTATTACTAAAAACGATAAATGAAAGTGATTATTTTTTTCTGCAATTTACAGCAAGCAATTTCAAAATAAAATGGCTCACAATGAAGAGACCGTGGCAATTTCTTTTGAATTGTCCACTACATTGATTGAAATTGAGAGCACCAATAATGAAACATTGTCACAAGGAGGACATGACTTGTATGATTCCATTAGATTGATTGAAATGGACAGCACCAAGAATGAAATATTGTCACAAGGAGATGACTTGAATGATTCCACTACGTTGATTGAAATTGAGAGCAGCAATAATGAAATATTGTCACAAGGAGGAGATGACTTGTATGATTCCATTAGATTGATTGAAATGGACAGCACCAATAATGAAATATTGTCACAAGGAGGAGATGACTTGAATGATTCCACTACATTGATTGAAATTGAGAGCACCAATAATGAAATATTGTCACGAGGAGATGACTTGAATGATTCCACTACATTGATTGAAATTGACAGCACCAATAATGAAATATTGTCAGAAGGAGGAGATGACTTGAATGATTTTTTTGATCAATCTCTTGATGGCGAATTTATCGAGTGTTTGGAGACGATAGAGTTACAAGAATCATTATTGCAGACTTTTCATGAGGACATTGCTGATGAGGACATGTTACTAGTTCTTTCAAATTTAGAAAATTCTGAAGAATAAATTTATATTTAGAAATCAAAAATTGTTTGAGACATTATTCATTTTTATTTTTAATTTATGAGGTTGTAGCGAAGTGATTGTAGTATAAAATGAGACTTATAGTATAGAGTGCAACATTTTTATGTTACATGGTAAGTTTACTCATATTTACTTCCCTTCTGCCACTATATTATCTCCAATGTGTATTTGACATCTCTTCTTCATCTCCGGCCTCCTTTCTCTCACTGTGTGTCTCCGATGCATCTTATCGGTGCTATTTTGTGTAATTACAGAAGAGAGTAAAATAAAATAGTTCGGAACGTGAAAAGGGGGCAAAGTAGAGTACTCCTCACCCCCTAGGCCTTTTTAGGCGGTCCCAAAAGGATCAGTTTCTGCTTTCCTGAGAGATTATGGTATGAGTTCCATATACCACAATAACTTGCATTACAACATGCAAGATATCTATCTCCTATTACCAACTTTTGGAGATATTCGCGCTAAGCGCGAATATCTCCAAAAAGTAACACCTGCCCTGAGCAGTTCTTAGCCATGTTATCCAATGGGAGGTGGATAACATGGCTAAGAGCATTAGCTCGGTAATGTATGAATATCGCTGAGTTTTTAGCGATATTCATGCATTGCGGCCGTTTATTATCGCATTTGTGATAAACCTTGATAATAGCAAGGTTTATCTTTGATAATTTCTGACGATGCTTAGCGGTAAAAAATTCGTTGGTAAGCATCGTTAGCGATAAATATCGCTTAACTTTGGTAATATGCCCCAACGTCTGTTAACGTTCGATTCGAAGGAAATGAGGAAGTGTTGAAAAACATTGTCTGCGCCATCTTGCCTTTTTTGAAATGCCACACTTTTGTCGTGCACGGCAGCCATTTTAGATGTCTTGACCAGACCCACTCTCTGCACGCTGTTGATTCGTAGCATGGCTCCTCACCCTCGCAAGCATCTTCCCCAGGCACTGGTCACCCCCGCTCTCTGTCTTATGCATGGGCAATAAACCTCCCCCCATCTGCGCTGCTCTTCCCTGAGAATCACACTCTGTGCCCGCCCGACACCTCCCTTTCGCCCTATTCACTACCGCACCCTCTGACACTCCTCTTCCTCTGTGTCCGATTGTCCAGGCTATCAGCTAGCCCTGCAGATGTAGTTTATGGCCTCAGCTGTAAAGAATCACCCCTCTTCAAAGGAGTTATAGTAGATCAAGGCCCACACCCGATGAGATCCGTCACACCACACGTGTTCCTACTATCTGAAAACTATCCTGTATTGTGATTGGTGAGGGGATCGAGCCTGAAGCGGAAGATTCCAGGAATGACTCTTTGTACATCAAAGTTTTTACAATTATGTCTCACATTAAAAATATATAGCACTCCAACAAAGTAGTAGGAATATAAAACTTTAATAACATATAAATATATACAACAAAACAAAAACAGTAAAAACATTTAAACAACGAAGAGACCGTGGCAATTTCTTTTGAATTATCCAATAGATTTATTGAAATAACAGCACCAATAATGAAATATTCTTGTCAGTAGCAGTCTGTTGTGCGAATAGTTCCAAGGCAGCAGAACGCGCTGAAATCTAGATGGCACTAAAGTGATGTCTAGCAAGTTGCCGCCCAGCACATAACGGCGTGGGGCGCCGCGGGGGTGAGTGAGTCCAGTAGGCACCACAGCTATTCTTACCGGCATTGCAGAATTACTGCTGGGGACAATGCCTGTGCTGTAGCAGGGTCACAGCAGAAACAAAAAGGATTCTGTTGAAGATGTTGTTGGTTTTCAATTTGAAAACAGTTCTGGTGTCAACTGCTATGCTAATGTAGTGGTTAATGTTTTGTTTTCTCTAGAAAATGTAAAAGAGGGGGAGGCAGTCCAAAGTTCCATTAAAAGGGCAAAGGAAAGGATCGGTGGTTTGAACTATCAGTCAAAAAGGGGAGGGGGTGCAACAATTTTTCCTACCGGGTCACACTGTGCTTTTACCGGAAGTGAGGTCTGCAGGATTCTAGTAATTCAAAGTGAGGCTGGCGCCGACGTCCCGCGAATACAGTTTCGTCACTCCACGGGTGATCATGGCAGTCATTCCCCATCGGGGGTCGGAGACTCCCGCGGCTCCTCTAGAATCTTCAAGGTCGTGGAGGACTACGGTGGTGGAGTCAACCAGTGACCGGGCCATTTCTTTATGCTGGGCCCGCTCTTGCAAGGTCGACCGCCATTTTGAGAGTTCGGTAGCTACTGGCGATCGCGGGGTCAAATGAGCGGACGGGCTCCACCCTGCCGGGCGAGACGTTGCAGCATGGCCACAGTGGAAGAACTCTTTTCCGGGCGCCTGGAGCGCTGAGGGTGCAGCTGGGAAGCCTCCACTGGGGAGGCGGGAGAGGCCTGTTCGCACCGTCTCTTCCTCCCAGTGCACCCCACGGCGTCTCGCTTGATATTTGTTATGGCCGGACCAGGCGATGAGGACGAGGGGGGGGGTCGGAGGCATGTGCAAGACATCCCCCCCCAGGGTTGTTGCAGCAATTATACAAGAAAGAAGAAGTGTCCCGTTCGTCTTCGGGCCGGGCTTCCGGTAGATGTCGGCCGGACGCCCCTGGCTCTGGCCCCATGAACGGGTTTCTTGGTTTATCGGCTGCAGCCGGATCCCGTCGGCCTCGGCCCCCCGACCGTTGGTGGCCGGACCGGAAGAGCATGTGGCGGGACTACCTGCAACTCTCAAGGGCCACCGCGGCCGGACTGGGAGAGAGAGGGGAGGGTCGAGGAGACATTCCCCCCCCCTGCAACTGTTCAGCGTTGTAAAGGCAATCCCCTGGCCGGGTCCCGCTGGTCTCGGCCTCTCCTCCGGCTACACCCTACGTTAGGATCTCCTGGCCGAGGCGTGGCAGCAGGACCTGCCTTATATGGGCTGCTCCCGGCTGGGCGTAGCCGGAACCCTGCTCCACCTTGGAAGTTTCCAGAGTGGGGGCGGATGTTCTACTGACTTGCATTTTCCCTAGTCTATCGATTTTTTTGGCGTGGCAGGCGGTGGGACAGCGAGGGGTGATTTGGTTTCTCTTACTGTTTTTCTGGTCTCTCACCAATGGCATATTTTAACGTTTTCTTGTTTCTAGGACATTAACAGGTTTTATCATTACGTTATGTTATCGTTTCTTTGTTCGTTGTTTAATAAAAGTTCATGTTCATCAGTGGCCTACTGATTTTCGTTTTCCTATTCTTTTCTTTCCAGGTTGTTTCATGCTAAAGTTTCTGTTAACAGGATACAGTGATCACTTCGTTATTATTGCATATGTCCTTTTCACTAGGGGTGCTCTCTGGTCGGGCCAGATGACGTATGTCTAGTAAATGGTCCGGGTGAAACAGGTGCATCAATCAGTGGGGAGTAGATAGGCATGACAGATTACAACGGGGGAGAAAGGTCCGCATTACGTACCCTTTCACTACTTGCAAAGATTTTCCTACGTTTATTTGCAAACAGGGAATACCTCCAAAAAGAACTAATTCCCAAACAGTCAATGTTCGGACAATCAATCAATCAATGAGGAATGAAATAGGTACGACGTGTTAAAGGCTTGCGTTACCTACCCTTCACTATCTGCAAAGGGAGAGAGAATATTCCTATTCTTCCTCGTTTGCAGGCAGAGAAGATCCTTAAGAGAACCAACTTCGAACAATTCAATGCTCGATTCAAACAATCAACAAGGGGTACTGTGAACACAAATGAACGCCGCTTATGTACATACGCATTGCTATTTTCAACAGGTTGTTCCTAATGTTTCTATTTTAGCGAGGTCAAAAAGAGATCCCATTAGTGGCCTACTGATTTTGCTCAATTCCTTTTGTTTTTTTACACGGTTTTTCGCTATCTGCAAAGACTAAACAGAGTATTGCGACTCTGTGCTTGTTTGTAAATAGAGAATGAACCAAAGAGAACAATCAATCAAATGGAGAGAGAAGCAGGCACGACGGATTACAAAGGGGGCAAAGGGCTGCGTTAACTACCCTTCACTATCTGCAAAGAGAGAGTACTCCTAATAGAAATGAGGGGTGGGGGGCAGCATTCAAAGCAGATCAGTGTGCATAAACACGAAAATGTTTTTACTTACCACGTACTTGACATTCGACAGCTTATGATATTTGCTATTAAAAAACCATTGAAATTCACTGAAAAAACCATAGGTTATAGACCATATATAGTTAGGAATTAGCATTTACAAAACCTTGAAAATTCACTGAAAAAACCATAGGTTATAGACCATATATAGTTAGGAATTAGCATTTACAAAACCTTGAAAATTCACTGAAAAAACCATAGGTTAGAGACCATATATAGTTAGCTGGACATTTTATTGACATAAAACCAATGAAATTCCATATATAGTTAGTTGCACTAACTATATATCGCGCACCCGCAATCCACTGCTGATGATGTCACATATTACATCATTCATGACATGGTCAGTGACATCACTGATGACATCACTGATGACATCTCAAATGACATCACTGATGACATCTCATTTGACATCAATGACCACATCACTGATGATATCATTCATGTGACAATACAATGCATCTCCTCACATTTTAATATAACCTCTGTTTCACCCAGTGTTAAATACAGAGTATAATTTTTGAAACCATTGACACACCAATAGTAGTTACTACATACGTACTCACTGATTCCTACGTCTACACACACCTTCACTCATTCACCCATACATTCATACATACAATCACTCATCTTTACAACACTATCATAAGCACTCATACACCTATACAGACACTCACACTCTGCCACTCATCCATGGAGTTACTCACACACCTAGTCAGTCCTGTAAAGAATCAATCACACTTCCATTTTCTTGTCTATACAGTTAAACATAGAGCACCTTACATTTTCAAAAATATACTAACACATACTTACCTTCTTATACAATCATTGATACAAGTACACATTGATCTGCACAGAGTCACACACCTCCCAGCCAGCCACACACACACTCAGTCTCCCATACAAATACTTGGACAACCAATCAATAACCCATATAGTTACTCATATAGCTACTGATCAACACATGCAGCAGTTTATAGAACAACAGACATAATGATGCACAAATTAAGACAGTTTAGTCACTAACCCATGCACTCAGTGAGACACATTTAATCACTCACTCATACATTCAGTCATGCACCTACTAAATCCTTCGTCCAGACACTTATACATCTACTCATTCTTCAATATGTAAAACATATTTAAACTTTACAGAAACACACAGTCACTGGATGATGTCATCAGTGATGTAATTTGAGATGTCATCAGTGATGTCATCAGTGATGTCACTGACCATGTCATGAATGATGTAATATGTGACATCATCAGCAGTGGATTGCGGGTGCGCGATATATAGTTAGTGCAACTAACTATATATGGAATTTCATTGGTTTTATGTCAATAAAATGTCCAGCTAACTATATATGGTCTCTAACCTATGGTTTTTTCAGTGAATTTTCAAGGTTTTGTAAATGCTAATTCCTAACTATATATGGTCTATAACCTATGGTTTTTTCAGTGAATTTTCAAGGTTTTGTAAATGCTAATTCCTAACTATATATGGTCTATAACCTATGGTTTTTTCAGTGAATATATATATATATATATATATATTTAACACTCATAAACATTATAAACACACTCACAGTCACTGGATGATGTCATCAGTGATCAGTTATGTCATTTGAGATGTCATGAATGATGTAATATGTAAGGTACTAAGCAGTGCTTTGCGGGGGCGCAAGTTATAGTTAGCCCAGCTAACAATAACTGTTGAATTTCTCTGGATTTGTACAAGTGAAATATCAGCCTAACTATAACGTACCTGTAACCTTTGTTTTTTTGCACTGAATTCATAAATATATATATATATATATATATATATATATACACACACACACATACACACTCGCACACACCCCCACACATATATATATAGCAAATGCTTTTGAATATCTTGAGTATTCAAAATTTATATTTATATACACACACGCACATCTACTTATTTCCATTTTCTTCTTTTTCCTCTTAAAACTGATTCAAAACCCTCCATAACTGAGGATTACACCTCCTCCTGGAACATCTTCAAAAATCCGAATTTGCCTCAGTGCATTCTTTAGCTTTCTCTCTCTGAATCAACTTAAATGTATTCTTGTAAAAACGGAGCTTCTCTTCTTTGGTCATGAAGCAGGGGTATCTTTGCAGTCTGTTTGGCCTGCTGATGCCTCACCACCGCTTACTCAAAACTCAATAGTGAAAAATGTAGGAATTAAATTTGATGGACAACTTGGGTTTCGCTCCCAAGTTAAAACAGTAGTGGGCACCTGTTTCACCTTACTGTGAATGTTGCTTATGTTTTTACGTTTTCTATCCTTTACGGCAAGACAAGTGGTTCAAGCCCTGTTCACATTGCGTTTGGATTACAGGAATGGACTTTATTCAGGCCTTCTAAACTATCTGATTGCTAGACTGCAGTTGGTTTGGAATGCAGCTGAATGAACAATTTTTGGGCTTCCACGCAATGCCTTCATATCACAGCTTCTTTTCGATCTTCACTGGCTCCGGATCAGGGAGAAAATCAGTTTTAAAATCTTGCTTCTCACTCAAAAATGTAATGGAACTGGCCCGGGCTACCTGCGTGCTAGAGTTGAGTTCTACATGTCCCATAGAAACCCTATGCTCTTCCAACTTAGGTCTTGCCAAAGTCCAGTTTTTTAGGAATGCAAAGTCAGGGGGTAGATCCATCTCTGTCTTAGGCCCTTCTCTCTGGAATAAACTTCAGTTGGAGCTTAGATGCATCAAGAAAAAACCCCTATTTTGGAAAAAACTACAAACTGTGCTCTTTCCTAAACCCTAAGCCCATATTTCTATTCTCCTTTGCTTCTCTCCTCTTTCTGTATTAGCGGCAGGACACTCTGTTGAGTTACAGTCGTGCTCTATAAAGCACCTTACATACATATATACAAACATTTTCCTTAAAGAAGCGTCCCCATCTCCATTTCCTCCTGAATTATTGCCCTTCTGGCTCATTTTTTTTTAAATATACATTAAGTTCCAAGGAACTATTTCATCCTCTCCAGTAATATCTCCACATTCGGTGGCAAAAAACTTCTTATTCCTTTTTTTTTTAATAGTAATTTCTTCTTCCACTCCCTGTAATACTTTGTTTCAGTCACAAAACATCGAACAAACTCTGTCGGCTGATTTGACAGTTTGCCAGCATTTCCTAGCATCAAAATGGGCCCCTGTGTGCGGTTGCCATGTAATATGCGTGGCTAGGCCACAAACACAAATACAAAAACCCAGGCAGGGCAAAAATGCTCTGCTACGCACCATTCTGTGCTACTTGTACTCAAGTCGAATGCCTACCATCAGGAGCAGAGAACCAAGCGCTCTATCATGTACGCGAGCCAAAAATACCTTGTGCTACACCCACTACAACCCTTGGCCCATACCAACCCTAAGGTTAAAAAAAACCGAAACCATTTGTACCCTAAAACAAATCTAACTCGCTAACGCCAAAAATCCCAAACTAACTAAATTTAAACCCATAAATTGGGTTTTTCCACCTTCTGTACTTTACTTTCTTCTAAATACTCAATGCCTTGACAAAAAACCATCACTTATATTTTAAACAAAATGTCAAGGCTCTTACTAATCTCTATCACTGCCAAGATGAAGCATACTCAAACTTTTTAAAAAACGCTCTCTGCACAATACTTATCTGGCAAGGAGAAGCAGAAAAAAGAGGAAGATGGCTGCCGTCAAGGGAGTTATATAGATTGCAAAGACATTCTAGTTTTGAATTTTTAGTATTGTCCTGTTTTGCTTTAAAATGTTGCAATAAGCTGGCAATACAAGATATATGAAGGAGCTGGCAATAAAAGATCTATACATAATGCCAGCCTCCAGGCTGGACATGACATTCAAGCCCACCAAGCCTATGAGACTCCGTAACACTAAAAGCCTGTGAGAACCCATAAGAGGGCAAAATCCAGAAGCTGCTATTTCTGCTGCCACCCTCTGAGGGCTCACCATCAGCCTGCAGTCACTCCACCTAAGCAGGATTGACCCAAGATGTGCACTTGGTCTTGTGCACAAACAGTGATCCCACCCACTAGCTGGAAGCCCATGGTGGTGCTACACCACCTGGAATAAGGAAAGGATAAGAAACTGTACATGCTATTTGATCTCAAGAAGTGACTGTGTGCAAAGAGAGAGAGGCATCTGCAACTGAACTAGAGAAAACACCTACCAGATTCCAAGCCCCTGGAATGGAGAGAAATAGGGAAACAGTGGCCAGCAGGGGTCACGCCTTGTAGCACATGAGACTCTAATCTGAGTATCGAATATCTAATGCTTTATTGTAGTTGGTAGAAATGCGCCTTAATGGAAAATTAAGTACTTTTCTCTTTCAGAAAAGAAGTACAGGCCTGGATAGTAATCATATTGTGCTGCTGGGTTGGGTATTGAGTGCTAAGACTATGTATCCCCACACTAACCTCCTTGAGGAGCCTGTGACTGCTCATGATCACTACCACTAAAGGCCAAATTATGATGTTGGTGGATCACCACTGATAGGCCATCAGTGGTGTTCAGGTCCAACATCGGAGGCTGCATTCAGACTACTGCACAATGATGCAGTTGGCCGGAGTGCAGCAGGCGGAGGGACAGACCAACGCCTCCAACAGACTCAAGGAGCCTGTCAGAGCATCGGCTGGAGTGTAATCCTGCAGAGACACCGCCTTAGGGATTATGATGTCCCTTTACCCTCTGCCTTTACATGGCAGTCTGACTGTAAAGGCAGATGGAATGGGACTTTTGGGGCCCATAGCAGGGCCCCGTGGGCCTCTGCTATAGGGCAAGGGGGGCACATGTGCTGCCCCCCAAACATCAATGCTCCATGTGCCATGCACCACATGGTGCCTGACAAACATTGCATGAATGTTTCAAAACATGCCTATTTCAATTTTTGCTTGTGAAGCACCTCTTTTCTGGCCCACAGCAGAAGCCGCAATTCTAAAAGGTGTGTTTACAATCACCTTCAGAGCGGTCAATTCGGAATAAGGTGGGTGGAGCCGCCGACTACATGTTGAGCGGTCTCCATCCCGATAGAATGGTGGTTGGACGCTTGTCCGACTGCCATCGTAAAGAGGCCCTAAGAGTGAAATGCTGAAAGGGGTGTACTTGGCCTGGTCTGTAAAGTCATAATTGCACAGACCCCAGAACAGTAAAGGCAAACAACTTCAGATCCCTGGTTGTGGCCAAGTAGCCCCTTTCTGCCTGTTGGCCAACCGAATTTAGCCTGAACTTGGCGTTGAAGTAAGAATGTTTGGAACTCCTCCAGTTCTTACATATAGATACAAGTGATCACAAGGCATTTAATATTTGAAGACATAGGCCCAAAGTTGAAGTACGGCAGATGGGATATTCTGCCACAAACGTGATGGATTTCCCATCCGCCGTATCACAAGTGCATTATATTCAATAGCACTTGTAATATGGCAGACAAGATATCCTCCACAATTGTTAGGGAGTATCCCATATTCCAAACTATAAATCAGGCCATGGTGAATAATTATGTCTTACATTATATCCTTGTGATCTAATCTGACTTCATGACTCAGTTGTGTGTTTTGGGCCATGTCTTTTGCCCACTTGCATTTTGCCTTTTGTTAATATACTGAGTACATTCAAACATTTGGCAACAGAATATCATTGGAGGTGATAATGTATATTCTATTCATTACGGGGAGTCAGGGCCTGATTTAGATCTTGGTGGATGAGTTACTCCTCCACAACGGTGACGGATATCCCATCCGCCGAAATATAAATCCTATAGGATATAATGGGATTTATATTTCAGCGGATGGGTTATCCATCACCGTTGTGACAGAGTAACCCATCTGCCAAGATTTACATCAGGCCCTCACTGTTTGTGGACTCCCTCAGCACTGCTGGAATTCTTCCTGACACAAGCTGACTGCAGTGCAGAGGGTCGCAAACCAAATTGCCCCCACTTCAAGGCAATCTGCACAAGGTAAAGCATGCAGATGTGAGCCCTGCCCTCACCCATTGTCTAATTTGAACTGGTAGCTGCAGGTGAGACCGACCGGCACTCATTTGTGTGGACCACAGTGCTTAATTTGTGCAGGAGCTTTCAGGTGCTAAGCACCGGCACTTTTTTAACAGGGCCGGGGCTATTGAATTTATCTCCCCAGTGAGATGAGCCCAATATTTATACAAAAGAAAGATACCTACCTTTCCTGTGTCCTGTGTCGTCCTCCCTCCTGCAGGAAGGCCCTCCCAGGTCCAGGCATGATGACTGCATCACGTTAGTGATGTGAATAGTGCACACCTGCCTTTCAAGGAGCATTTTCCTTCACATTGGTTAATTATTACAGTTGAGGGCGGGCTGATGGGTGAGCTGCGGGCAAGGCTTACTGGATCCTGGAAAGTCCAGGTCTCAGCAATAACCTTAATACGCATCATCGAAGTAATACAAAAAGGGTGTAGCTGCTGTCTGTTAAAAACTCACATGCACTGAAATTAAAACCCAGCAGAAGCAGGCCACAAATTATTCCATTTGACTTGTCATTTGCATTGCATGCTTATGCTCTTGGCTTGGGCCAGGGGCCCTCCAAAACATATTATTTGTCAGTGATCTAATGGAGCCAGTGCCAAGGAGACTGCAGGTCACAGGTAAGAGAGTAGGAGATAGTACTACAACAAGTCGCTATAACTTAATCTGGAACAGATTTACTATTGTGTGTCCTCTTTACCAATTTCTTTGCAGTAAATAAATGTATAAGTTAACTATCAACTCTGTTTTTTTTAAGCTCAGCACCTCGTGACTCAACGGCCCCTTTCCTCTGCCACACCTGATCTCCCAATTTATGGGTTACCAGAATAAATTGCCAGTGCCAGTGCTTTTCCGCATATGTAAACCAGCATGTTTTTCTTTTTGTAGACTCTGTAAATGAAAAAGGGCAGGTTACAGCACTTGTCTGCAGCTGCAGTACAAGTTTTAGGTAGAACCCAGTGACACACGTATGGACAGAAGTTCCTGCAGGTTATCTATGATTGTGTTTCTAGCGCAAATTGGTCCACTGTAGGGCCCCTGGCTCTAGCATCTCCGTTCTTGTAGTAACTTTAGATGTAAATCAAGCAGTTGAATGATTATCAGACAGGCCTTATGTGTGAACACTCACAGATATTTTACATTTGCGCATTCATGTCAAAGGCCCGGACTGTGCCACGTTTCATGTGGCAGTTTCCATCTTCATTGCTTTCCCGCCAACACAAGGCAACATCAAATGAACACTACACTCTTCAGGCAAGCTGTTTGGAGAACCTCCATGGCTCATGGCGACTGATGGAGTTAAAATGAGAGGGGTAGTTTCACATTGAAAAATTGTTCTTTTGAGCTTGAAACTAATTAAAACAGCAGAATGTAAACAATGCACGCTATATTATTTGAGTTTTGGCCCAACAAGAAAAAATATCACTATCATTCTCGTACACACATTTTTCTGCACACACTTTGTGCCCCTTTCACGTAATTTACACTAGCACACCCACAGTTATCTTCTGGCTGCCTGGCCACTTCATTGTTTGGCAAAGGGATGAATTAACACTGTTTCTGTTTGAAGCTGCTTAACTTGGGAATTTCTCAGGCGGCTGGAAGGGAGCGGGTTGGTTTGCTGTTGCCTTGAACATTCATCACGACTGCGAGCCTGCGTTCCTGCTAGTTCATTGCATTGATTGATGATTCTGTTTTGGATGGTCAGGTCCGGTTGCAGCTAGGGAGAAGGAGTGGGGTAATCAGGAAGTGGGTGAAGTCAGTGGAGTGAGTGGGTGGAGCCAGGGATGTGTGGGTGTGGCTTCCTTAAAAAAATTGAGCACCTGCACTTTATATTTTACAAATTAAGCACTGGTGGACCAGCACTTATTTTACTTCTTCGGACAGTGGCTCATAGCTAGAGAGGGAAAAACACTCAAGGGGAAAGAAAGAGGAAGAGATAGACTGAAAGATCATGACAAAGGGAGAAAGCTGAAACATGCAAGAATGAGACAGATGGAGGGATATGGATTGTCTGGCGGTCGATTAAATAGAAATGAGATGTAATCAAGATTACAAAGCCCTGGTATTCAACATGCTGACGTGAAATACCACAGGCTGTGAGCTTCAGATCAAAACTTTGTGCAGGCATGTATTATTTTGCAAATTAAGGATTGCCCTCGCCCATTTGTTTGGAGCACTGAATTGTTTGTTTTTGTCATCCTAAGTCTGGCTGCATTTATTCTGAAATGTATACATCTGCAATCGAAGAGCTACGATAAAGTTCTTGGATCCCATTCAGCTGCCAGCAGAGTGATGCCAACCGTACAACTAAAGGTGTTCCTCTCCCTCCGGTGGCAGCCATAATTGATATCAGTTAGCATGAAATGTGTACACTTCAGACTTGTTCTGTTTCAATTAGCAGCATAGCATGGAGAGAAAACAAATTACAAGTCTGGGCCTAATTATACCTCTGCCAGCAAAACAAGGGAAAAGAAACAAGGAAGAGATACATTACTGTCAATCATACATACGTTTGAATCCTCCTGGCATAACTGCTTTCAGTGTCCATTTGTGGAGAAAGACAGGCAGTTGCTTGCTTAATGTTGAAAGATATGATACTAATTACTAAAAAATATTGCGGGCAGCAAACGCATGAAGCAGGAAGGTGCCTTCGTGTTCAGATTATTACAGAGTGTGATAGGTCTCCCAGATGATCAGGTTGCAGAAAAACATGCACAAATGTTTTTAATAAATAAAGTGATCCAGCCACACATATGAAAGCCGCCATGCAATTTGATATAATTACTGACATATGTGAGTATGCAGATTTATGTCGCAATACGCTCAGTCCACTAGATACTGCTCATACCAAATTGTAAATGCTTCATGTCCAATATCAAGACAGTATGTGTTTTTACACATAATCTCAGAAAGTGTCTGGCCCCATAACTGAAAGTCATCATCCAGTGTGAAATCAAATAGAGCATGCATTATGATTTCCTGGCTAGTATTTTATCATTGTTTATGCAATTCATTCTGGCACATGGGAACACGGTGTGGGGCTGCTGCGGAAAGTAAGAAAGCCTCTCTAGGCCACGATTGAGATTATCCTGGCCTGGCAACCCCTTAAACCACAGACAGAGGTGAGCCCCTTCATGGGCCTAACAGTATTCTATAATGTGTTTGTTAAAGGACAACAGTGGTGTCATATCCCTTAACAAGCCTCCTTATAATATCTAGTGAGGCCCAGGAACGCCTTCACCTCTGGCTGTGTTTTTGGGGGTTGCCAGGTGAGGATAGTCCCAATATTAGTCTGGAAGGGCTGCACCTTGCCCCCATTCACCATGTGGTCCAGATAAACCATGGAACCCTGCCCAATCTGGCACTTACTGGCCTTTAAAGTCAAACCCGCCATAGGCAGGGCCTGAAGCACCTCCTGGAGGTGGTACAGGTGTTCCTTCCAGTTGGAGCTTCCAGTTATGCTGTCCAGGTAGATGGCACAGAATTCCTACCTCCAAGCCATGACCCTGTTCACCAACCTTTGAAAGGTCGAAGGGGCATTCTTTAAGCCAAAGAGCATCACCCAGAACTGGAATTGTGCTTTGGGATTGAGAAAGCTGATATCTCTTTTGCCGCCTCAGTCAGAGCAATCTGCCAATACCCTGATGTGAGATCAGAGGTTCTGAAGAATTTGGCAGCACCCAGCCTGTCTATGAGCTCATGATATCGGGGATGGCGCGATCATCACTGTTAGTGATATAATTGAGTCCTCAGTAGTCTACAAAGAATCTGAGTTCTGGGGTGATGCCCGGTGGGGCCGCCTTGGGTACAGTACCACTGGCTTAGACCAGGGAATGTTGGAGGGCTCAATCACCCTTGACGCCAGCATCTTGGAGACCTCCTGCTTGATACTGGCCCTCACCTTATCCGAATCCTTTAAATGTTATTTTTGACATGCATGTGTCTCTAGTATCTATGTCATCGGCACATAAAGGTGTAAGCCCACAGGTTAGAGAGATCAGAGGAGAAAACTGCCCAACAAATGGCATCAGTCCTGCTGCTGTTCAGGGGTCAGAGTAGGAGAGAGGTTAGCACCCTCCACTGACCCGTCGTGTTCCTGAGCATACAGAAGGTCAGAGAGAGGTTAGCTCTCCTCTTCCACTCCCTCATCTGTCACCAACATCATGGTAAACTCAGACCTGTCAAAGTGTGGTTTGAGGTGGTTGAAATTCATAGTTAGGTGGTACCCCCATTCTGCTCCTAAACCTCATATGTGCATGTCCAGCGACTCACACTTTCAGGGCAGGCTGAAACACCATCAGATAGGCCTTCTAGTCATACCAGAGCTTCATTACATCTTGACTGCCCTCAAGATTATCTTTTGACTTTTTCCAGAGTCACTGCATATGGTTGCAGAGTGTCATGACCACATCTGGAGGGGTTTCCTGGGATCTTGCTCCTACCCCTCTCTACCAAGACTGAGCGGTCCCCTAGCACAGTAACAATATAGTAGTTAAAATGGTCCAAACCCAACCCCCTTTTGCGGAACCTCCCTGCAAGTGAACACTGGGCATGGCAAAAGCACATCCCACTTCCACTTCTCATGCCTTTGACGGTCTTGTAGAATTTTTCAACAAGCCCGTTTGTTTGAGGGTGATAGTGTGTAGAAAACCTATTGGTTACCACACACTCATCCCATATGGACTTCATGTATGCAGACATGAAGTTGGTGCCTCTATCAGACAGGACTTCCTTGGGGAACCCCACATGAGTGAAAATCCCCATCAGGGCCATAGTGACCACAAGTGCGGTCACTGACCTCATGAGGACGGCCTCTGGGTCGTGCGTGGCATGGTCCACCAAGGCCAGGATAAACCTGTTGCATAAGGCTGTTGTGGCCTCCAAGGGACCAACAATGTCAATTCTCACCCTCGCAAAGTGGTTGCCAACAACAGGCAAGGGAGTCAAGGGAGCCTTCATCTTTTTCGCTACTTTCCCACTGGCCTGACAGGAGGGAAAATACCCACAGAACGTACTTGAAGCTGTCTTCATCCCGGCTAGTAGAGGTGGGGGACAAACCTGGGAAAGGTCTTGTCATGTCTCAAATGTCCCGCCAGGGGTATACCATGAGCCAATCCCAGTAGAAAGGCCCTGTAGCACTGAGGGAACATCAGACACAGGCTGCCCCATCTAGGAACCTTAGACTGACTGTAAAGGAGGTAATTCTTCCAATAGGTAAGGTGATCTATAGAGGTATGAGCTACTGTCTGGACTTCAATTTGCATCCTTGAGTTGGGCACTCTTTCTACACCCTGGAAAATGCCTCCCTAGTAGTCCCACCCTCAATTTGCCATCGAGCAAGCTCAGGCAGGTGTCCTACGGTGGCAATGTCCTCACCAGCAGGCTTGGGGACAGCTTCCTCAGGTGCCCCATCAACTTGGATAGTGGGAGTTTCACTGGAAATTTACCATGCCCTTCATCTTCCTGATAGCTTCCTGGGCTTTTGTTCCAGGCTCCAGGCTTCCCTGACTTCTTCTATGGGCAACTATAGATCTAGTGGTCGTACAGACCCTATTCAGGTAAGTCTAACATCTCCAGGTGTCACCTGAGCTCCACTACCTTCTAGAATGTGCACTCTAGGTTGTTGCCCAAAAAAGCACAGGCATGATAGGGCTCACAGCTGCTTTTAGAGAACCTGAGACCACATCACACTCTCAGGGACCCAGAGTCACTGGTAGTCTCATGGTTGTCTGCGACTACGACCTGGTGGAATGTATTAGGGAGGACCTGATCTGCAGACACCAGATGACATTAAACAGTAACCTCTGCTCTCTCTCTTCCAGCTGACTGGGGTCACCTCCTTCCCAAGTGCTACATTCACCCACCCAGGTGTCTGCCTACCGGTGGGGAGGTTGTGTACTCTTGGGACATTTGGTATCTACCTTAGAGTGTCCATACTTGGAGCACACAGTACAATAGGGGTGAAAACTCCCTGGCTTGTGATCAAAGAATCCCATCTTCTTCTTATCAGATTGGGACTGATTACTATGGTTTTCATGGGAATTATTTTGGGGGCATTTAGAGAACTCCTTATTTGCTGTTATTCTCCCTCTTCTTTCTTCTGATGGTACCCCTGACTACCTTTCTGATGATTCCACCAAAATACCATTTAGGGCACGCTGGTGCTAGTGCCTCCTTAGCAAGCTCCCTGTGGTCAGTGAGCTTACTATTAATTAGGTGGTAGAGTAGCTCTGAACATGTGCTTTCTTAGCATCAGATTAAGCACCCAAGTAAAACCATCAACTTTGCACCCCTAAACACAACCATTCAGTACCTTCCTTGTGTCATTACGAAAATCCACCTAAGACTGGTTCTGCATCTTTTGGCTATCCCTGAACCTCATGCAGTACTTCTCTACGGTGAGTCCAACTTGGTGGGGAAGATGGTTTTCAGTAAGATTTACTTCATCTGGTCTCCCACCTCTAGTGCAAGCAAGGTATCCTCCAAAATGGAGGCTGGCGTTTCCAGAGTGCAGCCCCCCAAAACTCTTCTGGGACCAGGTGCATCTGAATGGCCACCTCATAGGCAGAAAAACGCTTGCCTATACCATCCCCTACAACGTAGTTGGGCACCAGATCTTTGTATATGAAAACTTTCTCGTCCCCTTCAGACACTGTGGGAATTCTGTCACATGGTTGTTGGACTCTGCTTGTCTAGCGCCAATGTGAAGCTCTGTGAGACTTTGCTCATTCTCCTCTATAAAGCAAACACAAGGAGATGATGGATGGAGCGCTGAAACTTTTCAGACACTCACCCCCAGTCTCAGATCTGGGTTGAATCCATCATCATTCTTTAGCTTACTTTGCCACCTCAGTTCAGACCCAGGTAGATGCAAATCAGTCTTGACCCTGTGCCTCATGGGACAGTCCAGCCCGAACTGCCAAGCCAGGTGTTTCCTGAACTGGAAACAAGCATCCTGGGACCGGTTTCTGAGTAACACCCTTCATCAGCCAGGCTTAGCTTGAATCCAGTGGCAAAGTGAGCAAGAGACCCACATCTGGGCATACCCTGCCAACATAGGGCGAACAAAGCAAACACAAGAATATGATGGACGGAGTACTGAAACTTTTCAGACACTCACCCCAGCCACAGGGTCAAGACGGATTTGCATATAGTTGTATCTAAACTGGGGTGGCGAAGTGAGCTAAATAACTATGCTGGATTCAACCCAGATCTGTGATTGGGGGTCCATTATCCCCTTGTGTTTGCTTAGTTCGCCCTAAGTTGTCAGGGTATGCCCATAAATGAGTCCCTTGCTCACTTTGCCACTGGATTCAAGCTAGCCTAGCTAAGGGGGGCTGTTAGCCCGAAAGCGGTACCAGGATGCTTGTTTCCAGTCCAGGGAAGACATGGCTTGGCAGTTCGGGCTGGCCTGTTCCCATGAGGCACAGGGTCAAGACTGATTTGCATATAGCTGTGTTTGAACTGGGGTGGAGAAGTGAGCTTAAGAACGATGTTGGATTCAACCCAGATCTGTGACTGGGGGTGAGTGTCTGAAAAGTTTCAGCGCTCCATCCATCATCTCCTTGTGTTTGCTTTGTTCACCCTAAGTTGGTAGGGTATGCCCAGACATGGGTCCCTTGCTAACTTTGCCATTGGATTCAAGTTAGCCTGGCTGATGAGGGCTGTTAGCCCAAAACCGGTCCTAGGAGATATAAAAAAATAAGGAAGCAGGAAGGGGGCAAGCATGGAGCCCATGTAAGCAAACAGGCCTTTGTGCAGATGTCACACCACTTTTTGCCCCCATTTGAATTACTAGAGGCTGGTTTTCGACACTGACAATGCACTGAGCCAGCCCACCAGTGCCCCAGTGCCACCATCTCGCTCTGAAACTGACAAATGTGAATTGGCACTCCCAATTGGCCAGGACTGCATCCCTTTTATAAGTACCTAGTATTTGGTGCCAGTGGTACATAAGGCATACGTGTTAAAGTAGTCACAAGGGATTGAACCACGGTTTGTACTGCCCTGTGTGACCCAAGTAAACTGCTAACAGCAGTCCTGCCATTGCACACTGCAGGAGCAGTGCAAATATCTCCAATTCAAGTTTGCCCTCACCATTTTTTATTATTTTTTTAAACAATTTTTATTGGCATTTCATTATTTCACAATAAATAAGCATACAAAAATGGAAATTAATCAAGACTTAACATCCGAATGTTACAGTACGTTAGCCTAGGTGAGATCCTGGGGTCACTAGTAAAAACCGGAATGAAAATGTAATTGAAGCGTACACATCTTGTGGCATAGTGTGGACCTTGATATGCTGCAGTGCTTGCCTAACAGTATGTTATATTTTGATATTTAAAGCCGGTTTGTTAAAGGAAGGAATCAACAGGCTTGTGTGTCTAAATGGTATTTAAAACTTGAGGAATTCGATCAGGCGACCTGGTTTGTCTGCTCTATTCTTTGGGGACAAATTAAACTACTTCGTCATGTGTCTCCATAAGCTAGGGGATGGGAACAAGGGTTCTGCCACTGACGCTTAAGCCGTTGGTGTTGCGTGCTGTCTCAGTGTTCGGTTCTGGGAGGGTACCGCCTGATCATGACTCTTGGGGACGTTGGGGCTCGCCATCACCTGCGCCAGGAGGGGACCTGGGTTGTGCGGCACGGTTGGAGCTCTCAGGTGCACTCGGGCGTAGGACTTTGCCGTCACCATGAGTAGCAAAGTCGCAGTACTATTTTCAATATATGTCAGCCACACCTAAGGAAGGACTCCTCAGCTCAGGAGGCAGGGTGAATTATAATAAAGGTGATAACATATAAGTGCAAGCTTATTAGTCCTTATCTATTAAGGGCTAGTATAAGTGATCAGTTGTCCAGAGGGTAACATGGGCTGGCACCAGGGAAACCTCTGGGTTGGCAGCTCCATTATAGTACCACTGAAAATGTCATGTTTGCTATCAAACAGCTTGCCTCCTCATGCCTGATATGTTTCTTGTGCCAGAGGCGATGTAGCATGCACCCAAGTGGCGACCTTAGAGGTTGCCTATCTGGTTACCCCAGCCTTCCCTGTGCTCTGGCTGGCAGCTTACAGCTACTACCAACAATACAGGATTCTGACTTCCTGCCAGGAGGTGTGAACCTACCAGGAGTCACAAACAAAGGCCTCGAAGGGAAGGAGGTGACACCTCCCTCCCTGACAGGATAGCTAGAAAGTGGCCCATCAAGGCGATGAGCTTCAAAGCTTTCACTGCCTCTGATATACATCCTGGGAATATAGCATGTTACTACGCATGCTATCACATCACGTTCCTTTACAATGTGGTTGTTACAACGACCGCGTTGTTAAAACGCGTTACCTTTTCAACGTAAGTCATTAGATTGATTTGCTGTAAGGGGCGCGCTGGACTTAGGAATAGTATAATTTACTATTCCAACTCCAGCCTGTGCAACAGTAGGGAAGGCGTTGGAATAGTAAATTATACTATGCCTTATGTTAGAGCGCCCCCTACAGCAAGTCGATCTAATGACTTGCTTTGTAAAGGCATTGCGTTGTAACAACTGCGTTGTAAAGGAACTGCGATGTGATGACTGTGTTGTAAATGCTGTCTCCCGCATCCAGGCTGCCTCCCAAAGGAAGAACAATCGCCCCCTGCCTCCAGCAACATTTGCAACCAGGTAGGCAGGAAAACCATGTAATCAAGTGGTGTACACCTCATGAAGGCTAGCAACACCTCTCGGGTGGGCTACCTGGTCTGTACAGCTAAGGACAATGTCTGCCATTTTCAAAAGTGGCATAATAGAGGGTTCTGGGTAGAAAATGTGACACCCCCCGATGTGGTCACCTCAGGGGCGGATTAGCCGCTGGAGCTAGTAGCCCATTGGCCCCTTGCACCCACACCACTAACACCCCTAAATCTAGGATTTATGGAGCACCCCTGACACCATCACCTCAGTTTGGATCTGACTTGCAAGAAGACAAAGAAGAGACCCATGTATGGGACAACAGGACCTACACAAAACAAAGGTGTGATACTCTGCACCTCTAGCAAACTTCCTGTAACTGCACGACTGCGACTTATCTCGGACCAAAGACCGGTTACCCCAGAAAGAGGGACCCTTTGAGGGATAAAGGCATCTCCAGACTCCCCTGTACTAGTGGCACTAGTGCCTTGCACACTGCTTTTCAAAACAGCACACCGGAACAAAAGATACATTGGCCATCAGTCCGGCTGAGGGCTCCCCCAAAAGTAGATGGTTCAGTGCATTCTGGGAAACATAGTCCTAACCTCCAGCAAGTTTCAGGTGGCTACCATTTTTTCCGGGACCTCTGGACTTCGAAATAACTTTCTGCTGAACTTATCGCTGCCAAGGCTTGTTGGTCACCAATCGGGAAACCACCCCCTTTACTTCACACTGCATCTTGAGGGAACTCTGCAAAACCTTCATCTGATGTCAGAAGTGGCTTCATTGTTGACTTCTTGCACCAGGTTCCCCACCAGCACTGTGTAAGCAGTAAAACCAGCTACCCCACAGCTCCTGCTTCAGCACCTCAGACAGCCAGGACAACTCTGCACCCTGGCTTCTAGAGCAAGCTAAAAGCGAACTGACTGTCATGGCTTGGTCCTGGGACCCGGATCACCTTAACCCTCCCTGGGTTCCATGCAACTCAACCTGCAAATGACCAATAGTTACTAGGACTTTTTACCATTGACAGCAATGCTAAAGTTTTGCAGTAGTGATTTTTGCTTTTAAAATACCTAACTCCGGTTATACATATCGGGTTGACTTTGTTTTAGTTTCTAAATTTAAATAAAAGTCTGCTTTATCTGCTTAATTTGTGTTGGGTTTCTTTCAAGACATGACAATTACTTGTCGTCCATGTTGGTACTCTCAAACGCTTAACACATGTTCAGCTAGTAAAGCCTGACTGGTCTTTGCCACACTACCACTAACCAGCATTAGTACATAATACTTTCCTACTGCCCCCTTATCACTACTTTAGTAGCTCCCACTGGCTCTCCTACTCCCCAGAAGCCATAGAAGGGGAAATACGAATTGCTGTGCTCTTTCACTATGTATCCTTGGGGGACCCATCTCCACGCAGACCAAGAAAGATATCGCCTAGCTCTCCTACCACCCACCCAAGCCTGTGTCTGGGGTGTGAGAACAGCCGGCATGGAAGGGTGCCAGCTGCAGCACTGCATTCGGGGAGCCAACAAGGGCGACGGAGCAGTTGATGAGTTATATGTGTTAATGAAGCTTGTCTTGGGAATGTTTTACTGACTATCACCAAGTTAACAGTGAGTCCTTATAAGGTTCTAATAAATGTGTTTGTAAGGTGTAATCATCCCAAGCATATCTGATATTATATTTTTCCGCTTTTATGAACATGATGACACCATAACAAGTACTGTGCTGGACAAAGTGCGAATTTCCGTCATACATGTATTGTATTCATACTTATACAAACAAGGTGTGCAAATGTGAGTATATAGTGCAGACGATGCAGTGCTCACATGGTGATTATATTTACAACATTTAATACACAAAGACACTGCACAATCTCCAATGGTTGTGTAATCTTCTAAATACAGCTAAACAAAGGGAAGTTCCAATGAATTTGCAATCCCTTCTTGTTAATTGTAGATGTCAACTAATTGGGAGGGGGTTTGAGTGCATGAGTTTAGGAGATTACACAACCACTGGGGATTGTACAGTGACTATGTACATAACATGTGGGAAACAGAATGAATACAATACATGTGTGACGCAAAGTCTTACTTGGTCTAGCACAGTACTTTTTATAGTAATGTTGCTCCACAATCAAGTTGGAATTGAATGAGGTTAAGTAGATTAGAGAACCCCCATAACTAAGGATCAGCTCTCTATACTTGAATGAGTCCCATGTGACTTGTTGTGCAGATTGGTAGATAGACCTACCCATGTCCCATGGACGTATAGGGTTGTCCTTGTCATAAATACTACTTGTAATGAAAGGCTTACCATTTTTAACACTGATGTGAAGTTCAGGACCCCTTCTGCTTGTTGGCTTCCGAGGTCAAACCTGGACTGCAATTCTTCCATCACAGTCTCTGGATTCCACATTACATCTTGCAGAGACACATTGTACCAAACATCTATTCAGAAAAAAACAACAGTCAACGACAGAGCAGCATGGGGAGCAAAACAGTAATCAACTAGTTGACATTGTAGAGAAACTGCACCACCAAAAACTACTCCATGACCTGCGTTGGAAGGAGCTATATAAATGAGTTCACCTTACTGAGCTTGTGGACTATACACAATTGTTGGCAAACACACTCTACTTTTAAAAACACTCAGATGCTTCTTCGAAAGAGGAGTGTGTATATTTAACATAAATCGAACTATCAACACAGACAATAACAATGACACAGGGCTTCTTTTCCACTTTCCTCCAGCAATGTCCACTTTATTTCATTGCATCATTTATAAATGATTTTTATTTCGAATGGGTTTTTCATTAAATTAAATGACATTAGTGCACCAGCTGTACAGCGGTTTATCCTACAGGCACACGTTGTAAGAAGGAGGTAGCACTGAACCACACTGTCAATCTCATCGGATTGGAGCTGTGTCTCTTTGTGCAGGAAAAATTAAATGTTATTGGAAAAGGTAATGTTTACATTAATGTGGTCATCATCTTTGTCTTTCTACGACCTTCTGAAGACAGATCATAAAAAGTACACAAAACAAACAGTAACGTTAAAATCCATACTCATTTGAAAATTGCAGTCGCAGTACAGGCAAGAACAATAATTTGATCAAAGATAAAGTCGCAGTGTAGATGAATTATATAGCAGCAAATATAGGCCGATAACGTTAAAATATTAAAATCAATCTTGTAAAAAAAGAGAAAAGTTAGCAGCCACAATAGGTATTAAAGCAGCAATACAAATAAAGTACATACCAAGGCTGTCAAAAAACATTGATAATAAAACAAGATGTTCCTTCTCTTAGAAAACGTATTTCTTCGTAAAGGTGTAAATAAAAATGTACTGGTGAATGGAAGATAAAATTGGCAAAAAAAGACAAAATGTAAAATGGTTTGGCTCGAATGTTCATCGCAAGGGCAAGTAGTAATAGTTTAAGAAGAATACTGGCCCAAGGGGAAACATATCAGCCAGCAAAAAGACCCCAGCCTAAATCTCGTCATTAGGTTTCTTTCATGAACATCATTTACATAAAAAAGATGCAGGGCAATAAAAGGAGGATCTTGAATAATGCAATAATCGCTGACAGAAGGTTTGAACACTTCAAACAGTTCCCTGGAGGATTCTTTGTGTTTCTGGAAGCTATCCAACAACCTCTATCGGTTTCCTTTGCTAATTGATACCGCGTGCTCAAACAACGAGACACAACCGAGATCAATGAGGTAAGATTTAATATATTGTAGCCAAGGGATAGAAGGACCTCGGGAACAACTTAAACAGTCTCTAATAAATGCCTGGTTTAGTTGTGCTTCTTCGTTAGCCCAAATAGAGCACCAGGTGGCTAAAGGTGCTGTGTTTATAGTATCCTGTACATAGTCAAGACCTAGCTCCAGATGGAGAGAAAAATGTAGTGATGAGGGGGGAACTCCTAAAACTCTGAGACAAAATCTATTCTCTTCGGTCTGTATAGCATGCACATCCCTACATCCCCAAATACCCATGCCATATGTTAAGATCAGTACATATTTACGATTATAGATCTCTAAAATAGGGGCAATGTTTTTTTTACCTATAGACATTGCAAGGGAGAAGGTGGTTCCAACTGCTCTCGTATAGCAAATTAGAACATTGGAATGTTGGGAGCTCCATTGAAAACAATGGAGTGCTCGGGGCTTATAATGGCTGGTATGAGCTTGGAGCTCCAACATTCCAATGTTTCTTTTCCACAGCTCTGGCTGTAAACAAAGGCTTCAGGGAGCCTGATGGGATTCCAATCCCCTCACGCTCCCATAAGGCTTTGTTCTTTTTTGTTAGAACATTCTGCCCTCTAGTGGTAGAATGTTCTAATAGCCTTATAGCCCTTCGTAGCTGGGCTATACCGGCTATTAAAGTCCCTCTCCCTTGTTAAAGGCCCGAGCCGAACGCTGGAGAGGGCCTTTAATAGCTGGTATAGCCCTCTACGGCGGGCTATAAGGCTATATTATTCTATTTTATGTAGGTATTCCATGTACAGCCTTCCTCAAATTCCAAACCTAAATACAGGAAGGAACTGACCCTCTCCAGCCTCTTGCCCTCCACATTCAAGCAGTACAATTTGGTATTTTTGGCGGCACAAATCAGTATAAAAGTTTTTTTATAATTTGGCTCCAGCCCCAGGTCCTTCATAAAAGACATACATAACTTCTTTTAGGCTATGCCAGAAGTACCGCATCATTCGCATAGAGAAGCGCTGGCACTGCCTTTTTCTCCACTTAATGTAGTCAATATAACTTCATACTAGCTTTGGCATGTATAAGAAAGAAAAACATATTTCAATACAATCTGAAACATAGTAGGACCATTTCAAGATTTACACAAAATGGCTGTTGTTATCCCAAGCCGCCATTATCTTCCTGAGATTTGTGTAATGCTTGTATTTGAATATTGGTGAGCAGAAGGTTTAAATCACATGGCCCTGGTTCAAGCCACCTTAGATCACAGGTGAACTTATATTTCCAGTTTATGCTCTATTTATAATTCTGTCGCCACACACTTGCGCTTCCTGAGTGAAAAGTTTGGTTTCTCCAACCATCTGAACAGGAAAATATGTTTTTATTTCAGATATGGAAGGCAGTATTATGCAAACAGCTCTTAATGCCACTAAACCTCAGCAGTTGTCCATCCCAGCACTGATGATGTAACAAACAGCATTTGGAGGCCTAAAGTTGTAAAATTCCTAACTACTTGCACTGTTTGGGGTAGAAGCCCAACCCATCATTATTTTGTTCACAATGCCACTAAAGTCTGCACCCTGCCAAATGCAAATCAGTCCAGACCCTGCTTCAATAGGAAGAGTCCAACTTGAACTGCCAGGCCATATCCTCCCTGAACCAGAACACAAGTAATCCAAGACCCTAAGAGGGAAAGGTATGGCCAGACGTGAATCCTGTCCTCACTGTGCCACTGGAACCAAATAAGGGTGAAATCGGTCTTGGGTTGTTTGTGTTATGGTACACAACATGTATGAGCAAAGTGCGACCCTCCCTGAAACAAAAATAGGAATGTATTTGCCAATTCCTTCACTGGTATCAACTGTATGTCTTTTCCAGGAACAGATATTTCATAGTTTTATATTCTGCAAATGGTCCTTTGTGTGTTAACTGGGTTTTAAATACATAATTGCAGTATTGCAGCCCTAACGACCTTTGACACTGATTGTGGAAATTGGTTGGGACACTTTGTTATTTCTCCCTTGCCTACAAGATGCAGTACTAACACAGAAACTTCATTAGCAGGTTAATCTAAATAGCACTGGAGCATAGTTTCACCCTGGTGGAACAAAATGGTGATTTGAGTAGGACTCTATTGGAAATATCAACAACTCTTCGAAGCCAGTACAACTGTCTGACTAATTGGACAGCAGGTCCTTGTCTCATTTACAAATATTTTGTCTCCGTAACAAAAAATATGTCCACCCTTCATCATAGGTTATGATATTTTATATTTTAAATGACATTGTAGAGCTCGCTGATGCAAATTGCTTTGCCTCTAGGCACTCAACAGAGAGACTTCTCTTCACGGGCCACAAGAGTTACATTAGTCCATAAGAGTTGCATTGAAAACATTGGAATTTTGAGTAGTTCATAAAGTTTAGTATAATTAAATCCGGACGCAAAAAAAGCTGGTAGGGAGTTCCATGAAGAGAAGCTTGTGCAAGCATTGTTGAAAGCAGGCTGACCTTTGACAAACATGCATTTGCAATGCAATAGGTCTAGCATTCACGCAAGTTTGAGCTATTGGGAATGTAAATGACAGTGCCTTTTATTTATGTTTTGGGTTTTAAAACATAAATAAAAGGAATTGAAACTTACAAAACTAATAGCTTAAACTCTCGCAAATGCAGGACCTATTGCATTGCAATAAAGGACCTTCTCGACCGCTTGTTAGGTTGTAAATATCAGAGGAAGAGACTGGCCTGTGAAGTCTTCAAAGAAGTAATAAATAGTGCAGTGAAGAAGATGTGTATGTTGTAAATTGCACAGACACAAAGTGTGAAGTGAAAATTACATACGATCTGAGCTATAAACACTAACAAAGCACTCCAACACCTTTCGCTCTGTGATTACACTGTCGCGGCTCAGGAGGAAGAGCGGGAGGTGGGGGCTATTTCTTGCCCTCTCTGTGATTTGAGTGTGCAGAGTGGCATTGCTTAATGTCATTGCTATCTTTTGCCTAATACAAAACACTCCAGCTGTAGTAGGGCCCTGGCTTCACCTCCTGGTGCAGGGTGGGCTGTGCTTTATGGCGGGCATGGAGGGAGGGAGGGATGGACTTGGCTGCAGCTCTGTCCTCGTAAAGTGCCCCTGCTATACTAGTGAGCGAGAGGCACTGAGGTGGTGGTTTTGGTATCAGTGGTGGTGGTATTGGTATTAGTGGTGGTGGTTTTGGTATTGGTGGTATGGGTGGTGGTGGTATTGGTTGTGCTGGTATTGGTGGTGATGGTATTGGTGGTAGTGGTGCCACCGATGGTATTGGCGGTGGTGGTATTGGTGGAGGTGGTGGTATTGGTGGTTGCGGTATTGGTGATGAGGGTATTGTTATTGGTGGTGGTGGTATTGGGATTGGTGGTGGTATTGGTATTAGTGGTACTGGTGGTGGTACTGATATTGGTGGTGGTAATGTTGGTGGCAGTACTGGTATTGTTGGTGGTGGTATTGATGGTGGTATTGATTTTGGTGGTGTCAGTATTGGTGGTGGTATTGGTTGTGATGGTGGTACTGGTGGTGGGGTATTGGTGGGGTGGTGGCATTGGTGGTGGTGGTAATCGTGATGGTGGTCTTGGTGGTGGTGGTGGTATTTGTGTTGGTAGTGGTATTGGTATTGGTGGGGGTATTGGGACTGGTATTGGTGGTATTGGTGGTGGTAGTGGTATTGGTGCCAGGAGTAGGGGTATTGGTGGTGGTGGTGGTGGTACTGGTGGTGGTATTGGTGGGGGTGGTGGTGGTATTCGTGGGGGCGGTGGTATTGGTGTTGGTAGTGGTGGTGGAGGCATTGGTTGTGGTGGTATTGGTGGTGGTGGTATTGGGGGTGGTGATATTGGTATTGGTGGTGATGGTGGTATTGGTGGTGGTGGGGGTATTGGTGGTGATGGTGGCATTGGTGGTGGTGGCGGTATTGGTGGTGATGGTGGCATTGGTGGTGTTGGTGGTGGTGGTGGTAGTGGTATTGGTGGTGGTGTTGGGGGTGGTATTGGTGGTGGTGGTATTGGTGGAGGTGGTGGTATTGGCAGTGGTGGTGGTATTGGTATTGTTGGTGGTATTGGTGGTGGTGGTGGTGGTGGTAGTATTGGTGGTATTTGTGGTGGTGGTATTGGTAGAGGTGGTGGTATTGATGGTGATGGTATTGGTGGCGGTGGTGGTGGTATTGGTGGTGATGGTATTGGTGGAGGTGGTGGTATTGATGGTGGTGGTATTAGTGGTGATGGTATTGGTGGTGATGTTAATAAAATAGGCTTTTGAAAACTACGGTCAGGTGGGTTACTACATATGACATGTAACACAGATGTGCTCTTGTCATCTTCAGCCCATTAGCACAGGATTATGTGCTACCTGGAAGTCACATGACTTAATTTGCTAATCATTTCTAAATCCATTTTACTTGGGGGAGGGGGTTGAAACAGACACAAGATAATTCTGGGTTAAAGTGATTGAAAGCAGGCACCCGTGTTACGGGGCGGCCGTGCTGCTTAAAAAAACACAAGTGGTTTCAGCTGAAGCAGCGCATGTCCGGCCTGCAGTAAGAGAAACTCAATAAAGCAAATAGTGCTTACAGACTAAATAACAGGTCCCGTGAAACAACCGAAGTAAAGGGGCCAGTCACCATGGGAGGGTACAAATGAAGACAAGGCCGTACTAAGGAGGGACTAACAAGCCTATGAACGAATCCCGAAGGCAGCATTTACAAAAGACTATGACACAAGCCAATGAAATATATGGGAGGAGAGTGGGTACGGCTTATCTCCCATACTCTACTACAGCAGTATCACAGAGCAAGCAGTGCATGCGCGTTGCAGCTAGGCTCGACCTAAAAATGATCGTCGGTGAAAAGATGCAGGAAGCAAGCAAGGACAAGATAAGAAAACAAGATTCTGATCCGTAGAGGCTTAGTGCATTAAACTATAACCTACTTTGGTTGGGCAACAAATTAACCCCTTAAGTGCTGCCGTCAGCCAACGGTCGTCACGGGCACTACCTCCCCAGTGCTGCGTGCGACCGCTGGACGTCCAGTTCAGCACTGGATAATGGACAGCGCAGCACTGGGGAGGTTTATTTACGAAGCTCCTATAGAGTTAAGGGAGGAATTATCTATATTTTTTTAGTGCATTGTTGCCAAACAAAGAGCTATCTTGGTGCTAAAATAAGCATTGACCAGCCAAACTTGTTCATTGTTGCTCAGTGTGGTACAGCAATTCAGTTTATCATGGTTAAAAGAGCCTTTAATTTTTGTCTTGTACCCTAAATGAGTCTCTGGAGAGGGTGGTTCAAATGGGAGCGAGTTCCAGGCCACAGTGGCCTGTACTGAATAGGCTCTAAATGCAGTCCTGACTTTATCGTAGAAATGGTTGCTTCACAAGATGGCCAAGCTAAGTGCTCGGGTTAAATAACATTTGCACTTTTCTCTCAAGAAGAATGGTCATTTTGAATGCACGACTACATGCACTGTCAAGGCCTTATGCAAAATGCCTTTTAAATATCCTCCAATTTCCTTGAACGCAGCAAGTGCCACATAGCTGCAATATGCACATAATCCAAGGATTGGAGCAGATTGTCAGGTATTCCTGCAAATGCACCATTTGTTAAATCCACTCTCAACATCATAAGGACAAAACCTGCCAGATCCTTGCAGCAGAAATTGATCAAAGGGAAGATCTTTGTAATAATTCTCAGATAAAATAAACCAATGTTACTACATTTCGGGCACCAGCGAAACATCATAGTCCATTAGAAAGCAACTTCTGCATGTCCTGTAGTTTGCTAGTACATAATTCTCTAAGGCCAGATATGGACCTTTCCATTAGGAATTTTCAATCATGATTTCCCCACAAATAGATTAAGTAAACCTATATGAAGGCATTTGAGATAACCAAACAATTTTTGAGACTTGAGATTTGCTTGAATAAAGACATACTGCTACCACAGTTATCCCCTTTGCTACTCATCACTCTGAAAGTTTCAGTGCAGCAATCATGGTATTAGAATACAGAGGCTCAATGTTATATAGCCATTGGGTGCCAAAGATCAGAATCACACTTCTTAATGGTTCATTTTAAATGCTAGTGGTGATTTCAGGAGTATCGCTGCATGGCAACTGTTTCAATAAAGTTTTTCCAAAATTATCTGACCAAAGCTGTTGAGGGCAAGAACATGCTATAAAGAAAGGAAGCGAACTAGCTAAGTTACAGCACATTTTAGGCAGAAGGAATCTGAGATATAATTTTGAAAAGAGACAATGTGTCATGAATCCTCATACAGATCAGAGCAGTTCTTAGGATAGCAAACAAGTTCAGATGTGTAAAAAGTATGAAAGGCGGCCAAAAATTTGAAAATTACTTAGTGTGGTGCCCTGGTCTAAAGGATCAGTGAATGGGTGAATGTTATTGACATCTATTTTGAAAAACGTGATGGATGTTGGATGCACAAATGTTGTCATTACAGTGTGTAAAAACAGAGTAGGAGAGTTTTCAACAGTTCAAAAGGGAGGAGCAGCGTAGCAGAGATATGATTAAGGTGTTACGGTTTACCACACAGGTGTGTGAAAAGTAATAGGTTTGTGGCTGGGAATGTTATTGTGAATGTGAAAATATAAAGTAACCTTGAAGGCACCAAATTTATTCTTGTTGGATTAGCCAATGCACATGCTAGAATTGTGTTTTAACACTATGGGGCCAATTTCGATGTCAGTCGGAAAGGCTCCGAACAGCAGTCTGATGCTTTCCGACCAACATCTATGTTTTCACTTCCGACCACATAGTTACAATGTAGGTGGTCGAAAGTGAAACTGGCCGGTCATTCCAGCTGGATTCCGACGGGCTCAAGGAGCCCGTCGACCAGTCGGAACCGGCACATAATCTCTATAGGAGGGAGTTTCTGCCATCGGATTATGATATCGGTTTCCAACAGACTTTCCATGCCAGGCTTTCCGACATGGAAAGCCTTTCAGAAAGTGACTTTGGGGCTCCTGGCAGGGCCACCTTCTCCCTGCGGCCTCCCGTTGGGGGTCAAGGGGGCACCTACCATGCCTGCCACACGGTGCAGGGATTTGCACAAATTCCCATAGGGAAATGGGAGTATGCGACGGCACCATGTGTGGTTGCATCGTAATGATGTGGTCACCGCCGACCAGAGGTAGGTCGGTTCCCAATCTGCGATGAAATTGGTCGGAGGCAATTCTGACTGACATCATAATCTGGCCCTAATTCTTATACAAGGGCTTTGATTAGGAAGTAAGAAAAACTTGGAATCAAATAATTTCCTAATTACAGCTAATGGTTCTTTTTTTTCTAAGCCACCTAGCATAGTAAAAATGTCACAAACCGTATAATGCCCATATTTACAAATACGGTCATGTTGCTAAAAGAAAAAATAAATCCTCAGAGCCTGTCTGTCATACTGATGAATAGGTATTAATATGTGGGCACTAATTTTGAAAACAATTTGTTGGACTGCCCACATCAATGTTTCGTACATCAAACTTGACAGATTATTGTTGGTGTGAGGATTGAAGAATGATAAGGTAGGTGTCTGAATGAAGATGGGATGAATTGGCTGCCTATTGGAGAAACATGCTATGAGCATAGTAGATATAGACCTCTGAAGCCTTCGAGGTCTGAAGCCTTTGATGTCCGAATCCTCCTCATAGATAAGGGTAATATCAGGGGCAAAAAATCCAGATATCACTTTGCTTCTAGCAATATGATATGAACTTGATTGGGATGAACAGTTTCTGGCCAAAGTCAGTTCATGTTAGGACCCAGAATAATATGTAATAAATTAAATTAAACCTTTTTCAAATCGGGCATCCTTATTACTTATTCCGCCTTGATCAAGGTCACTGATTTTGGATTTTAATCTTACAATAAACTTCACATAGGGTTGCTCTTCCTTTCATCTAAATATTTCATCAACAGTCATCTCTTGTTTATGTACTCAATTATTTAAACATCCATCTAATAACCAACTGAAATCAATGACAAAGAGAAGACATCCAAATAGGCTTCAATATCAGTCACTCGTTAGCATATCCATCCTCAAAATCGATGGCTCATTCATGTAGAAGAGAAAAGAGGACTAAACCTCTGAAGAGCCTGGGAAAGTGCATATGGCCTTGTCCTGTGATGACTTAGCTACGAGGTCTCTCCTCCTTGCTTGCTAATGTGATATATTGATGATGGACTCCACCAAGGAAATGGAAAACTGTTGTCCAATTTCAATGCTGGGGTATCGAATGTCATTGTCGGACAACCATCTGACAATAGTGTCATGTCCTATACAGCGTTTAGAAAACAATATTGCCCCACTGGAGTTAATAAACGAGCAATAGTTTTGTAATCAATACTTATAATACTGTATTTATGTCATACAATATTTCTGTATACATGCTAACATACAACCCTTACATATGCCCACTAACTTACATACTTGCTTAAATAGCCAACACACGCACAGTAATATTATAGTTGAAACCACTCCTCAGCCTAGGTACCTTGTTTCGATCTCCAGTCGTGTAAGAAATTCAGCAATGTAATGGTGATGTTCAGTCCTTCATCCATCTTTCTGTAGAAGTCGTCTTTCACTGTGTCGTCAGGCAAAACATTCAAGATGTTTACAGCTGTTAAGGAACTTAAGAAGAAACACAGAAGGAGATAAATTCGGCTGCATAAAAATGAGGACAGTGGATGTATTTAACAGTTTCCATCTATGAGGTTTCTTTGACATTATAAGAGCATCATGAAGCTGATCATTCAATATTTGGGCATGGTTTGAAAGAACTTTTGCAGTATTTAGAATAGCCAATTGTTTAATTACCCACTTGCTACATGAAAAATACAACCTTTTGGTTAAAGAAAACCGTATTTTTAGAATTAAATTACTGTGAATTCCAAAAGTTCTAGATTTCTCCCCAAAAAGTATTAGATAATGTTTTATTTCAGTAAGCTACAATCTACAGCATCCGTTTGAATTCAAATGATATTTGCTGTAATTAACCACGTTCGACCAATTTCTGAGTATGCGTTACTTCAAAGACTTACCAAGAAGAAACCTGTGCCCATAACAAAAATGTAGGCTACTTCAACGCCATTATGAAAGCACAAACAAAGGAACTAAAAGGATTGCCCGCTGGCAAGGTATGCCTTGCGATGTGCTACAGCTAAGTGTGGCAATGGAAGTTGTGATATCTGAGATCATGGGTTTTCTTTTTTCAAACATATTCATCTGTGTCAATATGAAATAAACTTTCAGATTGAATTCTATGTGACCAGGGTGATCACAGTTTTCTTCCCAACAGATTCCTTAGAAAACCAGCATACCATACGTGCTCCCCAAAAGCAAAATCTCAGGAAATGCATTTCTGATCATCCAGTTAACAGACTGGACTATGATTCGATTAAACATTATCAGCACGTGACTTACTTGTTTTTTTTTAAGAATGACACTATTAAAAATTATACTTTTACAACTGGAATACAAGTTTTATCCTTCGTTACCTTGACACGAGGCATCAATCCTGCTACCTACTCCCTAATGAGTTTTTTTAAAATCTAATTAACAAGAAATGTCGCCCCATTCATAAAATGTGTCCAGCAAAATCCAGGACAAATGTTGATCCCACAAAAAAGTTTACGATGATGCTGAGAACGTCCTATATAAAGCGATACAAAGGGGGATGATGGACGGAGCGTTTGAGCAAATCAAACACTCACCCCCAGTCAACTGATCTGGGTTTAATCCATCACCATTCTTTAGCCCACTCAGCCACCCCATTTCAGACATGGCTATATGCAAATCAGTCTGACCCTGTGCCTCATGGGAACAGTCCAGCCCGAACTGCCAAGCCATGTCTTCCATGGACCGGAAACAAGCATCCTGGGACCGGTGTCGGATTCATAATCCTCATCAGCCAGGCTATCTTGAATCCAGTGGCCAAGTGAGCAAGTGACTCACGTCTGAGCATACCCTGCCACACTTAGGGCGAACAAAGTGATACAAAAGGGGATGATGGGCGGAGCGTTTGAGCAAATCAAACACTCACCCCCAGTCAACTGATCTGGGTTTAATCCATCACCATTCTTTAGCCCACTCAGCCACCCCATTTCAGACATGGCTATATGCAAATCAGTCTGACCCTGTGCCTCATGGGAACAGTCCAGCCCGAACTGCCAAGCCATGTCTTCCATGGACCGGAAACAAGCATCCTGGGACCGGTGTCGGATTCATAATCCTCATCAGCCAGGCTATCTTGAATCCAGTGGCCAAGTGAGCAAGTGACTCACGTCTGAGCATACCCTGCCACACTTAGGGCGAACAAAGTGATACAAAAGGGGATGATGGGCGGAGCGTTTGAGCAAATCAAACACTCACCCCCAGTCAACTGATCTGGGTTTAATCCATCACCATTCTTTAGCCCACTCAGCCACCCCATTTCAGACATGGCTATATGCAAATCAGTCTGACCCTGTGCCTCATGGGAACAGTTCAGCCCGAACTGCCAAGCCATGTCTTCCATGGACCGGAAACAAGCATCCTGGGACCAGTTTCGGATTCATAATCCTCATCAGCCAGGCTATCTTGAATCCAGTGGCCAAGTGAGCAAGGGACTCACGTCTGAGCATACCCTGCCACACTTAGGGCGAACAAAGTGATACAAAAGGGGATGATGGACGGAGCGTTTGAGCAAATCAAACACTCACCCCCAGTCAACTGATCTGGGTTTAATCCATCACCATTCTTTAGCCCACTCAGCCACCCCATTTCAGACATGGCTATATGCAAAGCAGTCTGACCCTGTGCCTCATGGGAACAGTCCAGCCCGAACTGCCAAGCCATGTCTTCCATGGACTGGAAACAAGCATCCTGGGACCGGTTTCGGATTCATAATCCTCATCAGCCAGGCTATCTTGAATCCAGTGGCCAAGTGAGCAAGGGACTCACGTCTGAGCATACACTGCCACACTTAGGGCGAACAAAGCGATACAAAAGGGGATGATGAACGGAGCGTTTGAGCAAATCAAACACTCACCCCCAGTCAACTGATCTGGGTTTAATCCATCACCATTCTTTAGCCCACTCACCCACCCCATTTCAGACATGGCTATATGCAAATCAGTCTGACCCTGTGCCTCATGGGAACAGTCCAGCCCGAACTGCCAAGCCATGTCATCCATGGACCGGAAACAAGCATCCTGGGACCGTCACCAACGCCTTTTGTACCGCTTTGGCCGCCATAAGGGTGGCAGGGTATGCTCAGACGTGAGTCCCTTGCTCACTTTGCCACTGGATTCAAGCAAGCCGGGCTGAAGAAGGCTGTAATGCCAGAAACCGGTCCTCGGAAGCTTGTTTCCGGTCCAGGGAAGACATGGCTTGGCAGTTCGGGCTGGACTGTTCCCATGAGGCACAGGGTCAGACTGATTTGCATATAGCCATGTCTGAACTGGGGTGGCAGAGTGGGCTAAAGAACGGTGATGGATTACACACAGATCTTTTGACTGGGTGTGAGTGTTTGATTGGTTCAGATGCTCCGTCCTTCACCAACCCCTTTTGTGCCGCTTTGGCCGCCATAAGTGTGGCAGGGTATGCTCAGACGTGAGTCCCTTGCTCACTTTGCCACTGGATTCGAGCAAGCCGGGCTGAAGAAGGCTGTAATGCCAGAAACCGGTCCTCGGAAGCTTGTTTCCGGTCCAGGGACGACATGGCTTGGCAGTTCGGGCTGGACTGTTCCAATGAGGCACAGGGTCAGACTGATTTGCTTATTATAGCCATGTTTGAACTGGGGTGGCAGAGTGGGCTAAAGAATGGTGATGGATTACACACAGATCTTTTGACTGGGTGTGAGTGTTTGATTGGTTCAGATGCTCCGTCCATCACCAACCCCTTTTGTACCGCTTTGTCCGCCATAAGTGTGGCAGGGTATGCTCAGACGTGAGTCCCTTGCTCACTTTGCCACTGGATTCAAGCAAGCCGGGCTGAAGAAGGCTGTAATGCCAGAAACCGGTCCTCGGAAGCTTGTTTCCGGTCCAGGGAAGACATGGCTTGGCAGTTCGGGCTGGACTGTTCCCATGAGGCACAGGGTCAGACTGATTTGCATATAGCCATGTCTGAACTGGGGTGGCAGAGTGTGCTAAAGAACGGTGATGGATTACACACAGATCTTTTGACTGAGTGTGAGTGTTTGATTGGTTCAGATGCTCCGTCCATCACCAACCCCTTTTGTACCACTTTGGCCGCCATAAGTGTGGCAGGGTATGCTCAGACGTGAGTCCCTTGCTCACTTTGCCACTGGATTCAAGCAAGCCGGGCTGAAGAAGACTGTAATGCCAGAAACCGGTCCTCGGAAGCTTGTTTCCGGTCCAGGGAAGACATGGCTTGGCAGTTCGGGCTGGACTGTTTCCATGAGGCACAGGGTCAGACTGATTTGCATATAGCCATGTCTGAACTGGGGTGGCAGAGTGGGCTAAAGAACGGTGATGGATTACACACAGCTCTTTTGACTGGGTGTGAGTGTTTGATTGGTTCAGATGCTCCATCCATCACCAACCCCTTTTGTACCGCCTTGGCCGCCATAAGTGTGGCAGCGTATGCTCAGACGTGAGTCCCTCGCTCACTTTGCCACTGGATACAAGCAAGCCGGGCTGAAGAAGGCTGTAATGACAGAAACCGGTCCTCGGAAGCTTGTTTCCGGTCCAGGGAAGACATGGCTTGGCAGTTCGGGCTGGACTGTTCCCATGAGGCACAGGGTCTGACTGATTTGCATATAGCCATGTCTGAACTGGGGTGGGAGAGTGGGCTAAAGAACGGTGATGGATTACACACAGATCTTTTGACTGGGTGTGAGTGTTTGATTGGTTCAGATGCTCCGTCCATCACCAACCCCTTTTGTACCGCTTTGGCCGCCATAAGTGTGGCAGGGTATGCTCAGACGTGAGTCCCTTGCTCACTTTGCCACTGGATTCAAGCAAGCCGGGCTGAAGAAGGCTGTAATGCCAGAAACCGGTCCTCGGAAGCTTGTTTCCGGTCCAGGGAAGACATGGCTTTGCAGTTCGGGCTGGACTGTTCCCATGAGGCACAGGGTCAGACTGATTTGCATATAGCCATGTCTGAACTGGGGTGGCAGAGTGGGCTAAAGAACGGTGATTGGTTACACACAGATCTTTTGACTGGGTGTGAGTGTTTGATTGGTTCAGATGCTCCGTCCATCACCAACCCCTTTTGTACCGCTTTGGCCGCCATAAGTGTGTGCAGGGTATGCTCAGACGTGAGTCCCTTGCTCACTTTGCCACTGGATTCAAGCAAGCCGGGCTGAAGAAGGCTGTAATGCCAGAAACCGGTCCTCGGAAGCTTGTTTCCGGTCCAGGGAAGACATGGCTTGGCAGTTTGGGCTGGACTGTTCCCATGAGGCACAGGGTCAGACTGATTTGCATATAGCCATGTCTGGACTAGGGTGGCAGAGTGGGCTAAAGAACGGTGATGGATTACACACAGATCTTTTAACTGGGTGTGAGTGTTTGATTGGTTCAGATGATCCGTCCATCACCAACCCCTCTTGTACCGCTTTGGCCGCCATAAGTGTGGCAGGGTATGCTCAGACGTGAGTCCCTTGCTCACTTTGCCGCTGGATTCAAGCAAGCCGGGCTGAAGAAGGCTGTATTGCCAGAAACCGGTCCTCGGAAGCTTGTTTCCGGTCCAGGGAAGACATGGCTTGGCAGTTCGGGCTGGACTGTTCCCATGAGGCACAGGGTCAGACTGATTTGCATATAGCCATGTCTGAACTGGGGTGGCAGAGTGGGCTAAAGATCGGTGATGGATTACACACAGATCTTTTGACTGGGTGTGAGTGTTTGATTGGTTCAGATGCTCCGTCCATCACCAACCCCTTTTGTACCGCTTTGGCCGCCATAAGTGTGGCAGGGTATGCTCAGACGTGAGTCCCTCGCTCACTTTTATTTTTATTTTTATTTTATTTATTTTGAGAGTTTTATATAGCGCGAACAAGATCTTTGCAGATAACAGAGCGCTTTACACAGGCAGGTGGAAGGGTAAGGGAACAAGGGGGCATAGTAGGGAGGTAGATCATCAAGTTCATGTACATAGCAAAAAAAAAGAAAAATTACGTAAAGTACAGGTATGAGGTAGCACGGCCTAGTTGGAGCGTAGGCCATCAAAACGTTGTGAATAATACCGAAATCGATAAAAAACTGATATGAGGGAGCAAGGATCTAAGCACTTTAGACTAATATAAGTCCAGACACACGTACATAGGAATATATAGGCTATATCATAACAGAATACAGATTATACTGTTCGCAATGTAAATCACACGAGTTGTTCAAGTGTATTTAGCCATAAGGATACTTTTGACTTCTTTCTTAAAAAGAAGGGAGGAAGAGATGAGCCTCGTTTCAGGAGGAAGTGCGTTCCAGAAACTGGGCGCCATTCCAGAGAAGGAGCGTTTGTAAGTTTTTTCCTTCCGGAATCTTCGCGGTTTCAACAGAAGATTGTTTGTGCTCCTGGTAGCTCTGGACCCACCGGACATTGTCAACTTATGAGTGAGGTAGCTGGGTGATTTCAGGTGTATAGCCTTGTGCGTCATGCAGGCAATTTTCAGCTGTATTCTGGCTTCAAGAGGCAGCCAGTTCAAGGATTTGAAGTCAGGGGAGATATGCGAGTGCTTTTTTGATCCAGTGATGAGTCTTGCAGCCGCATTTAGTGACGCTCTGAGGGGTGCAGTTGTCGTTAGGGGGAGGCCACAGAGGGCCAGGCTGCCGTAGTCTATGCGAGGGATGACTAGAGCTTGTACTGCTGTTTGGAAGTCTTTTGCTGGGAGGAAGGGTTTCAGTTTCCTCAAGGTATCCCCTTCGTAGCCTTGCTGATATGCTGCTGCATGTTGAGGTTGGTGTCGAGTGTTATGCCCAGGGATTTTGCTGAGTCCACGATGGTCGGTTGGACATTGAGTGCTGTTAGGTGCTTAAGCCATGTTTGTGCGGAAGATGTTTTCGTGGGAGGTGAGATTAGGAGGAACTCAGTCTTCATAGCATTGAGTTTGAGGTGGTTGTCAGCCAGCCAAGATTGGGTGCTTCTGATCGTTGAATTCAGACTCAGGATGTCTTTGGGGGATTGTACCTTGAGATATATTTGCGTGTCATCAGCGTACATGTGAAAGTGTACATTGGATGCTTGTAACAGAGTGGTGAGAGGTTCCATAACAAGGTTAAACAAAGTAGGGGATAGGCAGGAACCTTGCGGGACACCTAACGATACCGGTACTGGGGAAGACATCAGGTTTTTGCTCTTGAATTTTTGAGACCTGTTGTGTAGAAAGGAAGTGAACCAAAGAAGCACAGACCCAGAGAAGCCCATTCTTGTCTTAAGGAGTTCGAGTAAGTTCTCATGTTTCACTGTGTCGAATGCTGAAGAGAGATCAAGAAGGATGAGGAGGCAGGTATCATTTTGATCTAAGATTTGGATGGCGTCGTCAATTATGTGAGTCATCGCGGTTTCAGTACTGTGCCCTGCTCGGAAGCCTGATTGGTGTGGGTTGAGGAGATCAAACTGTTCTATGTGCTTTGTCATTTGTAGTTGGACGCATTTTTCTAAAAGTTTGGCGAGAGTGGGAATGTTGGTAATCGGACGGTAGTTGTTTAGGTCCGTGGGGTCGGCAGTTGGTTTCTTCAATAAAGGTGAAACTTGTCCAACTTTGAGGGAGTCCGGGATGGTTCCTTGTTGTAGTGAGCTATTGATAATTTTAGTCCAGAGTGGGAGTAGCAAAGGGATGAAGTATTTTACGGCGTTAGCAGGAAGAGGGTCAGTAAGGTGATTGGATGGTTTTAGGGTGCTGAGTATTCTGTCAATTTCTTCTTCAGAGTAGGTGTCAAAAGAGGCCCATGTCGCATTGTTTTTTAGTTTATTTGGTGTTGAGCAGTTGGGTATTGAGTAGAGGCTTGCGTCAATGAGGAGGTCGCTCCTTATATTGTCAGTTTTTTTGTTAAAGAAAGCTGAGAAATCTTCACAGGAAGGAGTAGTGCTCATGATGTCGACAGCTGGGGGTTGTTCCTTAGATTGAGATCGGATTAGCTCGAACAATTTACTTGGACGGTTTTTCGCTTGGTCTAGCTGCATTCTGAAGAACTCTGACTTTGAGCGTTTTATTTTCCTGAAGTATGCATTTCTCTTTTTCCTCAGAGTTTTGAGATGCAATGTCGAGGGAACTGCTCTCCAGGTGCGCTCTGCTGTTCGCATAGCCCGTCTCTCTTCATTGAGACTCCCGTTGTACCAGGGGTTGTATATCTTAGTGGATACTCTTTTCAGTTGCATTGGAGCAGCCTCATTGATTATTGAGGCCATGGAGTTGAGATAGTGGTCAGTTAGGTCCTGAACGTCAGTAGCGTCGGTGGGGGGGAGTAGGATATTGCAGCTGTTGGGGGGTAGAGAGTTTGGATTGAGTTTCCTCATGTCTCTTTTCCAGACTTTGGGCCTGGCGTATTGCACCGGGATGAGTTTTACTTTTTCCTTGATGAGGAATGTGATAATATGGTGGTCTGACCAGTCACAAGGTTGTATTGAGTCAAGTTGAGTGGTGACTTTGCCACTGGATTCAAGCAAGCTGGGCTGAAGAAGGCTGTAATGCCAGAAACCGGTCCTCGGAAGCTTGTTTCCGGTCCAGGGAAGACATGGCTTGGCAGTTCGGGCTGGACTGTTTCCATGAGGCACAGGGTCAGACTGATTTGCATATAGCCATGTCTGAACTGGGGTGGCAGAGTGGGCTAAAGAACGGTGATGGATTACACACAGATCTTTTGACTGGGTGTGAGTGTTTGATTGGTTCAGATGCTCCGTCCATCACCAACCCCTTTTGTACCGCTTTGCCCACCATAAGTGTGGCAGGGTATGCTCAGACTTGAGTCCCTTGCTCACTTTGCCACTGGATTCAAGCAAGCCGGGCTGAAGAAGGCTGAAATGTCAGAAACCGGTCCTCGGAAGCTTGTTCCCGGTCCAGGGAAGACATGGCTTGGCAGTTCGGGCTGGACTGTTCCCATGAGGCACAGGGTCAGACTGATTTGCATATAGCCATGTCTGAACTGGGGTGGCAGAGTGGGCTAAAAAACGGTGATGGATTACACACAGATCTTTTGACTGGGTGTGAGTGTTTGATTGGTTCAGATGCTCCGTCCATCACCAACACCTTTTGTACAGAGAACGTCCTATATAACACATTACCTACCAAATATATCGCTGAAAAGCAGGTTGTTATTCAAAGTAGTCAGAGATCATTATTGTATTTGTGCTAATTGAGAGCATTGTTAGTCATTCGTTCTCTAGAAACATGTCTCAGTGTGTTGACCTCTCAAAACAAGCAATGTCAAAGTCAATAGGTCTGGCCTTGGCAAGCTTGTGCAATGGTTACTTTAAACAATCATTGGCAAAGCTACCAGTTCTCTCTCACCTTTGAGACATGCTGGCTTTGCTATGCTTTTAGCTGATGGTACTCAGCATTGGTAAAAAGCAAAAGGTTTTGCTGGTATGTGAGCGCATTGTTTTCTGATCCATGATGGCAAATACCATTTGGATAAGTAAATAAAAAAAGTGTGATCATTTAAAAAATAGAAATTTTGGTAGCTTAAAACTTGTTTTTTATGTGACTACAGCCAGGCTGCATTCAGACTGGATTCTTCAAGCTCCTAGGGTGAGTTCACTGTCAAACCGGCCTTGCCAACACAGACTTCATTGTGTTCGCAATCAGACGCAGATGCCTCTAATTGCACATCGTCACTTCAAACGCATTCATACCAACAGAGGAGAGGATTTGGCTTAATAGCCAGGGCTGCTGACACTGGAACTGGGGAACTAGGTTCGAGTCTCTGCATCACTTCAACATGCCTGTGATTCTAGGCACCTTATTTAATCTCCCTGTGCCTAAAATCCGAGAGTCAATGTGTCGTTGTGTAATAGAAGTGGTGCTGTGTTCAACGCTCCAAAGCTTTCGAGTCTTACCACTATATAATAACAAAACAAAAATTATGGATTTTTAATGCGGTACCAGTTAAGGTGTCATTTTGCACACTGTCAGCAAATGGTGTAAGTTTGCGTCATTCTCCTGTGGAAGATGTATCGTGGTGGGCGCTATGTAGAGGGAGAGATTAATGAACGTATAATTGATAGCGTCTGTATGACTCCACTATTATTTGAAGTTCTAAGAGCTATGGAGGGAGAAGTAGGCTGGGGTAGCGGTAGGGGGAAGAACTAGCCCCTCACTCATGTCGGGAGCAGCGGACGGACACAGATCGAGTTGAATCAATCTGTGCTTGGTCACTGCTCCACAGTAAGGAACAGATGTGATGTTTGAAGTGTGATGGTCAATTAGAAGGCTGCATAGAAGGGTACTGATGCCAAAAAATGGTAAGCAACGGGCGTGCTCCAAGCCCTTTTTTGTAAACAATAGAGTCCCGCAAGCTAGATGCATGCGCTAGCCCATGCACTCACAGGCTCGGCCCTAAAAATATAATGCGACTATATGCCAGAAGAATAATAGCAAACAAGTAAAACATGCTCCCTTCTAAGTGAGGCTGCCATATTCTTGTAATAAAACATTTACTAAAAAAAAAATTGCTGATGTCTAATTTACTATTGATTTTTTTAGGTCTCATGTTTAGCAGCGCATGCGCTGCATGCGCTGTCTCGTCAAGACCTTAAGTAATCTCTATATGTTGGCAAGCAGCTGGTAGTTTCTCCTGCTGCTTGCCATTGGCTTAGTGTCCTTCTTGCATTTCGTTCCTTTATTTTCATTCGCTGTTGATGTCCAACTGACTGCCGTGTAGTCCGGAAGCAGCGGCCACCAACTACAGTTTTAGTCCGCACTGTTGGGACTTTTTCTTTGTCTTGCGCACTGGTGCCTGACCTAAACATGGCAGCGGCGCATGCTCAAGGTGCCGGGGTGCGCAAGGGTGGGCAGCGCATGCTGCTTGTTGTCATTTTTGTTTGAGACTTCTTCTCTCGCTGTGATGCCATGACGCTGGAAGGGAGGGAAAATGTCAGCCACAGAGGAACCCGAGCTAATGCTGCTTGAGGAACAGCCGGCGCAGAGCGCAGGGTTTCATCTCATCCCCACACTCCCAGAGCCACCTGTGAAGCTGCAGCAAACCGTCTGCGGCCCTCAGCCGCTGCGCTGGTCCGAGGAATACCGCGAGTCGGTGTGCACTAGTCGCGGGGTCTCCGTGCTAGAGCAGACCTGAGACATCAATACTAGCTCCTACGACCTGGTCCTGCACAGCACGGCCGTCCCCGCACCGGAGCACGCCTGCACACTGAAGGTGAGCCCGGAACATGCTGCCCCTTCTTACAGTACTGTCCAGTGCTGGTCGTGGTGGACACCGTTAGCATGGCTCTCTTCCTATTGGTCACTCCGATTTCACCACTGTTACGTCTTCCTTCTCTTTGATCTCTTCTGATGATGTCATCACCTGTGGACATAGCAGCTTTACCATAGGATGCCATGTGTGATGATGTTATTTTTAGGTATGGTCACTCTTCCTTCAGGTTGGTTAGTAACTGGTGATGGCATCAGCTAAAGGACGCCGTTCCATTTGTAGGCTTTGTTTGTCACTCTACTTTTCTTAATTCTCACTGGTTAGTAGTAGCCTCACACGTCATCAGCTAGCATTACCATTCTCCTTGGCTGTTACCTGGAGCTTGGACCAAGTATTCCTGCTGGCGGTCAGCAGTGACCTGTGGCCAGTGTCCTACCACTGCCAGCACACTTCTGAGGTACTTGTTTTAATTTACATCCCCGCACTCGCGTGGAGTGCGTGTGTTCTATCTTTCCACTACTGATGTTTGTGTTCCTTATCACCCTTCTCACCCCCGCTGTTTCCCCTCACTCTGTTGTCTTAGTTTACTACACCCCTCCTGCAAATCAAAATAGCGCGAAATTTCGGAGTACTTTACAAGAGCAACACTTGCATAACAAAGGGCCTCATTCACAGGCACGGGGAAATTAAGTGATTTGGCAAGAATCCCGGGATTTTGAGCCTCCTGCCGAGACTCAAACCCGGTTCCCCAGCTGCAAAATAGGCCGCCGTAGTCCTTGCAGCACATCCTCTTCATATCTGTTGTATACCAGCAGACATTAAGATCACCATATAAGATGGCTGACACTTTTGTGGAACACAAAAAGCATTTCCATTATGCGTTCCAAAGCAGCACTGGCCAGTTTGTACGTCAATCTGTGACAATAGGCAGCAAAGAACGACATTGATAATCATTCTCTAAGTCGGTGAAAGAATGACGGTAAGAAGTAGGCGCTAATGTTTTAGGTATGAGATCAAACTTAGCCATGCAGGATTTATAAGCATAACATGGAAGAGTAACTAATTCAGTAGCATTTACAGAACTAGGTTCATTTGGTGAACACACAATTATGCATATGTTTACTTTTTCGTAAGAAAACGTTGTGAATTCTGATGGGAGTTTCCTAAACTCCAGATACATTAAGCATTTGGAATGCAATAGGTCTCGAATTATTAAAGTTTGAGCTATTGGTGTTGCATTATTATTAGCAATGCCAATATCTCAAACTTTATTAATGCGAGACCTATTGCATTGCTAATGCCTGTTCTAAATAGCAAGTCTTTAAGTTGCGCCGTTAATTTTATTTGTATTATTTGTGAAGGACACAAGAAAGAAATCACCACGTAATCAAGGATTCCAGTCTCAGGCAGCTACAATGTTATAATGCCACTTACAGACTTTATAACAGCAACTTTAATAAAAGAGAAGGACAATTAATCATCATCTAACTGGATACTCGAATTGAAGGGAAAATAAATAGCTGATATTCAAAGTTAAAATAGAAATTTGAAAACAGCACACTTTGAACCACGTTTGTCACTGAAGAGAAAGGAACAATTTTTAAGCGGATGTGATGAATGTGGCAAACTTTGTGCAGTAATGCAAAGTGATGTAAGCCAATGGAAAAGTGGACTGACCCATTGTGACCTGCATGCTGTATGCATGCTGCAGTGGGTGGAAGCAAAATGTGATTAACAATTTAACAGACCAATGGATGAAGCTCACTGTCAAGTGTCCCTATAAAATGTATACTGTGTGTGTTTAATGAAAATAGTCTGGCACTGCGGCTAATGTCGTTTCAAAGTCCAGACCTAAAAACATTGCAGCAGGGGTATCATTTTGCATTATGCCATTGAAACTTTTGCTGTTGTAAAGAACAATTTATGTGGCGACGTGTTTGATGAGTAAAGTGTAAAATGTGACTTTCCACATGGTAAAGCCAGACACTGAGATGGCTGAGTAGACTGCGTATCTAAATATAACTTAACAATACAGCATTTAATTTCAAAAGTTCAAATGCAGGTAAGTGCCAAACAAATCATGAATTCAGACAAATATTTTAAAAGTAGTTGAACCAATTTCCTCTTGAATAGAAACAGCAATGGCACGAGGCAACTGGTTCACGTGAAACTCTCAATTTTTGTGAAAAGCATTTCAATGGTTGATGCATACATGGATCTGGTATGAATAGCTTACTTTTGTATTGTCTGAAGCAACTGGCTCAACCCTTGGAACCCCGTGTTTAAAAATCCGTCTTTTTGGATATTTCCGGCCAACAAAGGCAGAGAGAGAAGTAAGTCCCAAATATAGGGCTGATGGTGGAGGCCCTCAAGTTCCGAAATCATCTCTTCAGTTTTATTCAAATCCATCTAAAAGAAAAACAAGATGCCATAGATGTATCTCACATGAAGCTAACAAGCAGAAATCAAACTGACATCTTTAAGAAATCAAAATATTGTAATGGCCTCGAGGAGAATATCGTACATGTGTTAGTGCCACCCTCTCCTAAAAATAAACAAAAAGTAAAAATGCAAAATAGTAACATGAATTGCTTCAATTAGCTGGAGTGTAAAATAAGCTGCATTCCACATATAGTCAAAGACTTGGGTAAGTAAAGCTAAGGTAAGGTACCAAGGTGTAACAAACAAAGGGAGGCATCATGATTTCAAAGTTCATTAGTGAACCACAAATACTAATATATAAACTGTATCAAAAAGCAAAGGACAGAAAACGACAGGGGGAAATTAATTACTGTTTGGGCTTGTTAGGACCTTTAATAATGAAATGCCTGCTCCTATACTAGGTGCATTATTCCAAACCATTTACATATACGCCAACAATAATAATTCTCATAATTCAAACCAGTTTTTGCCATAGTACCAGAGCATCTGCTAACTTCCTGGCACTCTCCCTCATTATTGACAAAGTGTCGGAGACTCATATATCATTATAACTGTGTTTCGTAGGTTTTAAATCTGCGTTTGATCATATCCCATTGTACAAACTGTGGAAAAGCCAGGGCAGTGGGGAATACTTGGGCCCGTACTATAAATTGTGCCCCGGGGGTACAACTGGTGTATGCGCCCACTTTGAGCACCCCTGGGGCACAATGGTATTACAGAAGGGCAGCAGATGCTTGGGCTTCCCCTAGTGTAAATACAGAAAGCTTTGAGGCACATGTTGTGCCAGCGCTATCATGAGAGGTCGTTCCCTCATTTGCATTAGAGGGTCTTTCTTTCCACATAAGCGGTCTGTTGAAGCCAAAGCCTGTGCACTAATGGCTGCATTTACTACATTATATAAATCATTAGGAGGTCCCTCACTCGATCCCATGGTGAAATCCCTCTCAACCAAAGTGTTTCCCACGCTTACTTGCGGCACTGAGGCCTTGCGGGAAGAGATTCGACCGTGCAGACAGCATCATTACTAAAGCATGGCCACGCTGCACAAATTCGTCTGGAATTTGGAATTATCAAGCAGGCACTGGCAACAAAAGGGGCCTCTCTCTGAAATGCTGCCACAAACTTTGAGCCTCAAGGAGGAATGTATTAATTCATTGCTTCTTTGGTTATGTAATGATGAAAGTAATGGGCCCTGGGCCCGCATGTTAGGCAGAGCAATAAGGGACACGGACACCAGGAATGAGTGGTAGGAAAGCTCCTGAGCACGTGCGCTCAGCCTCTTTTATTGGCAGCGTCATGTGACACCATGACGTCTGTGGTGGGTGGGTGTATAGTGTGTTACATTACACAGGAACACTAGAACGTGTACACACCAAGACACTACATCACTCCCCTTTTTAATCAATGAAAAAAAACTCAACTTGATAATTCACATTTGGGGAATTAACTTATCTCAGGATGCAGTGAAGTGTTCAGTTCCATCAAGCTTTTCTATCCGCCGCAGCTTGGGAAAGGGCAGGTGGAATTCAGTCTGTTTCGGGGAACTTTTGTCCGCTCTGGCACAGGTTGGAGATGCTAGATGGAAACAGTCTGTAGACGACTGGGTAGCCCCTTTTTCCTCACAGTCCTTGTGTTGTTGGCTTCCGTGGTAACGGGTGCTGTTGGAGTTCTTGCAGCTCGCCATGTAATGGATGGTTACGTACCAGTTCGGCCTCGGACTAACAGTGGGGACCTATTTTGCACTGACACCTTCTTCACTCCTAACTGTGGCAACGGCCACGTGGATGTACTTCTTCTCTGCTCTTCAACTGTGGCAACGGCCACATGGAATAACCTCCTTCCATTCTTAACTGTGGCAACGGCCACGTGGATATTCTTCCTTGCTCTCTAACAGTGGCAGGGTTGCCACCTGTCTCTCTTTTTGCTCTCTAACATTGGCAGGGTTGCCACCTGTCTCTCTTTTTCATACTTTCTTTTCACGGTGGCAAGCGTGCCACGCCGATCTCTCCTTTTCTTCCTTTCTATTCACAGTGGCAGACGTGCCACACAGCTCTCTCCTCTTCTTCCTTTCTTTTCGCAGTGGCAGACATGCCACACAGCTCTCTCCTCTTCTTCCTTTCTTTTGACAGTGGCAGACGTGCCACACATCTTCTTCCTTTCTTTTCCCAGTGGCAAGCGTGCCACTCGGATCTCTCCTCTTCTTCCTTCCTGTTTCGCGACATCACTCGGTCTGATCTTGCATCTTCTCTCCTGACCTGGCTCCTCCATGCAGGGCGCGCCCGCTGCATGTGTGATCCTGGTGTGTCCCCGACTGGAACACTTCCTCCTTCTTCCTCAGCTTCCAGAGTTGGTGTCGCGAACTCTCTTCTCTAGATTCTTGTTGGTGACGTTCGTGGGATGGTGTTCAGAGACCTTGACTAGGTCGAACGTCCTGGACCGTTTGGCGGTCCACTCCTGCTGATGTTTTGGCAGGTTTCTTCGGTCGTCCTGTCGGACTCGGTGCATTGGCACTTCTGATGTGGTTTAGAGAACCCGTCGCGTGTCATACTTGGTACGCGATCTTTCTGTGGATCAGCTTCTGGGGGTGCCACACTTAGTGGTCTTCTTCGGTAACTGTTCTGCACTGTGGCGTTACCTGTGCCCTTCTTCCATCTCGTGGGGGCTGTGCCTTGCCACGTGGCGCGTTATCTGCGCCCGTACTTTTCAAGGCTCTCGGACACTTGATGCGTGTCGTATTTGCAGCTTTGGCTGGCGTCGTTTTCTTGCTGCTTTGGCTGACATCCAGTACTTTGCTGCTTTGGACCGTCGGGTACGTGCTGCTTTGGATGGCGTCAGAAGTTTGCTGCCTCGGACCGTTGGCGGGAGTAGTTGCTGCGGTGATCTCCTGTGGCCACTAGGAGTCACAGCTCTCTCCGTCTTCTGATCTCGGCAGTCTTATTCCCTGATCGTTCCTCCAGTGCTTGGCAGTCGTTTTCTCCCTACGTTTTGTCCTTGCTTGGATGCTTGGTGAGGTGTTGATGTTAAGTGAGACAATCGCGCCTCTTCCCACGTCGCTTCAGAAGTGGCAGCCACCGACTCCTTGCTGGTGCGTGTGGGCGTCTTCTGCGCAGAGCGCGCTTTCTGGATTTGGGAGTTAAGATGCTTTTCTTTGGGGCGCTACTCCGCCTGTTGCCTCTAGATGGTGTTAACTTCTTTTGCGTTGTGCAATGCTTGGTTCAGTGCTGGAGGGTGTTGGTGCACTAATGCTTTTGGCCACGGGTGGCAGTGTTGTTGGATCTGTTAGCAGCCTGTCTTGTCTTCCCGGGTGTGCACTCTACTGCTTCAGTGCACAGGAGGTTGGAGCTGCTGCTGATAATGGGTGAGTAGATTTTCTATGCTTTTAGTGTTCCAGAATTGTCCCGACTTGTAAATGTGCTGAAGTCAGGCATACCTTGCAAAAGCACAGTTTATGTCCCTCTGGTGTTGTGCAGCTTTGATGCTGGGGCCAGTTTGGCAGTCTTTGTAGGTGCATCTGTGGTTCCTCTTGTTTAAGTGTCCCGGTGGGGCTTATGTAAAGTTTTGGCGGTGTGGACCGCTTTGGCGGCCTCTGCCCCTCACGGAGCACACAGGGAGGGGGCTCTTATGCTGATGGCGGCGCTGCGTGCAGACGGTCACTTCACCCCTGCTTCCTTGCACTCTGCTCCTCACACGGAGCACACGAGGAGGAGGTGGGGGGGCCTTCTGGTCTTGGCGGCGCTGGCCTCCTGCAGACGCTTGCTTCACCCTCGCTCTCTCTCTCTTCCCGTCCGCAGCCGCCTCGGCAGTACTGACGCGGGCGGGGGAGAAGTTGCTTCACTCGGCGGGGGAGCACGTCGCTCCGGTCACTCCTCCCTGGCGGGGGACGCTCGAGGCAGGCCGCGGTTGGGCTCCGCCGGCTCTGTCTCTTGACTGTACTGTTCCGCTGGCCTCACTTTCACCGGTCTCCCGCCGCTGCAGCTTCTACCCCCACACGCTGCGCGGCAGAGACCTGCCTTGCTTCTCGCAGGCCGCGGGTGGGCTCCGCTGGCTCTGCAGTGACTGTCCTTCTCTGGGCGCTACCGGCGGGCCGCGGGTGGGCTCCGCTGGCGCTGCTTAGTCTCTTCTTCGCTGGGGGTGCCGCCAGCAGGTCGCGGGTGGGCTCCGCTGGCGCCGCTGAGTCTTCCTTCGGTGGAGGCGCCGCCAACCGGTCGCGGGTGGGCTCCGCTGGGCCCGGACCACGTCGCGAGGGGGGTCGGGAGGCGGTTAGCTACTCCGCTCCCTCCCCCTCGTTGGTATTGTTAACTTCGGGTCCGGCCGCCTTCCCTTCACGCCGTGGCTTGCTCTGGGTCCCGCCGCTTCCGTTACACGCGCGGCGGGGGCAAGGGATGACTCGGGCAGGCCGCGGGTAGGCTCCGCTGGCACTGCTTATGTACTGGCCCAGTTTATTTATTAGCGCTTCGCCCCTGGGGCTCACCTTCGGCCGGCGGGTCAGATGCTGCGTCGCTGTCGCGGCGGGTGGACTCCGCTCGGCCCGTGCTCCTCTCTGGTGGGGTTTGTGCTTCGCGGCCGTCTCCGGTGGCTCTGGGCGGTCCGCTCATTCCCGGTGGCACATGTTGGTGGCGGCTGACGTGGGAGGCTACCATCGGCTTGCTGTAGGCCTTCTAGTGGCTGCTGGCTCCGACGACGCTCACCGGCTTCTTGGCTTGCTGTGCCTTGCTGCAGGGGGTGCTCTTCAAGCGGGCACTCTCTCCCCCTTTTCTTCAGTGTAGGGTAGTGGCACGCATGGGTTGCACTACCGACCTCGTCGCCATTGTAATGATGAAAGTAATGGGCCCTGGGCCCGCATGTTAGGCAGAGCAATAAGGGACACGGACACCAGGAATGAGTGGTAGGAAAGCTCCTGAGCACGTGCGCTCAGCCTCTTTTATTGGCAGCGTCATGTGACACCATGACGTCTGTGGTGGGTGGGTGTATAGTGTGTTACATTACACAGGAACACTAGAACGTGTACACACCAAGACACTACAGGTTAGAACTAAATAACAATACTGTATATCCTCTGATGCAAAAATCTACTTCGAAAACAGGCAAAAAAATCTTCAGGTAAGCAAACTTTGAAACGTTTCTGTTTCCTTACTACTGAAGATCTCTTGTCTTCAAGACATACTGGCTGAATGCTCTCATGCATGGATGCACTGGCGGCCCTCACAGAGCTGCACCGGTAGCAAGTGTTGCACTTCAACTCAGGCCGCTTCAAAATGGTGTTGTAAACGCGCTACCCAAATTGCACCAATTTCAAGGTCAAGGTTGTACTTGGAAAGAGGGTATTACAGTTATCCTTTCTCTGTGTCTCCAGACTGGTGTAAATGCTTCTTCACACATTGTTCTGGTAAATAACTGATTTTGCCTTCCAGGGCGTGTTATTGTTAGCCCATTAGCAGTGAGATGTTGGCATTTGCATCCCAATAGCTATCACTGCCTTTCCACCCACTAGGCGTTAACCCACGTTTGCCTACTAGACAATCATTTTTAAAAAGGTAGAAAGCCAGGAACTACATTGCTTTTTCCTTTTCACAAATCCGTGGTTTGTGACATAGGATACAAAAATCGATTTTTGTGTTTTTTCAACCAACACCATGTTGCATGGTGGGGCTTGGTTTTCTTTTAACAGTTACATCATAGGCTCAGAATCCCAGCATTCAAAGTGTTGTTGGCTAAAATGGCAGAATTGGTTGGAGGTTTACAAATCACTCACTCCATTTAAAAGCTGCTTGTTTCATGCATAAAACCTAAGGGTTCACTCTCTTCCTCGCATCATGCATTTAAACAAGCATCGGCAATGTGAATAGTTTGTTCTTCTGTGTAGTGGAACATTTTATATCTAGCTTCACAACACAATAGATGTATAACATTGACACCAGCAGCGCAACATTCACTAACTCAAATAAATAAGTGAAGTGCAGGTGGCAGTAGACAAAAGGAATACCACACAATTCTCTCACAAGTAGAGGACAGGTGTAACAGCGGTATCTAACACACTAAAAGAGTGAGTAAGAGTATATACTATAATTGACAGTGGAACCCCACAAGAAACTAGCACCTAACCTGTTATCCCCTGTTAAGAATAAGCAATGGAGACTCCCCAAATAACGTGTGCACACAGTGTACGCACCCACTGCCATGGTGCAGTCCACTGCTGGACAACAAATGTTTACCAAAACTGAACCAAACGGTGCACCACGTATAGGCTGTTCTACTCAACTTGATATGTTTAAATTAACTAAGAATAAATAAAGGACGATTTGAAGAACAATCTTGGACACAGACTATAACTTTTGTGTTAAGTTTCATTAAGTGGGGGGCGTGGCTTGAACGCCGCACAAGATGGCGGCTTAACTGCGGAGCTCCGCCAGTCGTGCACCGGAACCGGCGATTTTCCCCGCATTCTTCGACCAAATGCGAGCGCTATCATCGGATTCCACCGCCGGAACATGAGGTGAGCAGGGGGCACTAAACTGCTCTCCTCGAAACCGGCGGTGTCAGATTTTATCACCACTGACGCGCTTCGCTCTTCAGCGGCCGCCATTTTAGCCATTCTCGGCGCACAACGCTCCTTTTCCTCAAACGCCGCTTTTACACTGCTACATACGTAATGCGGTTGTTTCATGCAAGGAACTCTTGTTTTTACTGTCTCTTCTCCACCACTTTACCGCTTCATTGGTAATGACTCAAGGACAGAACGCAACGATGTATTTTCTTCTATTCTAACTGAACGCTGTTTCCTCATACTTTATACAACGTTCTGTCACGCAGCTTCACATTGACTTTTAGGTTATGCCAGCGCTTCAGTTTGTTCTCCTCCCAGCCATGTGGTGATATTCTCTCTACACAATCTTCCTGATTTTCTTGAGGAGACAATATATATTTTTTGTTGGAGAACACTGTGCTCACTCTCTGCATTCATAAGGTGTGGTGTCATTACTCTTCTTTTTCCCGTTATTTATGGGGAAGCTTCGCAATCTCAAGCTTACAGCCTCCAAAGCTAAACCACAGCTTTCCTCAGACTCTGACTCTGCGCCTCAGGTTATGGATGACTCTACTCCCATCAAACCTAGTAATGCTCACGGCGCAATTCCTAAAACTACTACCACTAGTAAGTCTCTTCAAAATGCCTCAATTAAACGTCTGAAAACAACACCTCCATCTCCAGATTCCTCAGCGCATTCTGCGTCAATGGATCTTATTCTGGAGGAGCTTCGGGCACTCAAACCCTTCATGGCTGAGACGACTAAAACTTTACAGTTCCTTCACGACAAATGGTCTACTCTGGAATCGAGGGTTTTACTGGTGGAACAATCTACAGAAACTCTTCACTCTTCCTGCGCAAAAATTACACTCTTGGAAAAGGATATCTCTCTATTGAAGCGCCAGTCGGAGGAGTTGGAAAATCGCAACAGGAGGAATAACCTTCGCCTTTATAACCTTCCAGAACTTACAGAAGGATCCAATCCGACGGCCTTCTTCCAAACATTTTTGCCAAAAATTTTGGATCTTCCTTCTTCCACCTCTCTTAATATTCAACGTGCGCACCGACTTGGTCCTAAAGTCTCCACCAAGCCCAGAGGAGTCATCATGCTGTTCCTCCAGTATACTGATCTTCTTCAAGTATTATCAGCAGCAAAGACTAAAAAACAAATTTTATGGGAAGGTCACAGGCTTTACCTCTCTCAGGACGTTGCTAAAGTCACAGCTGATCGTCGAAAGCAGTTCCTTGATTTAAGACCGCGTTTGAGAGATCTTGGCGCTCGATATGGACTGCTACATCCATGCCTCTTCAAAGTGGCCTACAAAGAAAAAACAACTACTTTTGAAGATCCACTCATCCTGGAGGAGTTCCTTCGCCGTCATGAAGCTGTTAACATGGACACTGCAAGACCTGTCTAACCGTTTTTGTTTTATCTTGCTCTCTCGATTTGTCTCCGTCTATGTCTCCTGCCGTCCCTTGTTTCTAATGCTTGTTTTTCTCTGAATATTTCCTCTATTTCTGTATCCTACACCCATTGTACAAATTATTCTGGCACTCTCTTCTTCTCTTATATTTCGTATGTATATCTAATGTTTCTAATGTTTTTTCAAATTTTTTATCTTTCCGCAGATCCCAACCTTGTGTCTCTCCATCCCGATGTATCCATTTGTTCATTCATTTGTTCCTTCGCTGGTTCCTACGGTGTTCGACGATGTGAGTCTCCGTTGTTGATGTCGTCCTCTTCTGGCGTCGTCATCCCTCAATTCTCTTGATTTCTTCGTTGTTAGTTATGATGTTACTTCTCTCTGTCCTCATCGCTCTATCTTTTCTATTTACTTCTCTTTTCTCTTCCTTTACTCAATTCTTTCTCTCCTATTCCTTTACTTTATCATCTCTATTTTCTTTTGCTCCTTGTCTCTTACATTTCATACTTATCGCATTTTTCTTACATTTCTCTTCAATTTCTCACTTCTCTCTTAATATATCTTACCTCGTATCATTTTACTAAGAGTACAAATTCCGAGTAGTTACATGGAATGTTAAAGGGTTAAATAACCCCATTAAACGTCAACGTGTCCTAACTCACTTGGCACGGCTTAAGGCCGATGTAGCTCTCATACAAGAATCCCACCTTTCGGACACAGAAGCTACTAAACTTAAACGTTGCTGGGTAGGACATGTTTTTCATTCTCCTGCTTTAGGTAAAAAAAATGGTACTGTTATTTTATGTCATAAGAGGTTAAATGTTTCTGTTGTAACTCAAGAACATGATGATAGTGGCCGTTGGGTTATTACTAAGCTCCTTATTGATAAAATACCTATTGTTCTCTTTAATGTTTACGCACCTACAGGTGTTGATAAGTTGTTTTGGCCTGCTATTTCTGATAAATTAGTTACTCTTAATGAACAATATGTTATTTTTGGTGGTGATTGCAACCAAGTTCTCGACCCTTTTCTTGATAGAAATTCCAAAGTTAAATTTATCCCTTCCAAGATGCATTCCCAATTTATTACCTCGATTCAAAACTATGCTCTAGTTGACATTTGGAGATTATGTAATCCTGACCTTAAAGAATACACGTTTTATTCCCCCACACATCATTCGCAATCTCGTATAGATTATTTATTTCTCAGTAAATCCCTAGCACAACTAGTCACCCATTCAGAAATAGGTTCCATTCTAATCTCAGACCATGCCCCCGTTTTTGTCGATATTGACCTTATTCCCTTTTCCCCTAATTCGGGACGTTGGAGATTTAATAATTCACTACTTTTGGACCCCATTTTCACCACTAAATTTAAGGAGTTTGCCTCTGAATTTTTTACACTGAATCATCTCCCTGAATCTTCCTTTGTCACTGTTTGGGACTCTTTTAAAGCAGCTGCTAGAGGATTTATCATTAATTTTGTCTCTCACAAGAAAAAACAGTCGATTCTTAAGTCAACTCAAATTTTGGATAAGATAAAGAAACTAGAATATACATATTATAAATCTACTTCTGATTCTTCCCTTCGTGAACTTCTCTCTGCCAAAATTGAATTTAATAGATTTACTACTAACGCAGCTTCCAACTCTCTTCTTAAATGTAACTCCCGCTACTATGGAGGTCAAAACAAAATGGGCAAACTTCTAGCTAACTACTTAAAAATACGCAAAGAAAGAACAAAGATTGAGTCCTTGCTAGATTCTGCCGGTGTTTCTCTGTTCAAAGACAAGGATATATTAGCTCAGTTTGTCTCATTTTACCAAACTTTATACACTCCTGAATCTAGCCCTGATCCTGATGACCTTTTATCATATTTCCAAGATATCCCTTCCCCTCAATCTTCTCATGTAGATTTTCAATCCTTGACTTTGGACATTTCCCCCTCTGAAATTTCACATGCGGTTTCGATCCTCCGTAGAGGCAAAGCCCCGGGACCGGACGGTTTTACTATTGAGTTTTACAATCACTTCTCCTCCCTTCTCCTCCCTAAGCTTTTACTATTATTTCAATCCTTTGTCCAATCTGGATTTTCTCAGGGATCTTTTCAGGAAGCATTAATTTGTCTCATACCCAAACCAGATAAAGATCATACGTTATGTAAAAATTATCGCCCAATTTCTCTGGTAAACACTGATTATAAAATTTTCGCCAAAATTATAGCCCTTCGACTTGATCCTCTCCTGCCAGAACTTATCGGCCCGGAGCAATCCGGATTCGTTAAAGGTCGCTTGTCGTCCGATAATTCTCGTGTTTTCTTTAACATTCTAAGTAAGGCAACCTCTCTTCCATCTCCTCTAGCTGCCATTTCTCTCGATGCCGAGAAGGCCTTTGATAGAATAGGGTGGGATTTTATGTTTCAAGCTCTTCGTTGGTTTGGTTTTCCACCTAAATTCATTTCTCTTATTTCTTTGCTTTATTCCAGTCCCCATGCCTCCATCTTTGCCAACGGTATCACTTCTGATTATTTCCCTCTTCACAGAGGAGTCCGTCAAGGATGTCCTCTATCTCCTCTTCTATTTATTCTAGCTTTAGAGCCCTTCTTAACTAAAATTAGACGAGATAAGCACATTTCTGGTTTTCAATATGGATCCCAACAGCAGGTTAAGTTATCAGTCTACGCGGATGATATTTTATTTTATTGTTCCGACCCTCAAACAACTTTACCCTCCTTCCTTAATCAAGTATCTGCTTTCTCTACCGTATCTGGATATAAACTTAATACGGACAAATGTGAAATACTCCCCCTGAACCCATTATGCCACAAACATTTATTTGACACATCTGGCTTCTCCTGGCAACCCTCTAAGATTAAATATCTGGGTGTCTGGTTCGCCCCTCGCCTTTCTGATACCCTCAAATTTAATTTTGAATCTCTCTCTACTAAGATCACTACTTCTACCACACGTTGGAATCCTCTCTTTCTTTCTTGGTGGGGACGATTGGACTCCATAAAAATGATGCTAGCGCCTTTAGTTCTCTACTCCATTTCTATGACTCCTATTCGCATTCCAAATCATTACTTTAAGTTAATAGATTCTATTTTGCTAAAATTTTTATGGAAGGGGAAAAGATCTCGAATAGCTCTTTCTGTTTTAAAGAGGGATAAATCTATGGGAGGGGTCAAATTCCCCAATTTTAAAGCATATCATACTGCCTTTTCTTTAAAACAAGCATTACGCTGGCTCTCTTCAGATCTTCCGTATTATCCTCCACTTTGGCTCACGCTAGAAACATCCTTCCTTCATCCCTATGACTTCAATGAAGTTCTTTCCTTTTCCTCTAATGTCTCCTCTCTTCGATCTCCTATAATTTCTCGCACACGCTCCCTTCTACAGCCTTACTTATTATCCTCTTATCCTTCTACTTCTTCTATTCACACTCAACCTATTTGGCATAATAAACATCTTCAAATTCGCAATCGTTCTCTCTATTGGAAATCTTGGCATTCTCGTGGTTTAAAATGGATTTCTCAGCTTCTTTCTGATACTGTTCCTCTCCCCTTTCACCTTCTTCAAGAACAATTTTCACTACCTTCCTCTTCTCGTAAACAATATTTATCGCTAATACCATCCCTTCTCCAATATATCTCCGATCTTCCCACTACCAATTCTATTCCAATACCTCATCTTCCTATCTCCAATGCCCTTGACCACTCCCCCTCTGCTTCTTTTCTATATAAAACTCTACAATCACCGTCTGAACGCTCTAAGTCTAAAGTTGAGTTGGCTTGGGAAGAAGACTTGTCTCAAACCTGGCTCCCTATTTTTTGGGATAAACTTTGGTCTAAAATTCACAAAACATCTCGAGCTGCCAATACTACCCAAACCCTATTTTTTATTTATAATCGTACATTATTTACTCCCTTTATTTTATCATCTTTCTCATCAGACACTCCTTCCACCTGTTGGTCCTGTTCTTGTCCTATAGCTGATTTGAAACACATGCTCTTTGAATGTCCTCCCATTCTACACTTCTGGCATTTAGTTTGGTCCCAAATCCAAAAACTTTTCAACATCACTCATCCCTTTTCCATCCTTCATATTTTTCTAGGTTCCCTTTCCCCTGATCTTCCTGGATCCCACCTTAAACTCAAGCTATTGGACCTCCTGATTGCCATAGCCTTTCATCATATTACATCACATTGGAAACAGGCTAATGATGTTTCCTTCACTGCATGGTGGAACGCAGTGTGTTTTAACCATCGTCTAGACACAAACTTTGTATCCCCTATTTCCCTAGCAATTCAACGTGACCTATTATGGATCCCCCTTACCGAATATCTATCCCAGATCTCCAGACCACCTCCCATTTCTCCATTACGCAATGTCGAAGTTCAAAAACCACCATGAATGTTTTGTCTTCATATATATAAGTTTATTGATACACGCTATGTTTTCTTATTGTTATTTCTAAGACTTATATTTTTACTGATTTCCCTTCTCCTCAATACTCTAGCATTTCTTCACTACATATTGTTCTTTTTATTTTTATGCATAATTCCACTGTAATGTAAGAGAAAAGTTATGTTTTTATAACTTATGATTGTTTCTTCCTGTACTGCTTTTCTATTTTCATTCCTTAATAAAATTCAAACTTAAAAAAAAAAAGTTTCATTAAGTGGTGCAGGGTTTGCTTCTGTTTTGTTAAACAGTGAGTAAGAGGTGTTAAAGGGACTGATGTATGATTTCCACAAAGAGACATGAAATATTAGAAGTATAAACCTACTGGAATAAACAACCAAACCTCCTATGGAATTACTGTGCATTCGTGTATTCATACAGGATGAAGAACACTCACCTACATTATGTGGTATGCTCTTTTAATGTGTTCCATATCTTGCACTAGAAAGCATTCAAGAGTACTACTTCCACTGGTTGTACAATCTCCTACTTATGGGTTCCCTAGTTTGGGAGTGATTACGTCTCTTATGTCAACATTTATTTTCCTCCTTTATTAAATTATCAGACCTATGTTAAAATGGTATGTTGGTGAGCCAAAAATGTTTTAGTGGCGTCTCCTTACCACAAGATTAAAAATAGGAGGGCTGAGCAATGGACCCTACTTCTCTTTTCCATCAATATATTTTGGTCCTCTAATATAATCCTTGTGGGGTCTGGCATCTTCCACAGGATTATAGGTATCCCACAAAAATTGTGAAACAATCACTGCTTCAAATGACATGTTCACTAGTCTCATAAGGGAGATGGTTTAGGGGAATAGGAGAGATGGGGCATATTTTTACCAGGGCCCATTCCTTGACGAGGTCCTGCAAAATGCTACTGGTGAGGCTTTCAGCACATGCAGTATGTTTTTCAGGGAGCCACTTTAGTCTGTGCTATGAAACTGACTGTGCAAACCTTGCCAAACCACACTTGCAGCTGACTAAGTGTGGGAAGCATGAGTGCAAAGGCATTGGAACCACAAACCATGCCCAACACCAAAGCATCTTCTTCCTCGTTAACAGCACCAATAGGACAGTGGTAGTGAGGTAGTGATGGGCAAGTCCCATATTTCCCTGTGGTCTCATCTGTGTAGCAACTTGTCTGGAAAAGCAGTGATGTGGAGGCTGAAGAGAACAACTCTGAACTTAGCCTGGACCTTCTATCCCAAGGCATGGGTCGCAGACTGCAGCTTTATTTATAGCTGAAGTAGGAACTTTTACATATTAAAGTGTATTTCGGATTTTTCTACAGGTTGTATCCTGAACTGAATTATTTGAAATTGCTCTCAGATGTGGTGATCATGGAAAAGGAGGCACAGTGAAAAAAGTAATTGCCTAGAGTCACACTGTTTGGTCAAGATTGGAAACCGGGATTGAAATAGGGTTTCTTGATCAGACATTGTGAAATTCAGATCTTGGATGGGTATGGCATTCTTCCCCCCTTTTCCCAGATTTACAATTTTATTAATGATCTAGGAGGCAAGTCAGCTGTTGTGCGCCACCTATACAAAGCCTCTATTGTTGTTATAGATGTAGCAACATTATGGTATATTAAACAATACACACAAGAGGTTTTTATACAGTGTTCAGCCTGAACTGAATAATTTAACCACTTCCCCGCTCATGACGAGCTCAGCTCGTCATGAGTTGTGCCGCTCGCACGCTGATGACGAGCTGAGCTCGTCATGTAACGCAGCTTTTTAAAAAAAAGCCACGCATGCGGTTAAAGGTGCTCTCAAATGAAATGATCATAAACACCGGGTCAGACAGAAGAAAACAACGCACCCAGAGGCATACTATTTGGTCAAGCTGGGAAGCTTTGATCAAAACCAAGGTCTCTGGATGAAAGACTTTCAACTTGTTTTGCCCTGGGCCTAACACAAGCTTCTCACTGGCCTGAGCATGTTAGGCAAGTGCGTTCAAACCCCCCTCTTCATAGGGAGGAAAAGTGCAAGCTTTCCAATTTTCAGACCAAAAACCACCACTGGGTCTGGGCCCCCAACAGCAAGGCTGAGCCACGAAATACTATTAAACAAAAAAATTGCCAGTACTGTCTCCCTTTTACCTTTCAAAACAACAAACCCTACGGGTTACACACTATGGTCCATAGACACAAAGATGTCTGAATAAATCTTTTGTTTTATTATTGAGTTTTTTTCAAAAAAGGATTATTGGTTATTATTTCACCAATTCACTATATATTACAAGACCTCCTAAGCACATATAAATTTACACAATATTTACAATAACCTTTTGTACAATATCAACAATTTCAAAACAATTTTAGAATTCAAAAACAATCATACCCTCATCCATCCACAGCCATACATATCTTCTATACATAAGCATATACACTGGAAAAAATTATTATTCACAGTAAGCCATAAACAATAAATTCCTGTCAATAATTAAACTTATTTGCTGACAAATGTTTTTTTGATTTCTCCTTTGTTTAGATGGCATAATATGTCTACGCGTTTCGAACTCACACCATTCGCGGAGTTCTTATCATCAGACATCTTTGTGTCTATGGACCATAGTGTGTAACCCGTATGGTTTGTTGTTTTGAAAGGTAAAAGGGAGACAGTACTGGCAATTTTTTTGTTTAATAGTTCCAATTTTCAGAGGACAGGTACAGCTAGGGCAGCATCAGCACAAGATGTTCCCATCACAGGACGGTGCAAATTGGGCAGTAGCAGTGCAAGCTTTACTTCCTAACAGAAGAGGGACAGTATGGCAGTAGCAAAGCAAGCTTGCCTTTCTCACAGAATGCAATATGTGAAATCTTGCTTTTCCGGCAGAACAGATTGAGTACCACCGACTAGTGCTCGCTTTCATCTCGAACAGATATGAGGCATGAGTAACATTTTGATTAGCGAGAGCTCTTGAGTGGGTGGTTAAGTCACAGAGAGGCACATATATGTGGATGAGTAAATGAATATGCAAGAACTGACACCACTCTCATTTAGGTGATAGTCCATGTCAACATCTGGAAATACCCGCTGCACAATCACTTGAAGATCTATTGTTTGTGTTGATTCTTTGGTGTTCCATGTTTTAAGAAGCAGCCTTCACCTCGTAGGTCATCGATATTTGGTACTGCCTCACCACATAGTAACTAACAATGTTTTAAATGTGCAGACAGGTGCCACCTTTTCTAAAAGGTTTGGAATACTGTACTGGGAGCCGTGCAGTCCCAGGCTAGGTGCTACACCTGTTCAAAATGTTGCAGGCTGCCAGTGCATAGATGATTGTAAAAAGTTACCTTCCCTGAAAACACAATCATATTTTGGAACAGGATGTTCAATAATTCTGAAGTATAAATTCATGCTCTATCCATTCGGAGGTTTACCAGCACTTGTTCACATTCCATCATGGGGAACTTCAAATCAATGAGTTTCAGATTATGTGATAATACAAAGAAGGGCTTGCTTCATTTGGTATGCATCTGCCTGGCTTTCCTGCTGAAAAGGAGCAAACTCCTTCATCAACCCTTTAATTCAAAGAACATCCATCCACTAATGCAGGGAAGCTATAATGATCTTAAACTGCTGGTGTATAAGGTTTTTGAGCAGTGCCGAAAAAAACTGAAGGAACATTCTTAACAGTTGAATAGTTTAGCAAATTTGCACTGTCCTTGTTTGCTTGTTTTTATGTAATGATTTTACTTAATATGGTAGACAAATTATTTGTACGTGTAATGATTTTAATTATTGAGCTTGATCAAATTAATGGAGGTAATTATCCACTACCCCCACCAACACACTGCACTTCTGAACATCCAACGGCAGCAACATCATTCAAATTCTACTCACCACAACCACATGCAGGCCTTGAGTGAACACTAGAGGCTAGATTTAATACATTCTCATGTAACGCAGTGCAGCAGCCAGAAATGCTGTCTTGTGTTGTGTTGGAAATGGCCCTTTTTGCAAGGTTCTCCCCAAACTTTTTGCTTCTTCTTTCTATTTTTTTTCCTGACCTGTTGTTATTGGCTATAGGACTCTGGGCACTTTACCACTACTGATCAGCGCTAAAGTGCGTATGCTCCCTGTGTAAATTGATATTGTGATTGGTTCTCCCTGATTGGCATATTTGTTTTACCAGGAGCTCCCTAGTAAACTGCACTGAGTGTGCCAGGGCTGGTAAATCAAATGCTACCAGTGGGTTTGCAGCACTGATTGTGCCACCCGCATGTGTAGCCCTGAAAAGATGTCTCAGATCTGCCAACGCGGTGCCTGCGCGCAGTTTGTTAAGTGCCATGTCGACTTGGCAAGTGCATTAACTTTACAGGCCCTACCCTTCCCTTTTCTTACACATTGGACACCCTGATGGTAGGCCCACGTGTATGTGGAAGATAGAACATGTACTGGTGTGTGTAACATGTCTTGATGGTGAAAAAACGCCAGTTTCGTTTTTCACTATTGAAAGGCTATCTTGCCCCATAGCACCGACTGGGGAATGCTTTGTAACATTTTACCAGCATATCTTCCCAAAGGGATAAGATAGAAAAATGTAGTTTAGTATCCCTGAACTCAGGATTTAATAACACATCTTTTAGTAAAGATGTTTTTAAATTGTGTTTTTGAAAATGCCTCTTTTAAAAAGTGACTATTTTATTGTTCAACCATCCTGTGTGCCTCTGTCTGGCTGTGGATTGACTGTCTGGCTTAGGAGTGACAGGGGCTAGGGAGGTGCAGTGGCTCCAGGAGTCTGGATGAGTCAGCACTATGCTGAATAGGCCTATTCTGCATTTGGAGTGGTGGGAGGAGTAGCACCGGTACCTGAACAGGGCTGTGCCTGCCTTCCACAATGCTGGTTCTGCCCCCCTGTGGTGTGTCTGGAGCCAAGGCTCACACTGACAATGGATGTTGTTGCGAACTTGCAGAGTGCCCCCAGGACTGGTATGTACTGGGCTCAAAACCCCTTGCACAAAGGGAACAAAGGCATTTTGGGGTATACGTATCAGACCCAAAAACCCAGACTTTAGATCATTTCTGGTATTCAAGAGGAACCTTTGCCAAGGAGAAGAGCTGGAGTGACTTAGGAGAAGTATTGCCCTTGCTGTGTGCCTTGGGGTTGGCCTGCAGTTGCTGTTTCTGCCAAGGAAAGAAGAAGGACTTTGCTGTGTGCTGTGTCCCCTGCTTGGAGGAGATATCCAAGGGCCTGAAGTGAGCTGCCCTCCTGTTCTGAATTCTCATGGACACAAATACTTCACACCCAGCTCCCCTGAACTCTACTGCTGTGAGTTCTAGCCTGCCAAGAGGTGCCTGTGCCAGTTCTGGCCCCCTGGAGGTTGTTGCTGCTGTTTGCGAGCTGGAAGAAAGAAGAAACGTGAAGAACTGCTAATATTGATGCATCAAGGGATTGTGGCTGAAGAGGACAGACGCAGCGCCACTCGATGCCGCTGCATCGATCGCCAACGCACCCTGACTTTCCACGCATCATACCTGTGCGGCACGCTTTTCCGACGCATCACATGCGAACCAGAACCGTCACGAAGAAGCGACTCATCACTCCCCATACAGACCGGATTCGACGCAACTCGTCCTCTGCATGTTGCAGAACAGTTGCATCGCCTCCCCAAGGTCTCAGGAGTGTCGCATCTTTTTGTTTTCCAACTCTGCGTCTGTTTGCCTTGTGGAACTCTGACGCATCTACAGGTATTTTGTTGAAAAGTTACACATCCATAGATTTCTATGGTACAAGTTCGTGAAACCTTTTGAAAGTCATATTTTTAACTGTGTATGTTGGATTTTTTGTTGTTTTGGTCTTGTATATTTTTCTTAACCGGTGTGGTGTCCATATGTGGTATTATCACTGTGTTACTGTCAGTGTTGGTACAACTACTTTACTCATTGTCTTTGGGATAAGCCTGTCTGCTCGTGCCAAGCTACTGAGGGGGTGAGCAGGGGTTATCTAGAGTGTGTATCCCCCTTATCCTGACTGAAAGCAAGGGTCCCTATTTGGAAAAAGGTACCTACCTCTGCCAACTAGAGACCCCCATTTCTAACATGTTGTTTGTGAAGGAGAGAGCAAGAGAGTGCCATATCTGCAGAGATATGGCTCTTTTCTCCCCTCTCCCTAGCGCTGGTGCAGAATTTTGTAGCCGAGTGTTGCTCACACACATTTGTGCCATATGCAATGGTGTGTGTGTGAGTCTAACATGGGGTGTGTACGGGAAGGTTACTTGCCCGGTACAAAATACTATGCCCGGACAACTTTTACAACCTTTCTACTTTGTGTGTGTGCTTTACAGTGCAGCACACATGCAAAGTCAGAAAAGAAAGGATAAATGAAAACATTTCTACTTTTAGCGTCTGCTTTAAAGTGGCGTTAGTGTTTAACGCAAAGGCCCTGTCTCATATTTTGGTAGATAGGGTTTTGCATCAAAAAGCATGGGTGATTGCATGGAAACGCCAAAGTAACACCCATGTAACGCCTCCTTGATGCTAAGTAATGCAAAGCAGCACTGTTTGTGTCATTTTTGTGACATAAACACACCGCAAAATGTTTGTATATCTGGCCCTACACCTCATTCCTATCAATGCACACTCCAGAGGTATGGGAGTACTGCACAAGTATCATAAAAATCATAACAACACATCAAATTACTACAATCATGCTGGGATGGGAGAGAGGAATCCCAACAGGGGACCTCTCCCACATTACGTCGGCTCAGACTTCATGGCGGCAGCTGCAGTAGTGTGGGACGCAGAGGAGAAATTGTGAGAGATTGCTGTCCATGCTTGATACAAGGAAGCTAGGAGCCGCAATTTGATGCTGTAGCTGAACGAAGTTGGAATTCATTTAAGGGATGCATCTGAACAAAGGTAGGAGGCGGGAGGCAGGGGGCCATATGAAGCCTCTTGCTATGCGAATACTTATGGATTTGACATTGGGTTAGCTTTAACTGGTTCAAGGACAGGGGATCAGACAAAGAAAGACCCTCCCCACCCTGCTCAGATATAATTCTGCTAAAGAGCCCTCCTGCCTGTTCTACAAGATCTCCCCCCGAGGGCAGCCCCCTCTGGGTGGCTCAAAAACAAATAAAAGAATAAAAGATTGGGATATAGCACCTCACCACTAGCTTCAAAGTGCCTGACGAAAAACCTTTTCATCTGCCAACTGACCCTCTGTATACTGCGCTCCTCTATGGGGGTAGGAGCCCCCTTGATGTGTGAGAAGGGTCAGGTTGCGGCAGTGCTTGGGGTTTGTGAATGGAGAACAGAGCTTGAAGGGGGGGGCAATACAATTAAAATAGATTAAAGTACCTCACCATACCCAAGGAGTGCAGATGAAGGGGATGTCTCTAATCTGGAAGCATGCTAAAAAGGAAAACTTCCACAAGAAAGGTGAAACCCTATCAAAGTTATATTCTCATGAAATTAAGTCAATCAGGTGAATTGGACTCCCTCTCTCTGTTCAAAACCTCAGTGAGCCAACATAACACCCAATTAGCCATGGAGGATGCGCCAAATTAGGAAAAAAGGAGGGATGCCAACAGAAGTAGTGTTGAGAGGTGGTGGCGAGCTGAGGGAGAGATTAAAAATCTGCAGAACTTTTGTCATATTGGTCACCTTTAATCCCGACGGTGAAACAAAAGGAAATGGCAGAACTGGGAAAATTGTGATTTACTAGCCCTGTTGGGCCCCCCAGGAAGAAGTTTATCCAATCAGTCTAAGGGGCATTTCAGAGGTAGCTCTGAGGGGCCCTCTGGAGATATCACCTCACCCTCACCCTCCCTCCCACTGAATGCAGTTAGCTGTGACCCTTTGCAGGAGGAGAAATCGAGGGGAACGCAATACCCCATTTTTAGAGACCTAGTAAGGGGAAGATAGAGGTTTACAATTTTGGAATCCTGCTGATACAGAGAGGGGGACTGCCGACCCCCCCTCTAACCCACATACCTAAGGAAGATAGTGACCTTCTCCTCCCCCGGGATCATAGACTCTCAGGTACTCACCAACCCCACTCAGAGCTCAATGGGGAAAAGGTCTCGGCATCGACAGAAAATCTGGTAGATCAAGGGATGCCGAACCCATCTGTGGCTGACTCAGAAAGCTTTGAGGAGAATATCTTCCCCATTACCCAACTTTCCTTAAAATAAGTTCAAGAGATCAAAACAGCACAAGCTGTGAGGGTTAATAATTGGAAGAGAACATGGAGAAAATAGTCTAAAACAGAGGAAATGACTGAAGCGGTTTCCAACTTGATTTCTTTCCATCTGTTGAAGGAACCACTGCCAGATTTATCTGTAGGCCATGCTCATAGAGTGCCCTTGGCAACAGTGTCAAAAGACGGGAAGAAACATTGTACATATTAGTACATTTTCAAGATTTCCGAATTCTGGAGAACATTTTCAGAAAAGTTATTAAATGAAAATCCATTCACGTTGAGAATGATTTCTCCTTCAGATTTTCCCTGATGTGTCCTTTGAAACCTCCCACCGACGGTGGGAATTTAAACAAATGGTTAATTTTTATTAAGGCAAAAGTGGCGCTGGCTGCAAAATTAAAAGTTCTATAGGCTGGAAGAATTCTACCAGAGGCAAGAAAGTTTCTCTCTCAATTGGAGGATGCCTCCTGCTAGCCATTAGGGTTCAGCTATATATCTCTCTGCCTGTTTCCTCTGTCTACTTTCTCTCTTTTTTTTTTTCCTCTCTCATTGGGTTGGACACCACAGCCGTCTCAGGTGCCTAGAAAGTGCACCACAATATGGAGGCAAATGGGTGGCTTAGCCTTCGGGGCTAGGTCTTGTGGGTGGTGTGTGGTAGTTGGGGAAGGGAAGGTGGTGGTGGTGGGTAGGGGGAAATTGGGAGGATGAAAGGGAAGAGTGGGTAGGGGGAATGGGGAGGGGGAAGGGAAGGTGAATCCAAGACAGGAGAGTACGTTAGAAATAATGAAAGAAATTATGCATGTCTGAATCTGGGGAAGCGATGAGTAGAAGCCCCTAATAAGCTTTGGGTGGGTCTCTAGATTAGTTTTCTAGGATGGCAGGGATGAGAGTGATTAGTCTCAATGTCATTGGGCTTAAAAATAAAACACAGAGGGAGACAATTTTGCATTTTAATCCCAATGAAATCCTTTTGCAGGAGACTCATTGGATAAGGGGAAAGGAGTCCAATAAAATTAGGTTTTTGAAGCACTGGGGTTGCTTCTTTTCCTCAGCTAGCCAGAAAGGGGGTAGCAATTTTTGTAAAAATACAAGAGCTAAGAATGAGGTGTCAACCTTTAATCTCAGTTGGGGATGTCCATTGGGTAATACTCCCAGTTGAGATTGGTAACTTTAAAGTTAACTTTGCCTCCTATCATGGCTCAGTATTGGGCAACCAAACCCTTTATTGAAATTGGCATGGGAATTGAGCTCCTTTAAGAAGGGAAGTTTTGATTGGAGGTGACTTTAACTTTATACCGGATTTGAGCTTGGCTCTTCTTACCCTTGTAGAGTGCAAAGGAAGAGACATATTGAAAAGATGTTTAAAGATATCTGCATTCGGTAAGGGGTGGTGGATGTGTGGCGAGTAAAGAAGGCAGGTGTTAAGTCATACACTTATTCACTGAGGTTTGACACAGCGTCACAGATTGATATCTTTTTGGGATCCCTTTCACTCTCGATTTTTTCATATTGAGCACTGTGCTAGTGGCTTAACAGATCATTGGGCTGTTATTTTGAAATGGGAGCCTCTAGTAGCAAGGGGTGTCTAGAGGTAGGTAATGGATAAGAAGATTATTTTAGAAAATAATTTAATAGATTTGATTACCCTGGAGATTGTTAGTTTCTTTTCACTAAACAAGACATCAGCTGATATTTTAAACATCTGGGAGGCGTATAAGTGCACCATTAAGAGGAGCTGATATCTATTCAATCCTTTTGAGCAAAGTAAAAGAGTCAATAATTTGCAGACTGAAGCAGATAGAGCCTATCAGGCCTTAAGGGCACCCTCCTCAGTGGAGCAATGGATGTTTGCTAAAGAAAGGATAAGGGAGTTTTTTCTATACAAAGCATTGGTTAATAATCACACGTTCCAGCAGCAAGTCAATGAGGAGGGGGAGGAATAGGCCACTTTCTGTATTCAGGTGATTTGGTGGAAGATAGGAGGCAGGACCTGCAAATAGATTACTTTTTGGAAAGTTTAAGATTGCCTGCCCAGATGGAAGAGGAGGCTTTTCTCTTATTAAGCCCATGTCTAAGAGAGAAATGGAGAAGGTTAAAAGATAGCTCCCCAATAGCAAAACCCCAGGGGAAGATGACTTTGGCTCCGAGTTTTATAAAGCTTTGTTACATCATTAAGACGTGCTTTGTCTATGTATCTGTTGGCTAGGGGACTACTGCCGGGCTCATTTAGAAAAGGGGTCTTGGTGAACATTTTCAAGGTAGGGAAAGACCCAAGGACCCGAAACCCTATAGACTCATTACTCTTTTGAATTCTGATGATAAGGTTCATAATAAGATCTTAGCTAACCGAGTTGATAAGATAGCTCGATTTCTTATAGCAGGGATCAGGATGGTTTTATTAGAAGCTGAAATGTGCATTATAGCACTCATTTTATGTTCAAATTTATAGATATGGTGACTACAGTCGGGATTTCAATGGCAATTGTTTTGCTCAATGCAGAAAAGGCCTTTGACCTCATGAACTGGAGGAGTTTATTTCGTGCTTTTGACAAGGTACAATTTCCACCACAGTGTATGAGATCGATTCAATCATTATATCAGAGGGCAATAGCTCAGTTGATAATTCCCAACTCCTCAGCAGGCCAAATGAGTTTAAACCGTGGAACCCACCAGGGCCGCCCTCTTCCCCCTTACTTTTGAGTCCTTTTTATTGAACCCTGGCACAATCCATTTGCCAGGATGCAAATATTTTATCCCCCTTGAACCCAGGGGTCAAACTGAAATTATTTGCTGATGACATGGCCCTTTTTTTTAATCCAACCAAATTTAATATTTAAAGGGCACTGTAATCTATTGCGACCTTTATGAATACGGGGGGGTATACAACTAACAAAGCCGAAACTGTATGTTTATTGTTTAATACCTCCCTCAAGGTCCTCCCGATAGTGCTGATGGACAATTATAATCTGGGACCAAAAAGGTATTTGGGGGATTTTTACTCAGAAGAACCAGAGAAAGTTTTTAGTAATAACGTTAACCCCTTATTAATATGGAAAAAGTTGATGCCAATATGGAAAATGATACATTGCGTCTTTATTAACTACATCACCCGTTGTGAACTTCACATCAACCCCAACTTGCAAATACATAGTCAGGCAAGCTCTGAGACATAGGCCCGAGATCACTGATTAATAGGTCACAGGGGGGGTTGCACATAGCTGGCAGTCAAAAATGCACAAACAGGAAACCTTAGATCAATCCCACAGATAGGCACAGCGATATTACAATGGTCAAGGGAGATTGGCCCCAATAAAGCACACATGACCAGAGTGGATTCGAGCACTCCTAAAATGCCATAAATTCAGATACCACATGAGTTAGGAACATATAGCCAATCAGGACTCAGCAGTGATATGCGCTCCCCATGTCGGACATCTGGACATGTTACCCATAGGACACATTGTGTCCACGCAAGGTCGAGGACCAACTGTATTTTCCATTAGACAATTATGACTCCAAAGGCAGCAACTTATCATACATGGATCACCAGAAACCTTTTATCACCTACAATGAACTGTATAAAAGAAGCTACAGACCGATTGCAAATTGAGACAGTCATCAGACCTTGCGCCTGTAATTGTTCTCCCAAAAGACACACAGATGTTGGATGGGATGTGGAACAAATCAAACATTCACCCCCAGTCAAGAGATCTGGGTTTAATCCAACGTTCTTTTGCTCACCATGTCACCCCAGTTTAGACCTGGCCATATGTAAATCAGTCTTGACCCTGCTCCTCATGGCAACAGTCCAGCTCGAACTGCTAAGCCAGGTCCTCCCTGGACCAGAAAAAAGCATCCTGGGATCGGTTTTAGGATATCACCACTCATCAGCCAAGCTAGCTTGAATCCAATGGCACAGTGAGCCTGGGGCCCTAATCTGGGCATACGCTACACAGTTAGGGCGAGAAAGCAAAAGACACACAGATGATGGACAGAATGCAGAACAAATCAAACATTCAGTCCCAGACAAGAGATCTGGGTTAAAACCATCGTTCTTTTGCTCACCATTTCTACTCATATTATGTGTAATTTGACATATATGTTTGCACTTTTCTACTTGAGTGCTGTTATATTAGCAAAAGGAAAATTTGCAGCAGCACACTGATTCTGTAGGTTTGATGTATCTTCCTTTTTGGTTCCCATCATCCTATCTAGTCTGTCAATGCGTTATAACCCAGGAGTTTGATGGGTGATACTTGCAGGGTCTGGTTAGCTGTGTGTCCTCTTTCCCTTGTGATGCATATTGACAGGAGGTGATGCATGCCAAAGGGGTCTTCCCTGTTGAAAAATGTCCCTTTTATGTTTCCAGTGATCATTTTCCTGTAAATATGAGTATAGAATGTCTTGATACTTAGAATATAGTGTGAGGCACAAAAGTTTGTATTTATTCTGCAGCAAAGCTGTGTGTAAAAACAACTCATACCACATGACGCCGTCTTAAGTCGCTGTGTTTTATCAAAGCCATTTTCCAAAGTTTTAATTTTGAAGATAAACATGAAGGGGCATGTTTAATAGAAATGACGCATCAATGCATATGAGCAGAGATGCGTCACCTAAATTGCGTGATGAAAAAAAGCCTTGCGCCACCATGAATGCGTCGCATTTGCAATGCGGCGCACCGTGGCGCAAGGATAGACAGATGCATGATGCATCTTTTGGCGGAAATGCAGCGCATTGCTGGAGTTGTGTCGTAAACACGACGCACCTCCAGCAATGGTCAGGAATGCCTATTCCCAACAATCTGCGTCACTCCTTATGCCTGCTTCAAGCAGGCGCAAGGTTTTGACGCAGAGGCGTCGTAAAAGTGACTCAGTGAAATCCATTAGATTTCAGAGTCACTTTTCCGAGGCTTCCTTGCGACAGAACACCCTCCTTGCATACATTATACCTGACGCAGGTATAATTTTGCGCGGGGCTTTACAATGTGACGCATCTCCCTAGATGCGCCACGGTAGTAAATATGTCGCATCGTGGCGCATTGTTTGCGGGCTGCTGCATCACAGAAATTACGCAACAGCGCCGTAAAGTTGTAGCAAGGGGCTTGTAAATCTGCCCCGAAATTCCTTTTCTTTTTAGAAGTCTCTGTATGTTTCCTTTTCTCATTTTGGCTTCACTGTGTAGCGGATTGTCCATTTAAACTAATTTCCTGTACGTTTCATTTCCCAAAACATCTCACCAGGGTAACCGTGACTCTCCTATTTTTGTGCTGTTGAATACGTTTTTTAGATTCTTGTGTGGGCTTGCCAAAAAGTATAAAAAGTCTCAGGGCAAATGATCCGATATTGAGTGTTAATTGTGTTGCACTTTGTGATGTTGGCGTGACTTATTTTGTTACCATTGTAAGTAAAATCATCGCTGGTATTCTTATGAGTTGATATGGAGTAGTTCCCATATCTGTGATGTCTCTTCAAACGGGTGAGGTTCCACATCCGGTTCATTGTGGTTGGTGACAGGAGTTTTTTAAGGTAATCACTGTGGTGTAATGTCTGGCTCAGTAAATCTGACCTGTGGCAATACTGTTCTTTCCTATAAATATTTCTTCTTATATGAAGAAATTGACAATACAGGAAGCGCTGCTTTTTGTAAGTGCCTAAAAAAAGGCTGTAACATCTTTCTGACTGTGTTTTTGGTGCTTACTGCGGTGAGCAGCTGATTATCCTCTATTTTAGAAGAATTAATCTCTCTCTTACTTTTGTTCATGGTAAACATGATGTCCTGTCATCTATAGTTTAAAGATTTATTGAAAATGTCAAGGAGTTCTGGGGTATTTTTTCCAGTACACAGCATACTGTCTATGTATCGGCATCATCCATTGGAAGAAAGGATTATCGAGGGAGCTCTCGTGTGTTACATTCAGTCCGAAGTGATCAGCTTTTTGGGGTGATGGACCAGCCAATGCCTCTTTCCTTGATTTGTTGGAAGAATCTGACTTCAAAAAGAAAATTGTTCACTTTCATGGCTAAAGTTGCAAGTTTGAAAATGAACTTGAAAGGGCTAGAGTGGGGTGGTTCTGATACAACTCTTGGACGTCCTGAACTTCCTATCGAGAGATGTTTGCTTACTGGACTTCCATATCCAGGGTCACGGATATTTGTTTAGAATCACTGAATGCAGAGCCCTCCAATGTATTTATAACATAAATCAAGAATATTGATAAAAAAAACTCTACTTCACTCTATGAGAGCTCCTTCTCCCGAGATATAACCAATCTATTTATGGAGTAGCTTGGGAACATATATTCGCCTTAGTAGCCGATTATTTTAAAACATTCATGGCTGGCACCCATACTGAGAAAATGTACTGTTAATTGGGAAGGAATTGGTAATGGTTTAACCATACATCACAGCACATCAAGTTTACCATGAATGAAAGCAAAAACCATAGCAATTTCCTCACTCTACAATTTTAAAAGAGAATGTATGAGTGTACGACCCTAGGTTGCAGGTTGACTGGGGTGTAAACCCTTGTCAAGCATCAACCACAATACTTTTCAGGATAATGCACAAGAAATCCCCAAATTAGCCTGTGCTCATCCCCTTGGTCGCTTGCACAGAGCAGTTAAGCTTAATTCAGAGGTAATGTGTGTTTGTGCAACACTTCAAACTGTAAAACAATGTCAGCACACCATAACAGGAGCTCACTTCAGATTTAGAATAATAGAGTACATTTGAATAAATAAAACAAGACCAAAATGACAATAATCTAATTAATAGAACTGTAGATATTCAATATCATTGTTTTAGGTTGAACTAGCGCCAAACAGCACACATCGCTATCAAGGAATATCTGGTCGTGTCGGATCGGGACAAAGTCACAAGTTTCAGATCTGTGACTGGGGGTGTATGTTTGATTTGTTCGGTATTCAATCTATCATTTGATCTTTTTGCTTTTGTCACCCTAAGTGGGAAGGGTATGCCCATGCCTTTGACCAATGTTCACTATGCCACTGGATTGAAGCTAGCCTTGCTGATGAGGGGGGATACCCCGAAACCGGTACCAGAATTCTTTTTATCCAATCCATGGAGAACCTGGCCTGGCAGTTTGGGCTGGACTGTTCCCATAAGGAGTAGAGTCAAGACTGATTTGCATATGGCTAGGCCAAATTGGTGTGGAATGGTGAGCAAAAACACAATAAATTAAACCTAGATCTGTGACAGGGGTGGATGCTTGATTTGTTCAGCATTCAATCCATCATTTGTTCTTTTTGCTTTTGCCATCCTAAGTAGGAAGGGTATGCCCAGACCAGGGTCCTGTGCTCAGTGTGCAACTGATTTCAAGCTAGTCTGTCTGATGGGGGTGAAAGACCAAAACCGGTCCCAGAATGCTTGCCCCTACCCTGCAAATCTTCAGGAAGACCTCAAGACTTGGCTTGTCAACTGACCGGAGCTGCTTCCCACCCCACCTTCCCCCTCCAACCCCCCCTCTAACTCCCCCTCTCCCAGCGCCTTGAGACCCTCACGGGTGAGTAGCATGCTTAAAATGTCCATGATTGATTGATTCTTTGATTGAGGATGCTTTTTCCTGCCCATGAAGACCTGGTCGCACGCCAGGCTGGACTGTTCCCATGGGGAGCAGAGTCAAGACTGATTTGCATATGGCTAGGGCTAAACTAGGGTGGTGTGGTGAGTAAAACAAATTATGGATTAAACTTAGATCTGTGACTGGGGGCGAATGTTTGAATTTTTCAGCATTCCATCCATCATTTGTTCTTTTCACTAAAGTCACTAGTTGAGGCCCCCTGCCATGGATAGAGGGCCGGCTTCAGGGACCCAGTTAGGCCCTCTGTTAGAGTACCTTAAATCTGATTGTGGAGCATTGCGTGGGTCAGTGATGAAGATACACTGGTTCGGAGGTGCGGTGATGCTGTGGTGCGGTGTCCTGTTGCGTCAACATCTAGGGTGCTATCGACGGGGAGAGCGATGCACCGCAGAGGCAGTGATTAAATTCTGATGAGCATTGAAGCTGCAATGTGGAGTCTTGTTGTCGGAGTTGAGGCTGCCGTCGAAGAGGGATGTGAGTAGCTGTGCCAGGGAAAGCATCGCCGCAATTGCATTTCTGAAATCGATGCATTGGTTCGGCTCTGGGATGCGCTGCTCAGCTGAGGAAATGCGCCGTTTCTGCTCGAGATGAGTCACCCAGCAGAGAAAATGCATTGGTCCCACAATGCAGGTTGCGGTGATGATGTGAGTCTTTAGCGACGGGTCCAAACCATGCCGCAGCGGTGTGCGTTGGTCCTGCTCTAGGATACACCATTCACCCAAGGAGATGTGTTGGTTCTGCTTGGGGATGTGTCGCTCAGCAGAGAAGATGAGTTGGTTCCTCTGGCAAGCACCTAAGGACCACTACCAGGGGTCCAGGGCTCAGGTGGTAAAACTTGGCAGAGTAGATTCACAGATGGCAAAGTCCAGGTGCAGGTAAGAGTTTGCTGGAAGTCTCCTATCACCATGATGCTTCAGATCCATTCAGTCAGATGATGCACAACTCAGACAAGGAGATGCATCAGTTGTGCTTCGGTATGCATCGCTCAGAAGAGAAGATGCTTCAGTTCTGCTGGCAAGAACCTTCGGCCCACTTCCAGGAGACCAGGGCTGAGGTGGCACCACTTAAAAGGGTAGACTCACATTTGGCAGAGTCCAGGTACAGTTGGAAGCATGCTGAAAGCCTGTTATCTCTCTGAGGATTCAGATCAGGAGGCCAGTTAACTAGCCATTGGAGTCATTCTGGGTTTTGGGTTCAAGAGATGCAGGTACAATCCTTCTCACCCAAGCAAGAGGGAAGCAGGCAGCATGTCACCACAGCACTATAGGAGTCCAGCAGACTAGTGGTCCAGCAGAGCAGCAGTCCATCAGCAAACACAGCAGTCCTCCTTTGTGGCAGAGCATCCACAGGTCCAGAGGTGTACTGAAGTGGTGGTGCCTGAGGCACATCTTTTATACCCAGTTGTGCCTTTGATGTTGGGAGAATCTTCTAGAGGCATGCCTTTGAAGTGCACAATGCCCTGCTGTGCCTTGCAAGTCATGGCTCCAGACTAACCATAGGGGGTATGCAGCCCTTTGTGTGGGGACAGGACACAGGCTATTCATGTGTAAGTGAGGTTGGGTCCAGCCCCTCCCTCCTATCCTGTCGGTGATGGCCTAATTAGTCACACCTAATCTCCCATTGTGTGTGGCTGTCTAGCAGTAATAAACAAAGCCCAACTGCCAACTACACCCAGTCATGTAACCAGAAACAGGCTGCAGCCAAAAAATGGCTAAGACAAGAAAATGCCAACTTTCTAAAAGTGGAATTTTCAGAATTGCAATTTAAAATCTGACTTCACCATAAGTTAGGATGTTAAATTTGGATTCAAGAGACACTGAATTTGAACCAGTTATATCTTCCAGTTTGGAAACTACACTCATAAATAGTAATAAGGTAATACCAATGTTATCCTAAAGGAGATATAGCCCCTGCAGTAGTGAAAAACAAATGTAAGAGTTTTCCACTACCAGGGCATGTAAAACTTAAAATTACAGGTCCTGCTTTTTAAATACATGGCACCCTACCCTCTAGGTTGTCCAGAGCCTACCCTAGGTATGACATATATAGTAAAAAGATGGTTTTGGCATGGCAAAAGGTTTATTGTGCCAGGTCAAAATGGCTGTTGAAACTGCACCCACAGGCTCTGCAGTGGCAGTCCTGAGGAACGTTTAAAGGGCTACTACAGTGGCTGGCACATTCATTGCTGCAGGCTCACTAGTAGCAGATGGAGGAGGAAGACAAAAAGTTAGGAGGATGATCACCCTTAGGCTGACTGATCTAACACATGCCCCCCCCCCCGCTGAAAGTGTGGAGAATTACCCAAACCCTTGCGAGTTCTCTTGACTAAGGCAGAGAAACCTGGATAGACATCAGCATTGGCGTAGTCTGACCCAGGCTGATGTTCCACCATAAAGTCCATTCCCAGTAGGGAGATGGACCACCTCAACACCAGACCACAGACCACCAGATGGGTCTGTGGTCTGTCTGAAACCGGGAGTGAATCCCAAACAGGTATGATCTCCGCTTCTTCAGTACCCAGACCACAGGGAAGGCCCCCCTTTCAATTGCAAACCTCTTCTGTTCCTGTGGAAGTAACCTCCTGCTAATGAAGACTACAAGCTAGTCTAGGCACTCCTCAATTAGCTGTGCCATGCTCTGAAGAGTCTGTTTGCACTATGAACTCCTTGGAGAAGTCAGGAGCTTTAAGTATTGGTGTTGTACACATGGCCTCCTTGAGGACATCAAATGCTTTCTGGCAGGCCTATGTCCAGATCACCTGTCTGGGCTGCTTCTTAAAAGTTAGCTCTGTTAAAGGGGAAACAATGGTGCCATATCCTCTTGTAGTCTCCTGTGAGGCCCAGGAAGGCCCTCACTTCAGTCTGTGATTTTGTTGTTTGCCAGGCCAGGATAGTCTGTGTTGGCCTGGAGGGGCTGCACCTTACCCCACCTACCATGTGGCCCAGATACGCTACAGTTCCCTGCCCAATTTGGCACTTACAGGCCTTGTTAATCAGGCCCGCCTGCTGCAGGGCCTGAAGCACCTCCTGGAGGTGATATAGGTGTTCCTCCCAGCTGAAGCTGTACACAGCTATGTCATTCCAGTAGGCAGCACAGAATGCTTCCGTCCCATCTAGGAACCTGTTCACCAACCTCTGAAAGGTAGCAGGGGCATTCTTCAAACCAAGCAGCATCACTTGAAACTGAAAGGTGCCCCCTTGGGTTGAGAATGCAGACCCCTCTTTTCCCCTCTCAGTATGAGCGATCTGCCAGTACCCTGAAGTTAAATAAAAAGTACTGAGGAACTTGGTAGCGCCCAGCCTGTGTATGAGCTCATCGGCTGAGGGATGGGGTGTGCATCAGTTTTCGTGCTGAGACCCCAGTAGTCCACACAGAACCTATGTTCTGGAGTGCAGCCCTATGGGGCAGCCTTGGGTACCAGTACTACAGGCCTGGACCAGGGACTATTGGAGGGCTCAATTCCCCTCACATCAGTATGGTGGAGAATTCCTCCTTGATGTTGGCCCTCACCTTTCCTGACAACCTGTAAATTGTGTTTTTAACAGGTGGACTGACACCACTATCGATGTCATGGATGCACAGGTATGCGAATCAAGAGGGGAGGAAGAACAGCGAGGCAAACTGTCCCAGTAACTGGTGACAGTCACTCTGTTGTTCTGGGGTCAGTGTAGGAGAGTGGTTGACACCTTCTACTGACTCATCATGTTCCTGGGCAGGCAGGGAGTCAGGGAGAGGCTTTCTCTCTTCTTCCCCTCCCTCATCTATCACCAGGAGCATGCTCATCTCGGACCTCTGAAATTGGGGTTTGAGGCTTTTCATGTGGAGCACCCTTAAGAGTTTCTTGGGGTTTTGAGATCCACGAGGTAGGTGGACTCCCCCTTCAGCTCCGTCACCTCATATGTGCCCGTACATTGATCCTGGAGAGCTCTGAGTTCCACACGCTCCATCATCCACACCTTCTGGTCAGGCTAAAACGCTATCATAGTGGCCTTCTGGGCATACCAGAGTTTCATGTCTTCCTGACTGGCCTCAAGATTGCTTTTTGCCTTTTTCCAGAAGTGGTTCATCTGGTTGCGGTGGGCCAGCCTGCCACATCCTAAGGGGATTTCTTGCGAGTTTACTTCCACCCCTGTTTGACTGGGCTAAGAAGTCCCCTGACAGGGTGGCCATAGAAGAGTTCAAAGGGGCTAAATACTAGTCCCTTCTGTGGCACCTCCCTGCAGACAAAGAGTAGAATTGGAAGGAGGACATCCCATTTACGCCTCAAGGTCTCAGGCAGATCCAACCTCTCCACAAGACTGTTGGTTTGGGGCTGAAAGGGTGTCATTACACAAGGACTTCAGGTGCGCTGACATGAAGTTGGTGCCTCTGTCAAACACTACATCTTTGGGGAACTCCACACAGGTAAAAATGCCCACCAGGGCCCTGGCTACTGCAGGTGCAGCCATCAACCTGAGAGAGATGACCTCTGGGTAGCAAGTGGCATGGTCTACCAAGACCAGGACAAACCTGTTGCCTAAAGCTGTCCAAGGGTCCAATAATGTTGATGCCTACCTTCTCAAGTGGAGTGACAATGACAGGTAATGGGGCCAGGGGAGCCTTGAGCTTTTTCCCTGACTTCCCACTGGCCTGGCAGGTGGGACAGCAACAACAGAATGCATCTGAGTCCGTCTTTCTTCATGGCCAATAGACATGAGCTACAAGCCTTGCAAAGGTCTTTTCTTGCCACAGATCTCCTGACAGGGGTATGTCATGAGCAAGATTCAGTAGGAACGTTTTGTAACACTGGGGGACCACCAGCACATGGACTGCCACAGATCCAAGAGCCTTAGATTCACTATATTCTCCCAATAGCTCAGGAGATTGTTGTATTCTCTTATTTGATTTATGTTTGCATGTCACTTTAATGGAGAACATTCCATCTCTGCTGATGTCATGATGCTCCTTATGGTCTAGGCATTCTCTACTTGCCAGTTGCTCCTAAGCCTTGATTGGGAACACCAGCTTATCCTCTGTATCTTCATTAAACTACTCAATCATCAATACTGCTTCCCTGACTACTATCTTCGATTACATCAGATGGCGACGATTGGCTTGAGGGGCAAGTTGAATACAGAGTGAGTTTGTTCTGCACAACTCGACTGGTGGAAAAGAACCCATGCGGTGAAATTGAACGGTGAATATATTACTAAGAAACGAAAATTTAACTACAAAGGAAAGACGAGTGAAGGAGAGTTGGCCTGACCCTCGCTCAACACAGAAGAGTAAAGGAAGACTTGGTACGTTAATCAGGCAAGCAAGCAGGGAGACGCCGTGTTCTCATTCAAAAAAGAAAATGAAAACTGAACGAAACGAGAGAAAGAAAACGATAATGAACACATCTGGTTGCTAAAGCGGTGAGCGAGAAATTTCTAAAATAAGGAAATTGTCATTTTGAATTGCCGAGATTTAATACAATCGCGTATGTTTGAACTGCCATTGCAAAATTAAGCATCATTCAAATATCACTCACGCGCAACACTGCCATACTTCGGTGTCTCACTCTCTTCGTTCTTCCTGACGTTGGAATCCGGGCTGACGTAGCACGTCAGCGTGAACACCACAACACGCATACGCAGTGCGTGAAACAACGTCGCGGCCTTTTTGACTCCCCTTAGTGGTATCCTAGCAACGAAACGGAGAGCGTTGCTGCTCGCTTTTACCCTCAGACAAGTACTTGAACTGGCGTTTGTTGAAGAAATAGACTAACGCTCTGTCAGTAAAAAAATTAAAATAAAAAATAACGCTGCTTGCAACAACCTAGTGGAACTGACCCACGAAGAAGACAGTGAGTAATATGATCATTTCACCGCGTTTGCATTAAGGGAAAAAGGGGAGAAGAAGAAGAAGAAGTACTTACGATATTTCCTGTTAGAGAAGAGATATACCTTAGTTTTAGAACAGGAGGAATATGGAAAACCCAAGCGTCATTGCACCTCCCATGTTTTTACAGTCAAGTGGAGGACCTCCAATAGAGTGGGATGAGTGGATAGACATTTTTGAAAACTATATAGAGGCGCTGGATGGTAAAGACTTCAGCGCAACAAGAATAAAAGCTCTGTTATTAAGCGTACTTGGAAAAGAGGGCCAACATTCCTTCAAATATTTGCCTTTAGGATTGAACCAAGATGGCAGGCCGATTAACAATGTCTACACTGAAGCTAAAGCGCGAATGAAGAAGCAATATTCGAAGGAGGTGAATATTGTCATGGCCAGACATACATTTTATACACAACCACAACGGACTGATGTGTCTGTTGACCAGTTTGTGACTAGACTGCGTGAACTTTCCATGAAATGTAATTTTGGTGAGATGCGTGACGAAATGATCAGAGATCAAATGATCGTCCAATGCAAAAACAAGAAAATGCAGGAAAAATTTGGGCAGCGAAGAACCCCACCTTACAAGCTGCTATAGATATTGCGAAGGTCGTTGAAGAGTCTACAGCTTGTATGAAGGAAATGGAGAGGAAAGAAATTGTAAAAGAGGGTGGTAGTGGGTTGAATGTGTCGTCTATTGCTCAAAGTGAGGTTGCAGTAATGAACAAGAAACCGTCAGAACTTAATGAAAGAACGGAAAGGAGAAGTTCGGGAGGATACAACAGCGGGGAGAGGGGAAGGTATCAAGTTAGAATGTGTAGCAGGTGTGGCAGTACCTATCATGGTGCAGATTACAAACGTTGTTTTGCCATTGATAAAGAGTGTAGGAAATGTGGGAAACGAGGTCATTTCTCAAGAATGTGCAAGACGTCAAATAATGACAAAGTTGCAATAGTTGATGTAAAGCGGGAAGCTAGTATGCAAGACAATGTAGAAGGTGCTAATAAAATCTTATGTTTAGGTGAAGTGAACACATTCCAAAGGGAGCCTGGTAGGAAGAATGGACCTAAGGCAGCCTTCAACATCAATAATAAAGTGGTTGAATTGATGGTGGACCCAGGTTCATTTTGGACCATAGTTCCAGAATCAATATTTAGGGAGAATTGGGAGGGAACTGCCTTATTCCCAAAAGATATCTATCCCTGTGGATACCAAGGAGAATGTATTGATTTATTGGGGTACATGAAAGCTGTGATCGAGTTTCAAGGACGCTCTATTCATGGAAAAGTTTATGTTGCAAGTTCTGGTCCTGCAATATTAGGTTGGGGTCATCAGTATGACCTTCATATTGTCATTGATCCCAGAGCAAATCAACAAGTGATGGTTGTGGATATGATGACTGCTGAAGTGATAGTGGAAAGTATGCCAGACTTGTTTGCTGAACACATTGGAGAATTGAAAGGGTATGTCCACAAAATTGTGCTCAAAGAGGGTGCAGTTCCGATGCAGCACAAAGTGAGGAAAGTACCATTTATTGCTAGACAGGAGGTGAGGAAGTTGTTGGATGATATGCTCAGTAATGGTGTGATTGAGCAGATAGAAATATCTCCGTGGGTTTCGCCTGTGGTGATCACGACAAAATCTGATGGCAAATTTAGGTTCTGTGTGGATCTTCGCACACTCAATCGGAATATCGTTGTATACAACTTTCCGCTACCAAATATCAATGAATTAATTTTGTCATTGAAGGGTGGAAAGTTTTATTCAAAACTTGATTTGAGGAGTGCTTACCACCAAATAAAGCTACACAGTGATTCTAAGGCCTTGACTGCTTTCATCACTACGGAAGGAATTTACCAATTTACTCGCATGCCCTTTGGTCTCGCGTCGGCAGCGGGTGTTTTTCAGAAAATGATGGGCTCAGTCTTGAAGGGGATAAATAACGTCGTGTATTTCCAGGATGATGTTTTGTTGTTTGGGGAGACAATGGAGAGACACAATCAGATTCTGAAGGAAGTATTGAGTAGAATGGAGCAGTCAGGGTTAACGTTAAGAAAAGAGAAGTGTAAATTTGCAGTAGAAGAGGTAGAATATTTAGGTTACACGCTTTCTGCTTGTGGTGTGAGACCTAAGCGGGATCTTTTGGAATCAATAAAGAAGGCACCAACACCCTGTGATAAGGATCAATTAAGATCTTTTCTTGGCCTTATCGAATACTATGCTAAGTTTGTAGAGAATTTTGCAGCAAGGACTGAGATGATTAAACTGTTGTTGAGGAAGGGGTGCAAGTTTGTATGGGGTGCTGAGCAAGAGGAGTGCTTTGTTAACATCAAAAAAGCAATATGTGAAGCCAAAATCCTTACTCCATTTGATACTAGACGCAAGTCGGTGTTGACAGTTGATGCCAGCGCGGTTGGTGTAGGTGCTGTGTTAGCACAAGAACATGGCTCTGGATTAAAGACAGTTGCTTTTGCCTCACGGACACTTACCAGTTCTGAAAGGAACTATTCTATCATTGAGCGTGAAGCATTGGCGGCCGCTTGAGGATGTGAGTACTTCAGGATGTACTTATGGGGATTCGAGTTCAAGTTGTTGGCAGACCATAAACCATTGATTAAATTACTGTCTCCAGGGGGCGCTGGAAAAGGGTCAGCGAGGTTGGCGAGGTTAGCTGCTAGGCTCCAAGAGTTTTTGTAAAGGGTAGAGTATATTCCTGGGTGGCAGAATAGTCAAGCGGATGGTCTATCCAGACTTCCTTTGCCTTGGGATATTGTTGACAAAGTAGGCATTGAAGCTATGCAATCGGAGGGTTCGGTAGCAGCTATCGATGAGTTAGCAGATATCTGCTCTGGTGCTATTAACAGAGATAGATGGAACTCCTGTATGGCCAATGATGAAGTGCTAAGGTGTGTGAAGGATTTAATTGTAAAAGGTTCTAGGAGAGTACCCTACCTTTGGCTGCACGTCCATATCTTAGAATCCTCGAGGATTTGTCAATCTTAGATGTTGAAGGGAATATTATTATGAAGGATGATAAGTTCATTCCTCCTCAGGAGTTGAGGTTTGACCTATATAAGTTGGCACACGAGGGACACCTGGGACAGTCCTTGACGAAAAGGAGGATCAGGGAGTTCTTCTGGTGGCCAGGAATGGACCTACAGGTTTCTGAGTGGGTTGAGAAATGCATGGAGTGTTTCGAGAGTGAGAAAAGGTTGAGAGTTGGTTGTCAGAATGATTTTGGAAAGATAGATAACCCTGATTTACCCTGGCACACTGTGTGTTGTGACTTTATCAGTCCTTTTTACTCGTTAGGTCAGGATATGAAGTTTGGTTTTGTTACGGTTGATGTAACTTCTAAGTGGCTAATAGTGAAATTCACAAAAGAAATAACCACTAAAACAACGATAAACTTACCATCTGACATTTTCAGAGAAGAGGGTTACCCTGTGAGATTGGTGACTGATAATGGGACACAGCTGGTTTCGGAGGACATGGTGAGATTCTTGGATGCTTGTGGTATTGTTCACACCAGAACCTCGTTATACAACCCTCAAGGTAATGGTATCGTGGAGAGGGCTAACAGGATGGTGAAAGGGGCGATCCAGATGGCACTCTCTTCTGGTGGTTCTGTAAGGGGTATGGTCAACGATTTGGTTTGGGCATATAGAACTACGGTGAATGGCGTCACTGGTAAGGTTCCGTTTGACTTGATGAGGGGTCGTTTGGCTGGTACCAAACTCGTACCAGCTTGGATGAAAGAGTGTTTTGGGCTAGCAGATTTGGGTGACAATTCACCTAGGTCGAATATGCGCGAGAATGGGTCTGGAGTTCGAGATAAGTTAGGTGTGGAACGATTGGCGGTGAACGATTGGGTAAAGGTTAAACCTGGTCGTGTTTGTTCTGGTTTAACCAAGTTTAGAGGCCCAGTCAAAGTAAAGTCAGTTCATGACAAATTTGTCACACTTTTCAATGGTGAACACTGGAATTTCAGGAGGGTTGCCCTCTACAAGAAAGCAAATGGTGTTGATGGTGGTGATCTCCATCCTTATTCTTTTCATGATCAAAAGAAGGGTAAAGACTACCATTTGTGGCAAAACCAGTGTCTCTTCACAGAGGGTTAGAAGGCAACCTAGTTATCTTCAAGATTTTGTGTGCAGTTAAGAAACTTCCTCATTAGTTTGTACACCGATCAGTTTATATATAGAAAACCAATACATATGTCCTTGTTGTTTTTTTTAAATGTTTTTTTTTATTGCTTTATTTTATTTTGTTCACTTTTGATCAGAAGGACCTAGGATATGTTGTATTCTCTTATTTGATTTATGTTTGCATGTCACTTTAATGGAGAACATTCCATCTCTGCTGATGTCATGATGCTCCTTATGGTCTAGGCATTCTCTACTTGCCAGTTGCTCCTAAGCCTTGATTGGGAACACCAGCTTATCCTCTGTATCTTCATTAAACTACTCAATCATCAATACTGCTTCCCTGACTACTATCTTCGATTACATCAGAGATCTGCAGAGGTGTCACCTGCTGCCTGAGCCTCAGCTTGATGCCTCAAGCCCTCTACAGTGGGGCACTCATTCTGCGCCTTGCAGAATTCCTCCCCGGTGGGCTCACCCTCAACTTGCCAGTCAGCAAGCTCAGCCAGGTCACCCAGGCTGGCGCCCTGTCCTCGACTATAGGAACTCCAGGGGCTGGGTTCCCATACCCCCTGCACCTCTTGGCAGCTGTTTGGGCCCTTGTTCCAGGCTCCAGATGCCCTTGACTCCCTTACCAGGCAGTCATGGACCATGTGGTCACACAGACTCACTAAGGCAATCAAAACAATTCCAAGTGTGATCCGAGCTCTACCTCCCTCCAGCTAGTATGCTCCAGATCATTTCCCAACGGACCATCTAAAGGCATGGCATGGCTCACAGCTCTTTTTAGAGATCCTGACACCCCCCCCCCTGCCCCCGCAGAGTCATGGGGAACTAAAGCCACTGGTAGATGGATGTGATGGTGACCAGCAACTGTGACTTGGTGGAATGAGGTAGCCAGGACCTGCTGTGAGAACGCCAGCTTACTCTTCACATTAGTCATGCTGGCTCCTGTGTCCTGAGGCTCCACCCGTTACCCAGTGGGGGGCGGTGCCCTCTTGGGACATTTGGGTCACCCTTAGAGAGCCCTTACTTGTAGCACTCTGTGCATTGGGGTACAAATCTGCCTGTCTGCTTATCAAAGAACCCCTTCTTCTTATGGTCAGATTGGGACTGGTTACTGCTACTCCCTCCAGGTTCTTGCACCTGTTCCCCTTGCTGCAGTCAAGCAGGTCTCTCATCCCTGCTCTGTCTAGGATTCTGGGATTCACTCTCCCGCTTGCTACTCCTGCCCTTCCTACAACCATCCTACTATCATTGCACTGTTGTTCTGTGAGTGTTCTGTTTCAGTATAGCCTCTGTTGCTAATAAACTTAGAGAGCCTGTGCCAGTTTAGCTTTCTGTTCCTGAGTTGTCTGGGCTGGAACATTGTTATCTGTTTTATTGCTTAATTTTCCATTTTCTAGTTCGATTTCATTGTTATTTGATTGCTGTTTCTATTTTGTTATGCAGCGGGCCATCCGGCCTCGCTGATCGCTTCTCGATGTTTTTTTCACTGCTCCTGCCTCGCGCCACCCAGCACCCCACCCTAATCCCAAGCCGCACTTCTAGGGTCCCAAAGGCAAGCTCATCTGCATCAGTCCACACCTAGACCACACCCAGCCCTAGGAACCCTGGCCCTATGGCCACCCACAGATACACTGCCACAGAACTCTGACACCTGGACCCCAGATGCCATTACAACAACTGCTGCATTGCATCTTCTCTATCAATGGTATGACCTTTCACCTGCCACAGCTGTCTCTTCTCCTACAACTCATTATTGCCCACTCCCACGGAAACCAGCGCCACACCCACCTCTCCAGCCCCTACCATCTCAGAAAGACTCCAGTGCCTCCTGCTCAATGCCCGATCAGATTGCAGACATGCCACCGAAATCTGGGACACCATCACCACTATCACCATCACCTCTGATGTAATCTTCAGCACAAACACCTGCCTCTACCTCTCCTCCACCCCCAACATCTCCACTGCAATTCCCACAGGCTACAAGATAAATCACCAACACCGCACCAACAAAAACAGAGGAGGCCTCGCCGTCATTCACAAAGAAACAATAAGCTGCACTACCTTCGAAGATGACACCACACCAATCATAGAACACCTTAACATCCAACTCCACACTGATAGCAGAACGACCATCAGGGGCATCCTCGCCTATAGACTCCCAAGACCAAACCATGGCTTCTGTGACACAATCCCCGACTTCATTGCCCCACTAGCTATTGACTCCAAGCACTACATCTTCCTTGGAGACCTCAACTTTCACCTAGAAAACCCCAACTACGATGACACTGCCAATCTCCTAGAGCAAATGGGCAACATCGGCCTCACCTTACTGGTCACTGACCCCACACACGCTTGACCACGCCATCGCAGGATCCTCAGGCACGAACATCAGGCTTCCCAGATCATCCTTCCACAGCTCAAACAAAGTGACAGAGACACAATCAATGGATGCTGTCAACACCACCCAGCATGTCCCGGCAGCCAACCTGGAACAGACAGTCCAGAACTTCAACGCCTGGATCACCAGCTGCGCCAACAGAGTCAGCCCCATCAGGCCAGTCAAGACCCGCAGAGCCATCAAACAAGCCAACTGGTACACACCAGAACTCAGGACAATGAAAAGCAACTGCAAATGACTGGAGAGGAGATGACGTACCAGAAAATATTCCACAGACCAAACCACCTTCAAGTCAGCCCTCAAATAATACCACCAACACCTTTAAGACAAGAATAGAGGCTCCCTGGCAAACCACATTGAAGCAAGTGGCAACCACACCAAGGAAGTTTTCAGCATCATCAGAGAGTTCTCCAGCCCAGCAGCCACAGAGAACACAATCTCCCCTTCCCAGGAATTCTGCAACACACTGGCAAACTACTTCCACAACAGAATATCCACCATCTACAGAAATTTTGAACCCCAACCCACCGACCTCTACAACCTCCTCACACCAACGGATGCCATCTGCAACCACTCGCTCACCGCATGGGAACAGCTCACCATGCACAGCACCACAGCCATCATGAACTCCATCCACTCTGGAGCACCCATTGACCCCTGCCCTCACCGCCTCTTCAACCTTGGAAGCAAGGAACTAATGTGCCAACTCACCCCCATTCTCAACAAATCCATCACTACAGCCTCATCCCGACATATGAAAACATGCAGAGGTCAGCTGCTTCTCAATAAACTCATCGCTGAACCCAGTGAGCTCAATAACTACAGCCTGAACTCGCTGCCTGCTTTCTGCGCTGAAGTCATTGAGAAGGCCATCAACCTCCAGCTTACTGAAAACATGGTGGTCAAATGTGTGTTGTGGAAGCTTGGGGTCAGAAGCAAATATCTAGTTCATAAACAATCAAGTTGAACAGGATGTGAAACAAAGCTGAAGGCCTGTGCAAGCAACCAGTCAGACAATGAGGGTTTCCTTTGCTTGAGCTTCCAGATTGAAACTTGTGTAGCATTAAGATGTTTCAGCAAGATGAACTTGAAGATGAGGGAGACCTCGGTTAACAGTTTGTGCAAACACTGGAAAGTTCTGAGTTGGACAAGACTCAGTGAATATTCAATGAGGCCCTGAAATAAGGAAAAGTGTGATCATCGTCAATGTTCCAGGTAAAATACTATTTTGCCTACCTACTGGGTATGTTCTATAGCTGATTCCTCACTTCACCTAATGGAATAGTTAGTCCTAGCTGTTTTACCAGGTAGTTTCTCGAGGCTCATCCCATTCTTACAGACCTCACAAATATGAATCTTTACAGTACTCTGGAATTCACAAATATGGAGCTTTTGGCTCAGAAAACAAGACCAAGACTCATAAGTAGAGCGTTTTCAGGGACAGATATTCCCATGTGATTTTGTTTCGGGAATATCAGGGCTGATCCCACCCATGTTGAATATAGTTGTTAGAGGTTCCACAACTGGAGCAAGACCACATAGGTAATCTGAGCACCACTGCTAACTGTGATCCTTACCATTTGCTCCAGACTTTCTAGCAGGTACCACTCTGCCCGTGCTAAAAGCACAGGGTGGAACACATCAACGTCGTAGGCTAGATTTGTACAGGCATGAATTGTGGATCAAAAAGATGTAAACTGCTCTCCTCCAGGAACTTCCCTAATAGTTTCTCTTCTCCTTTCTCTGATTTGATGACTCCTCAGTCAGAGCCCGGGATGTGGGGTCCTTCCCCAGGACAAGAAGGAGAGTGTCTGTGGGTCCTAAAAGACATACTGACTTATGTGGCTGAAAACCTATGAAATCACATGAGACTTTAGAGAAGACAAGAACACAAACTCTCAGCAGCCATTTTTGATTCCAGGTACGGTTATTATAGCCATGCCATACATGCTTGCACCACTCTGTAACATCCCCTCATGAGTGGTGAGCCTCCAGAATGCCCTTATAGTACCTGCATCTTGTGACTCTGTGAAAGTTGGGCTATGTGATTACTCTGTGCTGAACTGTGGGCATTGCACTGACTCTACGCACTTGCTGAACATTGCTCTGCTTATGTTTTCTGAACTCTGCACTATTTGTGTCTAAATGACATTATTATTATTAATATTATTTTGTACTTGTATAGCGCACTTATCACCCCTACAGGGGTCTCAAAGCACTGTACGAATACCGCTGTGGAACCCTTCCTGGCTTTCCCTGTGAAGTGCATACTCCTGGGCACCCCCAAGGCGAAGCCAGGCATCCTAGCGTTGTTGGGGCCGTTGTGGAGATTAAGCAAGCTATTGCCCAGAGTTGCAGAGTGGGACCATTGATTAGAGTAGGCACTGAGGCGAGAATTATCGAGTCCGCGGACATTTGAACCCAAGACCCTGCCGCGTCGGGAATTGAACCCTGGTCCCGGGCCTGACCTCTGCTTCAGGGTCTGACGCTCTTCATTACATTCATGACTTCGAACACTGCCGGAGCCCTTTTATACATGGATCCTAGAAGGGAACACAGAAGAATTTGGTTTGATAATACATCATCTATCAATATGTACACTTAATGATGGTGGGTATGAGCTTTTGGTTTTGTACTGCTGCATGCATTTTGGTATTGTCATGCTTGCAACAAAGAACCTGACTATCTGAATGCGCTTGTGCTCCCTTTAATGAAGAAGTCAATAAGGTGCGATATATTCAAAAGAGGAGAAAACAGTGCTTGCTTCTACCAAGCGATTGTGACTGTTAAGGCGGTTGGGGCATGTCGTGTCCCCCTATGGTCCTAGTGCCCATCTGCATCCCGTCATTGCGACAGAGCATAGGCCAGGTGATAGTGAGGTAGGTGATCTTACATTAACTGACGGACTAACAACATCTTGTTCCATGAGTGTGCACTGTGCTCTTTTTTTTCTTACATTCCCACATGTATTAATTACATCTTGTTCCAAAGATGAAAAGACTTTACAAATTATTTCTTTTTATTTTAATGATCCTTCACCCCCTCACAACTGAGTCTGTCACAGTGCGAGCTCTTTGTAAAATCAGCTGCAGGAGGACAAAGCGTGTGTTTATAGAAACCAAACACTCCTGCAACACTCAAAGACAATACACCTTTTGACAGCTTGCAGAGTCCATGCTTCTAGTGTCACCCATAGCAAGCACAATATAATGATCGACGGAGTGCTGAAACTTTTCAGACACTCACCCCCAGTCACAGATCTAGTGTCACCCAAGCTGCATGCATGCACAGGGTTTTTGTTCAGAGCATTGAATTCCCCTCCACTCGTATATATATAGTCGGCAACTTAATTAGCATCTATGGGCCCGATTCACAGAACTAACTTAAGACAAAATCCTAAACTTACTACCATTTTGGTATTCACAAAAGGCACTTACTCATTTTGGTATTCACAGAAGGCACTTACTAATTTCGGTATTCACAGAAGTTAGGACTCCTAACTTTAGGACTCCTAAATGCCTTCTGTGGATAGCGAAAGTCTTTAAGTTAGGATTTTTCTCAGTTTAGGAGTAGTAAAGTTAGGACTCCTAACTTTAGGACTCCTAAATGCCTTCTGTGAATACGAAAGTCTTAAAGTTAGGATTTTTCTCAGTTTAGGAGTCCTAAAGTTAGGAGTCCTAGCTTTACTACTTTACTACTCCCGGCTAGGCAGAGCTTGTCTTTTATCCTGGTGTGGCAGAACCGGGAAGTGGGTAACCCTGGGCGAAGAACTACGCTCCGTTCGCGGAGCTTGCGGAGTTTTGGCAACTCCGCGTTCTACGGAGAACGCGAAGCTGTCGATTACTCCGCGATCCGGTGCGTAGCGTAGTTCTCGCGCGCTGAATAACATTATCGCGTGCGCCGGGGTAAGTTCGCGCGATATTTGACGCGATCACGCACTTTGGCAGTGCGAACGAGAAGATGAGTTCCCGAACATGTCTAACACACAGCTATCTCGAGCATGCAGGCAGCGCCCCGAACACGCGCACCGCGCTCCCGAAGATGAAAAACGGCGCGCGAACGGGTCTAGCAAGCTACTACGCATGTCCACGGAGCTACGCGAAGGTCGCGGAGTACAACTGCGTCTTCGCGTAGCTCCGCGGAGTGCGGCTCCGCGAACTACGCCCAGGGTTAGAAGTGGGACTAGAGAAATACTGTCATTTTAGAGATAGTGGACCTCATGGCTTTCCATCTATCTCCTTCTTTCACACCGGTCTTTGTTGTAATTCGATGGTCAGGGATTTGACTAGCAGCGGTGAAGTTGAAGTTTCTATGATGCTATTGGTAGATTAAATTCCTCCACCTTCACCTTGCAATTGGCAAGGTGCGGGCAGATGTCTGGGCATCATTAGAGGTAAGTACTTACTTCCTCAAAATAAATTCCTATCCGAAAGTACTTCATCAAACCTAACTTTCACACAGTGGCTAAATGAGAGCTGAATCCCTCATCCCCAAAATTTGCATTGTTGAGCCACAACATACATTTGAGATTTTACAGTAGTGAACGACGACTTTTTTTCTTATCCAAAAAGCTCAGATCAGTGAGACGATATCAATGATCAGAAGAAAATAAGAGAACACAGCATCCCTCGGAATGAGGCTAGCTAAAAAAATATGTTAGGCTTACAGCATTGCAATAGTAGTTGGGACTACAAACAAAAGCCCCCCCCCCCCCGTTTTTATAGTGAAATGGAACCGCTGATTTGCTGTAAACACACAGCCAGATTCATCAAAGGTAATTTTGCTCGCAAAGGGCAAGATTCTGCAAATCTGGCCCTTTGCGAGCACTATTTTTGCATTTGGGATTCATCATCCCAAATGCAAAAATCGCATTTGTAGAAATCGCTAATTTGCGAAGAATTGCATTTAAGGAATCTCAATTAGAGATTCCTTAAATGTAATTCATGAACCATTTAAAAATTGCGAATTCGCAATCTCGGGCTGCTATTTACAGCGAAGTCTGACTTCGTGGTAAATAGCGAAAACTTAGAAAAATGCACTTTAGTGCATTTTTCTAAGTTGTATGTTACACACACACATATCCTTTGGGCATGTGTGTGCGCAATACCAGTGTACATGAGCATTTCAGGGGTGCTACAGGGTGTCCTTTGGACACCCTGGCATCCTTGAAATCGCTTCCTTATTTGCGATTCGCTAATTGCTAATCGCAAATAAGGAATGACTCCCCATTCATTCCTATGGGCCTTTAGGCCCATAGGAATGAATGGGGAGTCATTCCTTATTTGCGATTAGCAATTAGCGAATCGCAAATAAGGAGGCAGTAGAAATCGCTATAATTTTTGCGATTTCTACATGAATCCCGTTTTGCGAGTCTTTAATAGAGATTCCTTAATAATCGCTATTAAGGACTCGCAAAACGGGACTTTGATGAATCTGGGGGACAATGTTTATCTATATTATGTGAATAAAAGGACAGTAGTAAGGTTTTTCATTGTCAGTTTTTACTCAGTCATTATATACAAATATATTAAAATGAGAGTAATGACTTTATGACAACGGGTAAAATAAAGGGTATCATTAGAGAACAACCACTTTTTTTCTAATGCTTTTTATTAAAGGTATCTTATTTAAAAACAAATAATATTTCATTACTAGACTTTCGTTCCATGCATTTCCTTTTAAACCCTTATAATATCCACTACCACTCTCCCCTTTCCCCTGACTGCGTCCTTTTTCCATTAGTTCAAAGCACACCAAGGCAAGACTTTCCATTAGTCAAATAGACAAAAACAACACTTTTACTACAAAGATCAATGAGTGATTCTAAAATTGAAATAAAGGAAACAGTATAATGTCCTGATTCATAAATAACATTAGCCACAGCACTGACAATGGCAACTGAATTCAAAAGAATTACAGATGCCTGCTACATTTCCTTCGAATAAATATAATTTAATGTTGGTTAGAATATTAGGGGTGGGCGGCGCTAGATATTGAGCAGGATGAACCGGACTAAACCGCAATACAATAATACTATTCCAAACCTATGCCCAGACTCTAACCCTAATCCCAACCATGATAATTTGTCTTTTTTATTTATTTATAATTCATTAATGTATGCTATTTTTTCAATTATGATCTCTTTTTATTATATATGAAAGAATGTATTTTGATGTTTTTGAGGTAATGGCCTAAAGGTAATGGTAAGAGGAGTTTGCTGGTGTTGGAGAGGTAATGAGCAGGAAAGGTAAGGGTGTTGTGGAGATAATGGTGTAGAGGTTATAGTAAGAAAAGGTAATGTTGGAGAGGCAGTGGTGTGTCCCCCTCGTCTTACATAACCCACAGGTTCCTTGACAAAAGTGGCTTCATCTCATGTGCTGCTTTTGCAGGTCTGGCTTAATTGCCATCTCCCACAGGACCTGTGGCTCCTGGCATGCAGACATGTGGTCCAAAGTCTGGCGAAGCATTGGGTCCAAGCTGTACCAAGTACAATTTCTTTCAGAACATCTCCATATTTAATGGGAAATGCACATGTTTCTTATTATCGTACAGTAAATGAATTTAAGCCTTTGAGAATTTGAGCAGCGGCGGCTGGCACGGATAGGTGGTAGGGGAGGCAGGGGTGTGAGGGGAGCAGAACACAGGAGGTAGGGGGAGGACACAGGAGAGGGAGGATGCGGGGGAAGTGGCTATAAATAAAATCTGACCTTCCCCGTCCTACTTCTTTATCGGCCACCAGGGTTAAGGTCCACTTTTACCCACTCACTCCAGACTCTTTTAGAATCCTGCTTAGAATCTCCTACCTTTACAATTCTGGGGGATTTCAATTTCCACCTGGAATCTAATAACAACGCAGATATGGCCATGTTGCTGGACAATCTTGCAGGATACAGTCTGAACCAAATTATCTCTGAACCCACCCATAAGGCTGGCCATACCTTGGATGGCATTTTTACCAATATTCCTAACATTACGTTGGACAATATCCTACCCCTACCATGGACAGATCACAAAGCAATTTATTTTAAGGTACTAATCCTAGAAAGAAACAGGTCCCACTTGAATAGACCATCTCTTGATAAAATACGTCCATGGCACATAATCAACAAAAAAAAAGGGGTTAGAAGAAGTCCTTAATAGGAACCCCCCTATGGATGTCTCCAACGTCAGTTTGGCAGCTAACACATTTGATGACTGGATCAAGTCATCAGTAGACCAACTGGCCCTGGAAAAAACAAAGAAATTGCGAAGAAGCCAGGTGTCTGCACCTTGGTATAACTCAGATCTCAAACATATTAAGTCCAAATATAGACGACTCGAACGATTATGGAGAGACAGTAAGGAACATAAAACAGCCTATAAACTAGTCCTTGAAGCATACAAGGAAGCAATCAAAAAAGCCAAAATGTATAATTTTACAACAAGAATAGATGCGGCCAAAACTCTGCTAAGGAGCTTTTTAAAACAGTTACTGTCCTATCTAAACAGCGGCAGAATAACCTGTTCATACCAGACCAAAATTTCTGTAATAAGATTGCAAACTTTTTTTAAACCAAAGTACAGTCAGTTTATAAAGAACTCCTTAGATCAGCACCCAATGCGACCAAAAATAATGATAATACCACTGAGGAGAATCTAACCCTCAGTAGCGTGTCCAGTTTCTCGACTCTAACAAAAGAGAAAGTTAATAATCTGTTATTACTGACCAAGTCAGGATACCCCTCTGATCCATTTCCTCCCGCCACTTTACACCTGGTCGCCGTAAAGATCAGGACTTATTTAGCTCCTCTACTTAATGAGGTGAGTAGCTCTGGGACTTTCCCTGGTCCTGGAAAAAGGCATGCATTAGGTCTATTTTGGAAAAACCCTCCTTGGATCCCACTTAGGTGAAACACTATTGTCCAATATCCTGTCTACCAATACGGTCTAAAATCTCAGAAAAATCAGTCAGCATTGAACTAATCCTCTACTTAGATTGCAATAACCTTCTAGATTCCACCCAACATGATTTCTTACCTTGCCACTCCACTGAGTTTGCCCTGACCATGGCCACTGAGGAGATTCGCAAACAGTTGGATGGGGGGGGGGAGATCCGTCCTTGTCCTACTTGACCTATCAGCAGCATTCGACACCGTCAACCATGCGGTGCTAATGGGGCAGCTGAAGGGAATAGGTATCAAAGAGATGGCACTAACCCTACTCTCCTCCTTCATGGCATCCAGGGAGAAGAGGGTCTGTTAGGACAATCTTAAATCAGAAAAACTCTACCTCCCTTGTGGAGTACTACAAGGCTCAGCTCTATCACCAACCTTGTTCAGCATCTATGTTACCTCTCTGCCCAAACTAACCAGAGAACACGGTTCTCATACGCACATGACACCCAGATAGTTATATCTATCTCACGGAGGGTCGAAGTTACAGCTGTTAGCTTCCACAATTGTCTGAAGTGCTCCATGGGCTGGATTAATTTAAATTTCCTCAAGCTTAAAACTGATAAAACAGAGGTCATGGAGTTTTGGCCGGGTCTATCAATATGGACTCAAACACGGTGTCCAACTGAGGCAGGTAACTGCCCCCTTCCATCTACCAAGGCAAGAAACCTGGGAGTAATGTTTGCCAGCCAGTTAAACTTTGACTTTCTTATGCTTCTTTTTATAGAAGATTCTGCACAAGATCTTGCCTTTTGTTCCTCAGGATCTCATGAAAGTGGTAATAGGAGCTTTAATCCTCTCAAAAATTGACTACTGCAACGCATTATTTTTGGGAATCGACAAGTATTAGACGGCCAAACTGAAGTCATTGCAGAACGCCTCAGTACGAGCACTACTCGAGTCGAGTCGATAAGTCTTTATTTCGAATAAAAGATTCATAAAAGACAATATACAACCATACACAATGTATAAAAGGATCAATCAATAAAAATAATGTACACAAATTATTCCTTAGAACAATAGGATACTATTCACTAGATGTATATTGGGACAAATAGGACACGAACAACATGCACATGGATTAGTACCACTAATAACCATATTCAGCTACAGAACAATATATACATCTAGGTAAAAACACTCAACGAAAAGGGATGCCCAGTTTCTTGGTTCGAATCAGCCAGGCCCATCCCAAAAATTTAGCAACACAGACCACTACAGTTTCAGATCTAATAACACGGAGTTTAGTAAGTGCATCTCGGTGGCCACCACTATTCAGGGATAAGCATATGGGTTTTAGCCACTTACTTCTGGGCGCTCGATAAACGGGACAACCAAAGAAGAAGTGGCCAACACTTTCTTCCCGGTCGGGACACCAGTGGCATTTATTTCCTGTCATCGTGTCCCATTTTGCTGTAAAAGAATTGACAGGCAAGGTGCCAGTTCGAAACTGGTGGTATAGTTTACGATCTAACACACTTGTGATCAAATCCCAATACTGCTCTAATGAGGGAATAACCTTATGCACTAAAAATAGACCAGTTAGGTTTGCGTCCAGGGATTGGGTTACAAGAATAGATTTTTTCCAAGCCCAAAAGAGCGCCTTGAACTCAAGTTTTGATGGGAAAATTTCTCCCCCTGGGTTGGACCAAAGCTCCGGAAGACCCATCATATACAGAACATTTTTAACTTCCCTAAGCCAGGGTATTTTATGCGCACCCCACATAAGTTTTACCTCCTCCAGTTCTCGGATAAACAGACCAAGCTCGGGAGTGGTCCAGAGACGGCGCCAAAATGCCACCAGGCGGAACTGGGCCATCTCATCGATCGGTCTGCAACCAAGATCCAACAACAGAGGTTTTGTTGGAGCGGACTGCGGAAGACTTACCAGATTCCGTAGGAACCTGTTCTGCGCAATGGCCAAGCATGAAAGATCCTTGTGACCCCAAACTTCGGCTCCGTAAAGGGTTGCTGAAGTGACCTTAGCCTCGTAGATTTTTAGGGCAGGAGTAACACGCTTTGTTAGGGAGTTCTTTTGTTCACGGACCAGACAACCAGCCAACCTATTAAATTTGAGTTTGGACGTCTCCACTTGGGGGTTCCAATTGAGTTGGTGATCTAGAGTCACACCAAGGTATGTCATGACCCTAACCTGCTCAATTTGAACTCCGTTTAGGGAGACTACACACTTAGGGGGGTTTTTCTTGCAAAAAACCATAAATTTGGTTTTATCTACATTTATTTGCAAGTCATTCATTATACAAAACTCAGAAAATCTATTCAGGGCTACCTGAAGCCCAGCTCTAGTTTTAGAAAGGAGGAGGGTATCATCTGCGAAGATTAGCATGGGGTACTTACGACCACCCAACGTAGGTGCATCCGACTGTGTATTAATAAAATGTTGGGCAACCTGATTAATAAACAGGAGGAACAACGTGGGGGCCAGGACACAGCCTTGGCGTACCCCACGTTGTACAGGGAAGCATTTGGTCACCTGCCCCTGACTACCCCACCTTACCTGGGCATAATTGTCCTCATGTAGTCGCTGGACTAGGCTCAAGAGCTCTGGTGGAAAGCCCATATGTCTAAGGGCCTCCCATAGCTTCTTCCTTGGAACTAAATCAAAGGCCGACTTAAGGTCGACGAATGCAGCATATAACATACCGCCGCCCAAAAGAACCACCTTCCAAAAAAGTAATGTGAACCGGAAGACCTGGTCAACAGTGCTAGTGCCGAACCTAAATCCTGCCTGCATAGGGGAAAGTATGTTATTTGAATCGATCCAACCCTGAATTCTTGCTAAGATCATTCTCGACACAATTTTCTGGATCGAATCGATCAAACTCATGGGCCGATAGTTGTTTGGGAGGGAGCGATCACCCTTCTTATAAACTGGCAAGATTTCTGCCCCCTTCCATGAGATAGGAATCTCAGCCCCTGCAGCTATATTATTTGCCAGTAACGTAATATAAGGGATCCAAAGGTCAGGTTTGAGCTTAAAAAGGTCAGCAGGAATAGCATCTATGCCAGGAGCTTTACTTGGCTGAACAGACTCAAGGGCATGTGCAGTATCGGATTCCAAGAATATGAGTCTGTCTCCTATATGTGGGAGGGGACACGATGGCATAGTTATCATCATCAGTTCCTCCGCTTTAATTGGGTCGTTGAATTGTGCCGTAACAAATTCCACCCAAGATTGGGCGGAGACATGATTTTCTGGATTCTGGGCAACTGAATCCCTTCCCCTCCTTACGATCAACCAAAAATCAGTTAGGTTGGGGGATTCACAAGCTCTAAGGAGATCAAGCCAGTAAGAGTCATCCCAGTCTCGCTTGGCAGCCCAGAGGGTACGCTTGTAGCACTGCCTTGCTATCCTTATATCGTCTGTATTCCGGGCCTTCACAGCGGCTAATAAGTTGCTGTGAGCATCTCTGCAGTTCTTATTATACCATTTTTTGTGCACTCTAGCGTTAACAGGCTTAGAAGGTTTCGTGAGAAGGTTTTTAAGGCCCAAAAAACACTCCTCATGGAGATTAGTGATTGTGGAATCAGCATCGCCAGAGGGAGATAACGGAGGCATCCTACTCCACACACCCCGCACCTTTTCCTCAATCTTGGAAATAAGTGCTGGGTCATCCAGAATCCTGAGCCATTTTACTCGACGCCTGTTGTCGCACAAAACTACATCAGATGTTAAGCAATTAGTTCCCCTGGCTGGGGCCCCCAAGCCCGGGACCAAAATCTCGAGTGAGAGGGGATTATGATCACTCTCTGGACGGGGCTCTACCACCATGTCTTGTACAATAGACCAACACTCAATATTAATCAGTATATAGTCGATACGGCTGGAACTCAAACCGTTATCGAAGGTGTTGGTCCCAAGGCTATCAGAGCGTGTACGCCCATTTACGGCCCGTAGACCCCAATCTAAACAGAAGCCCAACCAATGTAAAGCTGCCTCGGTGCCCCTAACACCCTTTGTGATAGTAAGCGGGGGGATGGTCCAGACAGTGTCCTCCTCAGAACCCACATCCTCTGCCAAGGAAAAAATGGGCTCAATGGAGGTATTCAAATCTCCCGCTACAATAACAGTCTGGTTGGTTTTGGAATTCTTAAATAGAAGATCAAGATCATCCAGGACAATTTGTTTTCTCCCACCCTGGCAACCACGGGCATAGACATCAACCAAGAGGAGATCTGTGATGTTGGGTTTACTCAAAATGATACATAAGAGATCCACACTCTCTACCAGTATTTCCTTGCCATGGAAGCCCAGATTGTTTTTAATCCAAATGGTAAGGCCACCAGAGGCCCTACCCTTAGGACTCTTGATAGCGGGTTTTGTAAGGGGACTATTGACCATGTTTCCTGGAAAATGACGATATCATATGAGTCAATAAAATTGGCCCAATCGTCGTTGTCCAAGCGTCCCCGTAGCCCTGCAATATTCCAAGAGACCACTCTTAGTGGATAGTCCGTACTGTGGTCACAAAGTGACCGTGCCGCGCCCATTACATCAGTCATAGCCGTAACAGGAATGTTTACAAGATCTAAGGGTACACCCGAGTTTTTAGGCAAGAATAGACCATTAGGAGATGGGTTTGGTGGTGCAGGCCTCCGTGAGTGGGGAGAAATCATTATGGGCGATATATCGCCAGACCCCCCAAGTCAATCCACCTCCTCCAGGCAACCAAACCTATTGGAGGTGGGAACCCCATGCCACCAATTATGTTGACTATGTCCATCAAACCTATGAGTCGGTCGTCTAGCATTCTGGACAATTGACCATGGCCCCTCACTCGCAGGTTGTTGTCTAGGAGGATAGAAAAAAGTGAGAGGTCTCACCACTATTGTGGAATTGACCTCAAAGGATGGCCATGCACATAAATGCTGTGCTGTGTGGGGATCAGAGAAAGATACCACCACACAGTCACCGGCTATGGACTTATGCGTGGGGCCAATCCAAGGGACTCTCCGAACCATTAATACACTACTTTTTTGGTGGTCGGGGAGCTGTTTATTGGAGTTAAGCCAGTGAATGACTTTGTTTTTCAAAGAAAGATCATTCTCCTGGGAATGCTGATCCAACTCAGGGACGCCGGCTAAAATAATAACGTACGGCCCCGCTTCTGGCGGAAGGTCAATAAACCCTCCACGGAAGTTGTGACGACTGGCCTGTCGTAGTGGGTTATGCACCGGTTGTGGCCTTGGGGGATGGTGGGCTGCTGCTCTTGAGTCAAGGTTCTGCCTATAAGCTGGTTTGTGCGGGGGAAAGGGTTTTGGTACAACTGGGCTAGGGGTAGGTACAATAGTGTTTACAATGGTGGTGCGGGGCTTTGGTATGGGTTTAGATATTGGTAGGGTCACAGGGATACTTTGAGGTAGTTGTGAGAGGGGTTGAACAAGTTCTGTTACTTTGGGCTGGGGGGTGGATTCGGTCTCGCGTAAAAGCTTGGCATCCATTTCCTTTAGGCTCAAGCTGGCCAGGGTGACTATGGTCCTATCCATTTCAAGGAGGTTATTCTCTATACGAGAAAGCCTCAATTCCAAGGGGGAAAGTAGCTGCTTTAGCGTACCCCAGACTATTTTAAGGAATTCGCTATCACCCTCCCTATCGTGCACAGGTCCACTCACCCGACCCTCCGGAGTGTTCACGCTATTCTTACTTGGGGAGGTGATGAGGATGTCATCTTCCACCAGACTAAGTAAATCAGGAGCGACTTCCCCATTCAAAACACTGTGAGTGGTTTTGGAACTATCATCTTTCACCCCAAGAGAACCCATGGCCCGTCTACGGTTAAAAAACTGTGATCTTGCAATTCTAGCTTTTTTCCTAGCGTAAATGGATCTCGCAAGGCATTTCTTTTTATAGGTTGCTGCTTTCTTTGCACTACAATGACTTGCGGCTAAATTTGTTTTGGGAGGAGGGAAAAAGCCTGCAATACTAATTAGTGGAGCAGGGCCCATATTTTGTTGCACTGGAGTGGATTGGGGATTAGGAGGGGAGTTTAAAAGAATAGTTGGGGGAGCGGGATGAATAGCTGCCGTTATTAACAGAGGCCGAGGAGCAGAAGCAATATTCCCCAGGGAGGATTTTTTTGTACTAGCAATGTGCTCTGACAGCCTTCTTGCAGCATCAAGTTCTAAAGAAACCTTGTGCTGCATTTTACTGATTTCCTCGTCTATAGCCAAATTAGTTTTGACTAGGAAATCATCTAAGGTTCTATTGGAATTGCTAGCAGCCATGAGGGTTTTGCTCCGACTACCCCGTGAGCACATTTTACAGAATACAAGTGAATAAATAACAATACAAACAACAATAAAACTGTAAGATGTACCAAGAAAGGGAGGTGGCCCAGCCCAGTCCTCTTAGTCCTCGAACGGCCTCAAACGGCCCGCTCTTTGCCCGGTCTTCGCCCCGGGCTGCGTCCCGCGCTGCGGGAGTGCTGGGTCAATAAGTAGGAGGTCGTGTAAAAACAGGGGGGCGTGGCAGCAGGGAGAGCGGACCGGAAGTTGGGAAATGGTCTTGCAGGGACTCCTGGGCAATGGAGTCCCCTGCACGCTCGCAGACCCGCTGACCGCACTCACCCGGTAGCCCGCAGTCCGTCACCAAAGTCCCGGTGTCCAAGGCGGCGAAGCGGCACCCGCGGAGCGGGTGCGGCGAGTTATGGGTCTGGGCTCCTGGAAATGCTGCTGTGTTGCAAGGTCAGTAACCAAAGTGCCTCCGTATGCAGAAGTGCGTCCCGCCGATGAAAGGGTGGAAGAGGTTTTAAAGACCGCTGGGGGCGGGGGGCGGCAGCAGGGAGAGCGGACCGGAAGTTGGGAAATGGTCTTGCAGGGACTCCTGGGCAATGGAGTCCCCTGCAAGCTCGCAGCCCCGCTGACCGCACTCACCCGGTAGCCCGCAGTCCGTCACCAAAGTCCCGGTGTCCAAGGCGGCGAGTTATGGGTCTGGGCTCCTGGAAATGCTGCTGTGTTGCAAGGTCAGTAACCAAAGTGCCTCCGTATGCAGAAGTGCGTCCCGCCGATGAAAGGGTGGAAGAGGTTTTAAAGACCGCTGGGGGCGGGGGGCGGCAGCAGGGAGAGCGGACCGGAAGTTGGGAAATGGTCTTGCAGGGACTCCTGGGCAATGGAGTCCCCTGCACGCTCGCAGCCCCGCTGACCGCACTCACCCGGTAGCCCGCAGTCCGTCACCAAAGTCCCGGTGTCCAAGGCGGCGAAGCGGCACCCGCGGAGCGGGTGCGGCGAGTTATGGGTCTGGGCTCCTGGAAATGCTGCTGTGTTGCAAGGTCAGTAACCAAAGTGCCTCCGTATGCAGAAGTGCGTCCCCGAGCACTACTCAATATCACTAACTCAGCCTTAGTGGAGGAGCCGCCACTGAATTTGAGAACAGTTTCTTTGTGAAGTTTTATGAAAAATTGCAATAGTTATACAAAATTTCACAGAATCATGTGCAAAAATTGAATGCAAGGGCATACCTGTTGTTCAGAATTAACTTATAATACAAGAAAGAGGAATGTTTTAAGGAGAAAATGTCTTCCATAAGACATTGTCTCCTAAAATCAGTCTCTCACAGAATTAAATATGTGAAATTGTTCAGAATTTATCACTGCAACATTCCCTGAACTGAGTAGGCATGGTAAGAATTGTGCACACTCCTAATAAGTTCACAATAAGAATAGGACAATGCACTTATACCCTATTTTCTTGCAGGTGTATTTCTATACATGTGTTGCTAGGCAGAGCTAGAAGGCCTTGGTACTTGTAGCTCACCATTGTGTTCCCTATGTGAATTCTGCAATGAGTTTAAGGGTTGATAAATTAATTGATTTATCTGAAAAAATCTCTAATAAATTGAAGCACGATAATCTGTCTGCTAATCATGGTAAAACAGTGAAGTGAGGGTAACGTGTAGGCTATTTGCCCAGTGGTCTAAGCCAGTTGACAAGAAAACATCAAATGATGCCCAAGAGATGGTCTTCTTCTTGGAAATAATCGACACGTGGAGCAATGAGGGATTACAGATTAAATAGATTAAAGAAGAAACCAGTAAAAGAGTGGAACTTCTGAGACCTGTCTTGTTCATTGGAGTTCATCACTGTGCTTTTTTATCCAGTGGGACTTATTCCTTGAAGGTCTCTCTAGCTAGTTGATAGCCACTCCATTCTGTAAACTAAAAGATATATTTAAATTCCTTCATTACACATGTCATTCGGCAATTACCTCCAGAAAATATGTTGACCTGAAGCCCTGATTATACCAATGTCCCTTGTGATCCATCACAGAAATAAATCATTGTAACAACCATTTAGGACAATCACTGTCCATCTGCTAAACTTTACCTTTACAAAGATCTTTGTTTTTGGACTCGAAGCTCATCATGGCGGGGGCGCTAGAGGGCGCACGGCAAGATGGCCACACCCTAGTGAGGCTCTGCCCGGCCGAGCAACCATCCGTTAATTATCCACCTCATATTTGCTACATCTAGGTCCCTTTTGTGCCTGTTGGAAGTCGTGCACTCCCTGTGCATGATTTCACAAAGGTTTACGCCATCAAGTCTTGCTGGGTGAGCGAATGGAAGTCTGACTTCATTGGACGACCTGCGGGAGAAAATGGCGGCTGCAGCACGGCTCCGCAACTAAGTATTGCCAGCCGTGAACTAAAGTACAGCGGAGGGGATCCTATCCCACCTCGCCACTGATACAGTGATTCCGGACTTTTTTCCTGCCTAGCAGCTGATCAGCGGCCGAATGGAGCATGTTCAGAGGTGTGTCTGCTGTGCCTCGTCTGCCGCTGCTGAGCCTCGATGGAGCGGGTCTGTCAGCGGCGCATCCAGCTGGACCTGATCTCCCTGTGGCCCCGGCTTGGACATCGTCTGCACTTGCTGGTGCCCATCGGCGCCGGCCACGGTGAGAGGGTCGCAGCTTGGCTCAGGCTGCAGCTGCGGAGGCGGGTGTCAGCCTGGGAGGGGGTTGTGGCCTGCGAGCTGTGGCAGGCTACTGGTTGGTGCGTGGCGGATAAATTGTGAGGGCAGATCAGCGGCGTAGGCCTGAGGAGATCCGATGAGCTGCAGTGGGATTTTGCATTGGAGAGGGGATTCCTATACCACTGGGTGCAATTTGATAGTGGCTCCGCTATCATGTGCTGAGATAGGGCCTAAATTGGACGTGCCTCAATGGAACTGTACACTGGCAATTGCGTTGTATAAAGTGCCTATGGGGATTCCATTATTGTGAGCTGTATTGGAAGCAAGGACCGCCTTTGGGGTGCTGCGGCCAGGGACAACCTGGCATAGCTGCTGTGGGGCCTGTCAGAGGCCTGAGGGTCTGACCTGAGTTACTGTTAGCTGCAGTCCCCTTAGAACTTTATTGTACCCCCCCCCCCAACAGTATACACGCACTGTGATCTCCTGTGGGCGACAACGCAGGTGGTGGGACCTGGTTATAATCATGGGACGCACGGACAAGACACAGCCGCATCTTACATTTGAGGCGCGCAAGTCTTCAAAAGGCGCGTAGAAGGCAGTGTCGGATTCAGAGGCTGATGCCCCACATGATCAACCTCCCACTCTGGAATCCACATTTCTAGCAATGCAGAGGAGTCTTCAGTCAATCGAAGGCACAATGGAAGCGGTAACTCATCGTCTTGACAACATGTCATCTCAGCTGGAGTAACAAAATGCTCGTATGGAGGAAGTGGAGCGAAGGGTTTCCACAGCGGAGGATGGCCTAAATGATGTCACTGCAAAAACACTTAATATGGAAAAGGTGCTCTCCCTCATCCAAGCTAAAAATGAGGATTTAGAAGCGCGGTCAAGGGGCAATAATGTTCGTCTTACCGGATTGCCAGAATCCACAAATGTAGGCAGGATGGAGACCTTCATAGAAAAGCTCATTAAAGATATTTTTGGGACGGAATAACTCTCCGATATGTTTACTGTAGAGCGTGCCCACGGGCTCTAGCAGCTAAACCTGTCCCGGGAGCCCCCCCTCGCCCTATTATAGCGCGCCTCCTGAACTATAGGGATCGAAACGCTATTCTGAGGATGGCAAGAGCTAAAGGCAACATAGTGCATCAGATCAACTCGCTGGCTTTTTTTCTTGATTTTACGGTGGCGGTATAAGCTGCCCGGCGAGAATTTGGGGCTGTGAAAAAATGTCTACAGTCGGAAGGAGTTCCAGATGCAATGCTGTATCCTGCCAGACTTCGCATTGGTCCTGATGGAGACTGTAAGATCTTCTCAAATCCAAAAGCTGCTCTTGAACATGCGAAGCAATTAAAATGGAGGAGACGAGAAAACAGCGTTGCACCAGAGTACGAGGAACAGTGAAGTGCTGAGGATATTTGTGGACGTCGGAACTCCAGCGCGATAGTTTGTTTTACTTCTGTTTGCCTCAAGGGGGTCGTTCATGGGTCTGATTGCCTCGTGTGTTCTACCTGACATGCTGACCTTCACATTGACTCATCGCCCTGGGATAGTGACTGTATTGTATAATATGTGACCAGTTGTGTTGTTTCTGCTGTGGTTAACCCTGTTTGGCCAGCTGGCTGAAATAGGCTGCTTTATATTATGGTCCTACCTGTATTCTAAAGTGGCGAGGTGTGGCTTGGTTGTTTGAGGGGGTACTGACGGACGTTATGATGTGAGATATGTGCTGCCTGGTGTTATCCTGGCATAGTTTATTCACTTGCTCGGCCACCTCCTATCTCAAGGGAGGCTAGTAGCAGTCTTGGGTGTACTCCGACTGACTATGTTTTTTTTTTCAATCTTGTTGGAGGGTGGAGGATGTTTCCTCGGGCTAGCTTTGGCGAGTTGGGGAAGCTGAAGTGGGTGGGGGGATATGGGGGTTGTTTTGGGCGTGTTGGGTTATGGTATGGCTTTGGCATGGTTGGGGTGCTAAAGTGGGTGGAGGGATGGGGAAATGGAAGTTAGGGTTTGTGAAATGGTTTTGGTTCTCTTCCAGCCATGAACTCAGACCGTATGGATTGCGTCACTGCATGTTAACTGTTGATATGAGACCTCCTGCCATGTTTCTGCTTTTATCTTTACTTTGCCATGTGTAATGCTCTAAAGTTTGTTACCTGGAATAAACGTGGTCTTAACACGCCCCAAAAAATTAGGTTGGTGTTTGCGAGCCTGGAGCGAATGGGAGTGCATGTGGCCATGCTTCAGGAGACCCATCTGCCGATAGAATCGGCCAAAAAGATAGGTGTGCGCTGGGCGAGCTTGAGGGTATCTTCATTATTTTCGTCCTACGCTAGGGGAGTGCTGATTTTGGTGAAAAAGGGCGTCCTCTTCATGGTGCTACGTACGTAGACGGATGATTGTGGAAGAATAGCGATCGTACATGGTCGATTGGGAGGTGAGAGTGTGCTACTTGTGAATGTCTATGGGCCTAATATCGATGACCCTTCATTTTATTCAGATGTGTGGCGCAGAATATCATCGTTTCCATCTGCGGCAATTGTGTGGGGTGGGGATTTTAATCTGTGGTTGGTTGCCAATATGGATAGACACGGAGCTGCAGAGGTTAGGCCCAAACGAGCTACTGACACGCTATTAGGACTTTTAGACGCAGGTCATTTGCATGATATATGGCGTCTTCGGCATCCCCCGGCTCGGGAAAGCACGTTTGCATCGGCGGCGCACGCGTCTTGGTCCCAAATTGATCTTTGGCTGGTATCAGAGGAGGTTTGTAATTGGACAACGGGGGTGTCGCATGCAGCCCGCTCCTTGTCGGATCATTCTCCGTGCTACTGGAGATGCGGATTCCAGACTGCTGTTTGCCAGCTTTTGCCTGGAGGCTGCAGCCTTCAGAGCTTAAGGATCCTGTCTTAAAGCAGACCTTAGCGACGGCGATCAGAAATTATTTTCTGGAGAATGAGGATACCGTAGAGAGCGCTGGAGTCCTTTGGGAAGCCTTCAAGGTCACCATCTGCGGGGCCTGCATTGGCGCTCAATCAGGGGTCTTAAGGGACATTCGGGGTAGAATTAGGAGGCTTGCTGCGGGCATCTCGCAATTGGAACGCGCGTTCGACTTGGACCCTTCAGCGTCTGCGCTGGCGGAAATGAGTGATCTGGTCTCCGAACACAATGAAGCGGTTAATCAGGAGCTGCTACATTGCTCGAGGCACAAAGTAGCTCGATACTACGGCGAGGGTGGGATACCCAGCCGATCTCTTGCCCAAAAAATTGCAGAACCGCGCCGTCAGGAGGTTATCACTGAACTGCTAGATAATAGTTTTGAGCCCCGGCACTCAGCTGAGGATCTTTGTGATATCCTGGTAAAGTTTTATACTGATCTCTATGCAGCTAGGGAGTCTCCTCCCGATGAGGAGACGCATGAATACCTTGACGATGTGGCGCTGGGTTGGTTGTCCAATGGACATCGGGAGTATTTGGTGCAACATTTTGATGAAGAAGATGTGAGAGAGGCCATCATGTCTCTACCTATCTGCAAGGCGGCTGGGCCGGATGGCCTGCCGAGTGAGTTTTATAAAGCATATGCGGCAGCGTTGGCCCCACGACTATTGGCGGTTTACGGTGAGGCGTATGAGACCGGAGCACTGCCGCCCTCTCTCCGGGAGGCCCTTCTCGTCACCTTACTTAAACCTGATAAACCCCCTAATCAATGCGGGTCGTACTGACCACTATCAATAAATAATATAGATATGAAAATCCTCGCCAAGATGATCGCTACACGACTCCAGCCTTTGAGTCCCCTGTTGGTCCTCCCGGACCAGTCAGGCTTTGTGACGGAACATTCCACGACGCACAATTTACGAACACTATTTTCCACACTGCACTACTTTGAGCCTGGCTTCCAAGCAGTAGCTGTGCTGCTAGACGCAGCAAAAACCTTCGATTCTGTCCATTGGTCCTACATGTTTATTGTACTGAGTAGGATGGGATTCCCCCCCCCCTTTTTTACACAGTGGCTACGGGTATTGTACAATGGTCCGGTTTCTAGGGTGTGTGTGAATGGCAAGGTGTCGTCTCTATTCCCAATTGTGCATGGCACCCGGCAAGGTTGCCCTTGTCCCGCATGCTTTTTTCATTAGTGCTGGAGCCGCTGGCATGTAAACTGCGCCAGAAGCATTCCGCTGCCGCGTTGAGATTTAGGTAGCGCCCTCTGATCGTCTCCTTATATGCGGATGATATGCTGCTTTAAGTCCGCAAGCCATCAGTGTTTCTGTCTCCACTGCTCAGGGAATATGTCCAGTTTGAGAGATTCTCGGGACTCGGAATTAACTGGTCCAAATCGATGGTTTTTCCGCTCACAAAATACACTAAGGAGGTTGACCTTGAATTCCCGCTGTCCTGGACTTCTGATCCCGGGGAGTACTTGGGAGTGTGGGTGCATCGGCATCCCGCAGTGGTGATTAATGAGAACTATGGCGTACAGCTACCCGCATAACTGAGCAGTCTGAGCGGTGGGCTCATCTTCCCCTCTCTTTGGCAGATAGAATAGCGACCATAAAAATGGTCTTTTTGCCTAAGCTGTTATACTATTTTATCAACATACCCATTCGCCTGAACATGTTTTTTTTTCGCACCCTACAATCAGCTTTTCTGATGTTTGTGTGGGGAGGGAAACAGCCTCGATGCTGCTGGAACCTCTTGGTGCAGCCGTTTGATAGGAGGGATTTGAAGTTCCAGATTTAAGATTATATTATTTATGTGCGCAGGCTCATTTCGCGCATTATCATCCAGGCTGCAATTCTATCGCGCTTGGATTATGCTAGCGTGCTTTTTTTGGGCGCAAATAAAGCTGAGATTCTGCGTCTTCAGCGAGTTCAGAACTCAGCAGCCGAGCTCTTGTCGGTCTGCCCCGCAGATGTTCTGCTGGAGCTACGATCAGAGCCTTACACTGGTTACCGATTCAAGCTAGAATCCAGTTCAAGATACTCTGCTTAGCGTTTAAAATCTTGAAAGGTACCAGCCCTGAGTTACTCCGTCCATTCTTAACTCCGTATATTCCTCAGCGTAACTTGCGTTCCTTAGGTCAACATCTGGTAAACATACCCAAGTTCAGACTCTGCCGTATTGGAGGTCGCTCCTTCCGACTGTTGGCAGCCAAACTGTGGAACTCCTTGCCTGTATCTATTTGTAGCATCGATGAGCTTCTCCCTTTTCGGAAAGCCATTAAGACTTTTCTTTTCCCTCTGACTTAGGTCTTCTTCTTTTGCAGTTTCCTTTTCTGGTCCAATGATACGGTTAATGCCGGGACGCCCCTTGGCTGGGGCAGCTGCGCGCTCAAACAAATCATTAACATAACAAAACATAACATTACTGGCATTACCCGAAGCGCTTTCAGCCACATGTGGCTATAGAGGCAGATGCAGTACTGCCTGTCCTGCTGCAGGTGATGGTCCTGTCAGGCGGTTCGGGTGGACCACGACTTGAGATAATTCCTCCATTATGCACGTCTTGGGCCTGGCGTGTGCTGGCAGCCAGAGCTCAACTGCTCGACTTGTATGCTCCATCACTGCCTCTGGCGTCTCACCCCGAGATAACAGCGGCCTGTCAACCTCCTGCCCTGAAGCTCCTGGCAGCTGCCGGCATTACTAGGGTGGGCGATTTATATAAAGAAGGCCGCTTTAAGATGCTGCGCGAGGCGCAGGGTGGTGTGGAGCGCGGGTTCATGTTTAATTTCATGTATGTCCGAGTACGCCAGGCTGTTCGGGCAGTGTATCCTGACTATCCAGGGGAGCCGACTGTGCTTCGTGCACTACAGGCCTTATTATCAGGAAAAGACCGCAAGGGATTAATAACAAAGTTATATGATTTATCGCTGCGGGAACATGATCAGGAAGAATACTCCTCGTGTCTGCGCTGGCAGACCGCGATAGGACACCCCATTACTCCGGAGATCTGGACGGTGTTGAGGTACTGGGTTTTTAAGAACCGGCACAGAACCGGTAACTCAGCGGTGCCAGGGAATCAACACCCAGAGACCTCGGGTTCTCCTGATCCAGACCTACAGAAACTTCAGAGTCTTCTAGGAGAAGTCAAAGATTAGTTTATTGGCTGCAACCAAGGTAACAGGTGTCCTAGAAGTACAATACGGGTATGTTCTCAGGAGACTGCACACTTTCATGAAGTCAGGCTTCTCTTCTTATACACAGTTTTAGGCCCTAGGCAAAACATTCTTGGTTGTAAAGCAAATAGTTAACATATTCTGGTTCAAAGAAAAAGCAGAGTCATGATGACATGTCCATATTTCACTTCGTGCTGCCGACAACAAATCATTTGGCAAGGCCCAACATTTCATCAGATAACACTGGACCCCTAATAAAAACGGGCACCTCCCCACCATAAAGTAAGTGAAGCAAAGGAGTGGAGAAAGATGTGAGCGAGATATGGCAGGTGTGCGCGCTGAAATGGTTTTATGGCTGGTTGAGCCTAGATGCTATCTTGCTCGGCCACTGGGAGGGAACTGACCTAACGAGCTCGGCCTGGGGCAATGGTTCTAACTTGTACTGAGGTCAGGGAAAAGTCGATTAAGGAGTATGTGTCCTTGTGGAATCAAATTCAACTGGATTAAGGCCTATGTAAAGGGCAACATATAAATGGGAGCCAAGGGTTCAGAATGTAAATGACGATTTCGAGGTGAAATCGTCACTCGAACACGCCGAAAATACATGTACATGATGTACTCGTCATTCTCGGTCTTTTGAAACCAAATTCGTCATATTTCGACGAAGTTTTATTTCTCGAGTCCCGAACTTATTATATGTATCCAGATTTTCAGAACCACAAACCCTCCTTTTGCCCTTACATAGGCAATTAATCTATCCTCATGTTAGTCTGAGTCCAGATCTATATTCCTAAAGTCATTGAGATGTTGCTGTAACATCATTCTAGTGCTTAGTTCATTTCTTGACACAGGCTTCCTTACACATGATGTGACGCAGAGGCCACATATTGCAGGAGCACACTGTATGCACAGACAGAACAGGAAAAGAATGGCTAAGACCATCCCAATGACCATCAGAATTTTCCATCCCCAGGCAGATATCAGTTCTCAAAACCATCCCATTAATGACCAATCTCCTTTATCCACATGAATAGATTCGGAAATCCTATGCAGTTTGGAGATGGCCCTGTACACTGTTGGAGCATTATCTGGGATGAAAATGCAACAACTAGACTGGATCAATTTGCATACTCCACCTCGGTCCGCAAGTATTACATCCAAAGCGACCCGGTTCTGAAGGGTCATAAGTCAATCTGACTGGAGCTCAGCAGTCAGGTTACTAAGGGCACCAGCAGTTTCAATCACGGTAGATTCAACTACCCTTGTTAATTGCCTTATGTTTCTGTTAGCCATGGATCCCCAGAACGGCAGAAAACCCTTTGCAAAGTCCCCAAATTCCTGACCTGCAGTGTCTTCTTTACTCAAAACACCTCTAACTACCCTTGTCCGATGGTAATCCGCCGCTGCTGTGTAGGTGGGAGGTAACAGGAATGAAACAAAACATGAGCCCGAGAAGTCAGGGGGCAACCATGTATAGGCTCTATCATGGCAGATGAAATAAGTACCCTTAGCGGCTAAAAACGCAGGGGAAGTCTGAGATCCAAAAAAATATGTTTCTGTACAGACACTCTTCCCTAGCTGAGCTCTGGGATTCTTGCCAATACCTTGCAGACACAGGTGACCTTGATGGGGTATGATCCAGATAGGGGACGATTTTTTGGCTTGCTGTTTCTCACTTAACGTAGTGGCATATCCGGTCACGTTCCAACCTACATATGCAAGTATCTCATCATCCGGAGTATCTTCATAGGAAGTTACTTCCTTGATCATGTCAACTATACCTTTGACTAGGGCGCTAGTCTTGAGGTTGTCTTTTACAGAACGTAGGGGTTGGATTTCTCGTGCATATATGAACATTGTCCTATATGCCCATACTGAACCATTGTGACTAAATGGCAGGACCGGATCACTGAAATATTATCGACGGTCACATTATCGACTTACTAAAATATCGTAGAAAATTTATCGAGTACTAAAATATCGATTTTCTATACTTATTACACAAACTACTAAAATATCGACTACAAAATATCGAGTATTAACAATCTCGAATACATAAATATCGCCTTAGTAAATATCGACTACAAATATATCGTTGTTCATGAAATTACCACAAACACTACAAAAATATCGACTACTAAAATATATACTACAAAAATATCGTAAAAAAAAAAAATATCGAGTTGCTTTCTCTATATTTCATGTCTAAAATACCATATTAATAGTCTATAAAAGTCAGTGCTCTATAGAAAAAACATTTTACATATAATACCTGTTACTTTTATCACCTTCCTATTTAACTACATTTCCTATACATTCTATAAAATGCGTTCTATCTTTTGGAAAATATTCTGCACATTTAACTAACATTTTCATGATTTGTAACCACTTACATATCTATTTTATTTAACAAATAACTGGCTTTAATGCAGAAATCACCACATACCACCATTCTCACATCGACAAACATACCAATTAACCCAAAAAAATTCAAACTAGCCTATACAATCCTTCCTTTCACCCTGCAACCAATTAAATGAAAGCACACAAAATACACATACTATAAAAGGGATACATACATTCTACCATTTGGTGCTGCTAACTCTTAGAAAGAAGATGCCAAAACTCTGAAGATTTCTTCCTGACCAAACATCTTTAAAGATCCAGCTCACTAGCTAATTATTCAAGTAAGTAACTGTGCATTATGTAGAAATCTAAATTAGTAGTGTGATAATGTACTTATATCTCCTAACTCTTGCACTTATTTACTTTTTATCTCCTTCTACATTTCTGATAGAAAGTACTACAAATAAATACATAATACATGTTCCTATTTCTTCACCTGGAAAATCAGATAGTAAGTATACATTAATGTTGTGTTATACACCAACTGCTTTTTTTAAACACTATTTCACCAGATTTATTCTCTATTTTAAACATTTTATTCACAGATAATCAGAGAATTTCCTATCTCTATACTACAAATCTATAAAAGTAGACTCATTAAACATGTAAGTATATATGTTTTTGTTAGTAAACACCCAATATAATAAATCATATTTTCTAAACAACATATCTTGCATATTACATCTTCCCTACAGATCCAATTATAACATCCAACATCAACTATACCAAAAGACAAAACGACCCTTGTAAAAAATGTAAGTATAATTGTAATTGGCCTAAAACCTCAGAAATCAAACAAAATATATGTTCTTAACACCATGTTATGTTTTTTATATTTTCTCAATAGATATTCAGAATACATCATACATCTATTCTACCTACAGCAAACAAAACTACTTTTTTTCAAGTAAGTATACTTTTAAATATTTGCCATTTACCAACAATTCCAAAAATTGTTAATAATATTGTACAATTATTTATTCTATCTTCTCTACAGATCAGAACTTTATTACCTTGATCTACTGCACCCAATTCTACAAATCAACTATTTTATCAAGTAAGTATATGTAACGTTCACATCAAATGTAGTAGTAAACTAAAATAAAAACTGCTTTGTCCTAGAAAAATCGTTTGTTATGTGTAAACATTAACTTAGCATTTCTATATTCTCATACCAACAGTAAATCAAGAAATACATACAAGAAAAGACTTCAAAATACAGTTCTGGATTTCTGATTACTACTGTTAGTAACTGTAAGTATAAATACATAATTAATTATGTTAGCACCACAAAGTGAAAGATATTTTTTATAATTTTGTTTCTTTCTACTCTTTCCTAGAACAAGTTAAGCTAAATGACAGAAGGTGCAGAATTTGTGATGTCACAGAAAAATAAATTACTGTTATGTTATATGGGTTATGTTTATAATCAGGAAAGACAAAGTGGTAGAAAAGTTTTCTGGAAATGTACAAAATATTACTCTAACAAATGTTATGGAAGGGCTACAACTGAGGAAACTAGTGTGTTATTTACCAGGGAACACAATCATCCCCCCAATGTCACAGAAATTGAAATAAGAGATGCTTTAGAAAGTATAAAAACTGCTAGCACACAAAGTGATAAACCAACAACACAAATCCTTAAGGAAGAACTGTTAAAAGTCCCAGCCCATGCTTCCGGTCAACTACCCTCTATTGAATCCCTAAAACGCACAATTGCATACACTAAAAGACGCACTTGCACAACCCCACCCAACCCTACTACTTTTGATGAAATTATTATTTCACCAGAAATGTCCATCACACACAATAAAGACAAATTTATCCTTTTTGACAATGAAAGCAGTACAAACAGAATCATAATGTTTGCAACTGCAAGTAATTTACGAAAAATCCAACAGTGTCCCCAATGGATGATGGATGGAACATTTAAACCATGCCCAAAACCTTTTTATCAACTATATTCCATCCACGGTTTATACCATAACTATAACATCCCTTTCATTTACTGTTTGCTACCAAACAAACAGCAAAACACTTATGCAGAAATATTAAATGTTCTCAAAAATGAAATCAATAATTATTTTCCAGAAAAAATAATTATTGATTTCGAATTAGCTATGATTAATAGCATTTTGAGAACATTTCCCCACACAGCAATCCAGGGTTGCTACTATCATTTCAACCAGAGCATATGGAGACATCTCCAGAAATCCACTTTAAGTATTCTATACTCAACAGATAGCACATTTGCCTATCAAATAAAAAAATTGATTGCACTGGCCTACGTTCCTGTTACCGATGTAGCAGAACACTACAATTTATTAATTGACAGCACATATTACAAGAGGAATGAAGATAAACTAACGCCATTACTGGACTATTTCGAAGATACTTGGGTGGGAAGGTTGCACAGATCTGGACATCGACGCCAACCCAAATTCCATATCCCTTGGTGGAATGTCTATCTTAGCACTTTAAACCAAGAGGCTAAAACAAACAACAGTGTAGAAGGGTGGCATAATGCTTTCCAAGCTACCACAAGCAGAGCCAGACCCACATTCCATAACCTAGTAGAAGCTTTGAAAAAAGAACAAAGCTATCAAGAACTAAGAATGGAACAATCTGTGACCCAAATTGGTCCAAAACTAACGAAACAAACTAAACAAATGTTCCGACTACTGCAAAGTCAAGTCACACTATATCCGACAACTAGAGGATTAGAATACCTGTCAATAATTGCAAAAAGCCTACTATAAAAATGTCTACAATAGATACTAATCTCTTATTACAATAATTTTACATATAACAATAGAAAAATGTCTGTTAAAATTATAAATAATACATATTTGTTTAAGAAACGGATCAAAAGTTCGTACCATATTTGTGAACAAATATGCAATATTTATAATTACATCACACATACACATTACATTAAGTTCAACATTTCCCACCCAACAAAATAATTACTTAAAATACTTACAATTTGTGTTGATGAAAAAAACGTAATAAAGCAAAATACAGTCCATTGCAATGTATAATAATTCCAGTATAAGAAACGATCAAGAACGCGAAAATAATGTTAAAATGAAATAAACGCTCCATGAAAATCCGAAAACAGTAGTGTGGACACTTTAGCATTTAAAGTGATATACACACAACTTCTAAAAAAAACGGTCACACATATCAATGTATCAATTCAATACGAAACCCTCCAAAAACACGAAAAACAGTTATAAAATATAAAAAACCGCTCCTGGCAAACACGAAATATAGGAGATACACGTCAAAATATAACTAGAAAAGTCATACATTAGTATCTCATCAAAAAAACACGCTTCCTTCCATGTAGTTTTCATGCGAGGAACCGGAACCTCTACAAAAAACATACATAACGAAACCCACCCACAAATAGCCCATAACATTAGTAAATAGATTCACAATTAACATTAACCATGTAAGAAGACCTTTCCTAACACTTAAAATAACATTAGAACTAAAACATACACGACGCATGTCTAACTACGACATTTAACCTAAACGCTACCTAAACAATTCATACATACACACACAAACCCTCCACAGTTAGAATATACCATCAAACATTACCACTCTGTTATAAATTGTATGTAAAATCAACCTTACCTCCCTCCACACGAAGCAACTCCCAACCGCGAGCTTCTCCAGTCCGGAATGAAGCACAATAACGTTACGCGGTAAAAAAGTAGTCCCCTTAAACCATTTTGGAAAAGGTATTATAGAAAATACAATGTTATAGTATAAAAAAGTAATACATAAACATTGTTATTTTAACAAAATAATAAACTAGACTCATTAAAAATTAAACAGTAAAAAAATAAAAAATATTTTTAATATTAAATAATATATAATAATTATTATATATTAATAATATTAAAAAATAATGTAACACTTGAAATGATATATCTAACTAATTTGTAATTGTGTAAATTTATAGGAATAATGTTGTGTTTGTTTATAACTAAACATTATAATTGTTAATGTGAATAATTAATAATAATAAATAATATAACTTATTTATTGTTATTAATAAAACATTTGTAACCATTTATAATAAAAATTATACCCTGAAATAATGTATATTTATTTATCTGAATATATATATTTCTGAAAAGAAAAAATAAATGTTTAAGTTTATTAATAAATAATAATAATAATATACTTTTTTTTGTATTAATTATTTAAAAATGTTAATAATAATTTCTAAGTATTATAAAAGTATATACTTGCATAATTAATATTTTTCCAATACCAGAAATTATTAATAAACATATTATTCCCCTTTACAGTGACAAACTGAACAACATTATATATTTTTATGTGTGATATACAAACATTGTCTGAAATATGTAGGCAAAAATGTCATAAATTGTTTTTCCATATCTTCAGCAAATATAATAATTGTCATGTTACTTTATAAAAATTTAAGTGTAAAAAAAATATTTAATAATATTAATATATAATATTAACATTATTAAATATAACATGAATAAGCAGAATGAACACTAATTCTTTATTTATTTTTATATAAAAACTTGTTACTCAATGTTAATGTTGATAAAAATATTTATGTTCATAAAAAATGTTGTTAAAGAAATGTATGTAAAAAATTATAACATGTACATAAATATTAATGTGTTAATCTGCAAATACTACATTTCCAAAAACAGTTATTTTCTTTTTGATTGTGATTGTATTATAGTTCACATAAAAAAATATTAAAATGGTAATAAAGTTTTGTGAAAACACCCATTGTGCATTTTTTTGTAATATAATAACATGATAATTTACAATTATATGGAAATGTGCTGTACACTGATCAATTAATATTTACTATTGATACTGTAGTCAAGCTAATATAATGTATAATGTTAGACATTAACCAATAATGAATTACAAATCCTACTCCAGTCAAGCTAATATTAGGGAAGATGCTGGATAGTGACCAATGACTACTTTCAATTCAACTCCAGTGTAGCTAATATCAGGTAATCTGCTGGACACTGACCATGTATAAATGTGAATTGCTACTTTAGTATAATGTGACAGTTAATTGTAAATTTCTTAAAAAGGTACAATAGTTAAATAATGTTATTTACATATATTTGTATAATATTTGTAGCTGAGTAGTCCAAAAATATATAAATAGAACAAAAATGTATAACTTTTTCCTACTAATTATTAGTATAATATTTTTGTAGCACACTTTATATACACCAAAGGAACCCTTAACCCAAAAAATACCCCTTTACCCAAAAACTGAAAACTGACCCAGAACCCAAAAATAAATCCTTAACCCAAGAACAGAAAACTGTCCCAGAACCCTTTAAAAAGACCCCTTTATCCAAAAACCCAAAACTGACCCAGAACCCTAAAAATACCCCTTTACTCAAATACTGAAAACTGACCCTGAACCCAAAAATATATTCCTTTACCCTAGAACTGAAAACTGACCCAGAACCCTAAAAAAAAACCTTTATCCAAAACAAGAAAACTGACCCTGAACCCTTTAAAAAACCCATTTTCCAAAAACTGAAAACTGACCCTGAACCGAAAAAATATCCCTTTACCGAAGAACAGAAAAACTGACCCTGAACCCTAAAAAATAACCCTTTACACAAAAACTGAAAACTGACCCTGAACCCAAAAAAAGCCCTTTATCCAAAAACTGAAAACTGACCCTGAACTCAAAAAAATACCCTTTCTCCAAAAACTGAAAACTGACCCTGAACCCCTAAAATATTCCTTTACCCTAGAACTGAAAACTGACCCTGAACCCTAAACAAACCCCTTTATCCAAAAACTGAAAACTGACCCAGAACCCTTAAAAAAACCCTTTTTCCAAAAACTGAAAACTGACCCTGAACCCAAAAAAAATCCCTTTACCGAAGAACTGAAAACTGACCCTGAACCCAAAAAAAAACCCTTTACGGAAAAACTGAAAACTGACCCTGAACCCTAAAAAAAGCCCTTTATCCAAAAACTGAAAACTGACCCTGAACTCAAAATAATACCCTTTATCCAAAAACTGAAAACTGAACCTGAACACCAAAAATATCCCTTTAACGAAGAACTCAAAACTGACCCTGAACCCAAAAAAAACTCCTTCACCCAAAAACAGAAAACTGACCCTGAACCCCAAAAATATTCCTTTACCCTAGAACTGAAAACTGACCCTGAACCCTAAACAAACCCCTTTATCCAAAAACTGAAAACTGACCCAGAACCCTTAAAAAAACCCTTTTTCCAAAAACTGAAAACTGACCCTGAACCCAAAAAAAATCCCTTTACCGAAGAACTGAAAACTGACCCTGAACCCTAAAAAAAAAGCTTTACGGAAAAACTGAAAACTGACCCTGAACCCTAAAAAAAGCCCTTTATCCAAAAACTGAAAACTGACCCTAAACTCAAAATAATACCCTTTATCCAAAAACTGAAAACTAACCCTGAACCCCAAAAATATCCCTTTACCAAAGAACTCAAAACTGACCCTGAACACAAAAAAAAACCCTTCACCCAAAAACTGAAAACTGACCCTGAACCCAAAAAATACCCTTAACCCAAGAACTGAAAACTGACCCAGAAGCCTAAACATATCCCTTTACGCAAGAACAGAAAACTGACCCTGAACCCTAAAAATACCCCTTTACCCAAGGACAGAAAACTAACCCTGAAGCCTTTACAAAAACCTGTATCTAAAGACTAAAAACTAACCCACAACACAGAAAATAATCCTTCCTCCAATAAACCACAACTGACACTAAAGACAAATCATATCCCTTTATCCAACACATGAAAACTGTCCCACAATAAAAAAAAACAATTACCCCAGAACTGATCAATTACCCTCAATAAATAATAACTCCTTTACCCACAAAGCCTAAACTGACCCTGAACCCTACAAATACTCCTTTACCAAAAATAAAAGTATTAATATTGTATAACAAATTTTTTAATAATAAAAAATTTATTTAATATTAAATAAAAATAGCTGTAATAAAAAAATTGTTATGATTAATAATTATATTCCCTAAATAATTAATGAACAATAACTTCGAAATAATAGGCCAAAAAAATCTCATTAATATATTTACAAATTTAATAATAATTAATTACGTATTAATTACTAATTAATAATTAAATTAATTATTATTAATTAATTAAATAATGTATATTATTATTTACTACTTTATGTAAATCAAAAATAACTAACATATATTAATTACATAATTATTAGTCATTACTCAACACACTTATCCCCTATTAAACCAACATCCCGCTCCTAAACATAAATTACAATTTAATTAACAAACTAATAATAACTATTTACTTAATTAATTAACTAATAGACATTAATAAATTAACAATTAATTACTAATTAAAAAATATTACACATTGTAATAATTTATTAACTAATTAATAAGTTAATTAATTAAATAATTAATGTTAATTGTTCACCAATTAATTAATAATATAATAAATGTACAAACATATATGAATTAATTAATTATTTTCAATTACTCCCCACCCTTATCCCCTATTAACCCAACTTCCCGCTCCTAAACATAAACTACAATTGCATTTATTAATTAATAATAACTAATTACTTTATTAATTAACTAATTAATATTAATTAATTACTAATTATTTCCTATTAATTTTTTTATTAAACATTATTCAAATAACTAATAGACATTAATAAATTAACAATTAATTACTAATTAAAAAATATTACACATTTTAATAATTTATTAACTAATTAATAAGTTAATTAATTAAATAATTAATGTTAATTGTTCACCAATTAATTAATAATATAATAAATGTACAAACATATGAATTAATTAATTATTTTCAATTACTCCCCACCCTTATGCCCTATTAACCCAACTTCCCGCTCCTAAACATAAACTACAATTGCATTTATTAATTAATAATAACTAATTACTTTATTAATTAACTAATTAATATTAATGAATTACTAATTATTTCCTATTAATTTTTTTATTAAACATTATTCAAATAATAATTGATAACTATTTAGCAATTAATTAAATATATAAATAATTTACACACATATATTAATTTATTAATTATTTTAAATTACTCCCCACCCTTATCCCCTATTAACCCAACATCCCGCTCCTAAACATAAACTACAATTTATATTACTATTAATTAAAATTAGTTATTTAAACTTTTTTTCTACATATTTTCGATATTTTTAACTTCCACTATATATCGATATTTTGTCAAGTCGATTTATTTGAGTCGATATTTTTGTACTCGATATTTTTTATCATTATTTTTGTCGATATTTTTAATGACGATATTTTTTTTGTCAATATTTTTATATTGTCGATATTTTTTCCTCGATATTTTCTCCATTCGATATTCTGTAGTCGATATTATGTCTGTGCACCGGCAGGACCAAATAGGGGATACCTTTATCCGTTGTGTGAGGCATGAGACCACACACCCAACAGTTAGTAGTGTTCATTACAAGTTGGTGTTGGTGTAATAACTGAACAAAGGAGTTATTAATGAACTCTAATCTCCTATTTGATTCGTGGTCAGGCAGAGGGTGGAAAGAATGAGAGGAAATAGTAGGAGGAGGTATGGGTGATGTAGTAGGCGCAAATGTTACATGGAAAGAGAATAAAACATAACTTATCAAAAAGATCATTACGCTTGATAGCATAAAAATACACAATATTATAAAACTTTTCTTTGTCATCGTGTTACATAGTCTCTGCTTAAAGTTCATTTGTTTGGCAGGTCTCTCCACATCAGGAAACTCCATCCTCTCTAAGGTGCTGTCCGCGACGAGGAGGTTGATTCTGCTAAGGAGTGCTTCTGTCAGTCTAGGGCAACTCCCTTGGACTGACCAGAACCACCGACCTAACGCCGTTGGCTGCACTTCCAAAGACTTTAACCAATCGCGGCCCTAGCAGCGGAACCCGGATGGCGGTTCGAAAAACAAAAATAAGCAAATTTCCTAAATGGGAGAGCTGCACTTTCAAAAATAGTATCTGGAAGAAGAAAAAAATACTTTCGCTTGTCCATAGGTCTTGGTCTCATATCATAAAAGGAATCACTTTATTAGTCTGCTTTTCTCGGTCTTAGATTGTAGCGTCTTCTTCCTGGTAGTGTCTGGTCCTGAAACAGCAGTTCAGGCTCCAAAAAGTTCGATTGTTCTGGTGGTGGCACAGTTCCTTGAGAAATGTTCTCACTTTCACAATCAGGGTTAGTTTCTTTTACACGGTCATCAGTTGTGAGCTCTGAGTCAGTGACACCCTTCTGGATCCATTGGTCATAGGGCAGAGGGAAGGGTACTTTTTTACAATGGATCCCGTGGACCCAGTTGGCCTTCCCCTCCACCCGGACGGCTGACCTCGTGGACAGAAGGACGAGGTGAGGCCCGGTCCACCTGGGCTGGTCGTTTCTTGTTCTTTGAAAGTTGCGGACGAGAACCCAGGAACCGGGGTCAATGGAGTGACCCGGAGTCTCAGAGACCGGAGGCAAGGTGTTGTGGACCTGTTGATGTAAAACACGCAATTTAGCCGTCAATTCATACAAGTAATCAAGCAAAATAGGGTGTTGCAGCTCGCTGAATTTCGTGGGCCTAGGCACTCCCCATAGGTTGGCTGGCCGGCCAAAGACTATTTCATAAGGGCTGAGTTTCACTCGCGAATGCACAGTCATTCTGGTGGATAGGAGTGCTAAGGGTAGAGCGTCAGGCCATTTAAGACCTGTGCTCGCTTGGATTTTGGCCAATTTAAGTTTTAGCATGCCATTGTAACATTCTACTAATCCAGCTGATTGGGGGTGATTTGCAGCGTGGAACTTCTGCCTAATGCCTAGCCCTTCACACACTCTTTTCATCACACGACCCACAAATTCACTTCCGTTGTCAGACCAGACCATTCTAGGCATTCCGAACCTGGGGAAGTACTCTTTTACAAGGGCCTTTGCTGTGGACAAGGCAGTATTGTCTTTTAGGGGATAGGCTTCTACCCATCTTGAGAAGGCACAAACAACCACGAGCACGTATTTTAAGTTGTTGCACCTCTCCATGTGTATGAAATCTAGCTGCAAAACCTCGAACGGATACGTAGGAGGTGCAAAATGACCAGCTGGAGTTGGGGTTCCCCTACCAGGATTGTGATTCAGACATACCATGCAATTCTTGACAACATTCTCTGCACACTTGGAAATCCCTGAATTCTTCCATACTGGGGCCAACAACTCGCAAATCCCTTTTACGCTGATATGAGCCATTCCATGAGCCATTGTAACCACTGCAGGTACATATGCATCGGGTAACAACCATCTCTGATGCTCTGTCAATTCAACCCAACAACCATTTGCATCCATTCTTCCTGTACTCTCTCTCCACGTGCTTAACTCTTTCTCTGTGGCCTCAGCTTGGATGGACTTCACACTTTCTGTCGTGTCCTCACATATTCCAACCTCGCCAGTCCATCTTCCAGGGCCTGCAACATACATTCGGCTCATCACATTCTTTGCCGTTTCCTGAGCGGTCTCATCAGCAAATGCATTTCCACGACCAACATCATCAGTCACCTTCTTGTGAGCACTACATTTCACAATCGCCATTTGCAGGGGCAAGGTCAGTGATTCAAGAAGCTCATTCACCAACTGACCATGCTGAATCTTAGCTCCATGCGAAGTCAGGAATCCACGTTCTCTCCACAATCGTCCAAAACTGTGAGCCACTCCAAATGCATACTGACTGTCAGTGTAGACATGACACCAACATAAGTCAACACTGTTGACTTATGTTGGTGTCATTTCTGTTCAGGGGATTCAACAGGTAGGGTCTTTAAACATACCCCTGGGACCTTCTCTTTGTGATTAGTATGTCAGTGTAGACAGTCACTCTCATTCCTTTAGACAACACACATGCTCTCGTAAGTGCTACTAGTTCTGTGGCTTGAGCTGAACCATGTGGTATTCGTGCAGTTTCAACGACTGTGTGCAAAGTTGTGACAGCATATGCTGCAGTCACATTCCCATTTGGGAGCTTAAAGCATGAACCATCTACCCATAATGTACCATCACATTCAGCAAGAGGAGTGTCAAATAAATCCACTCTTCCTTTTGTCTCTTCCTCTGTTGTGAGGAAACAATCGTGCTGTTCTAAAGCATCTGATTCTTCTGCAATTGGTAACAACGTGGCTAGATTCAGGGTACTGCACCTTTTTATGTGCACATGGCTCGCTAGCAGCGTCAATGCGTAACTGGACAGTCGAGCACTAGTTAAGTGCTGTGTCTTGGTCCTATTTAGTAATGTGTCTACTGCATGCGGGACCATCACGATTAGTGTATTATTCATTACTAGACCAGCAGACTGTCGAATAGAAACAGCTGCTGCTGCTGTGGCCCTTAAACAACTCTGCGATGCTCGCGCTACCGGATCCAAAGTGGCCGAAAAATAGGCGCATGGCCGCTGTCTATCTCCAAATAACTGAGTCAGCACAGACAATGCACAGCCTTCCTTCTCGTGGACATACAATGTGAAAGGCTTACTGTAGTTGGGGGTACCTAACACAGGAGCCGAACATAATGCTGTGCGTAATTCGAAAAAACTTTTCTGACACTCTTCAGACCAAGGAATGGGATTGGGTGTATTTTTACACGTTAATGCCACCAAGGATTTGGCCATAACGAAAAATGTGGAATCCACTGTCTACAGTACGATGTAATGCCCAAGAAAGCACGCACTTCTCTCTGTGTTCTTGGCACACTCAATTTCGCTATTGCCTGAATTCTTTCTGGGGTCAGTTTCCTCCCCTCCTTCGATAAGAGGTGGCCTAAGTAGGTCACTTCTTGTCGGCAATATTGAAGCTTGGAAAGTGACACCTTGTGATGCAGATCACACAGATGACGCAACAATGTCAATGTGGCCTTTTTACAAATTTTCTCATTATCTGCAGCAATGAGCAAATCGTCCACATACTGCACAAGAGTGGCACCTTTAGGCAAAACGATCGTGTCAAGCTGAGTTTTCAGAGCTTGACTGTATATTGAGGGGCTTTCACAGTAGCCTTGAGGAGCGCGTTTAAAGCGGAAGCTTCGACCTCCTAAACTAAAGGAAAAAATGTCCCTGCTCTCCTCAGCAATTGGGATGCTGAAGAAAGCATTCTTTAGGTCAATCACTGAAAACCATGAAGCAGAAGCTGGAATCATAGTCAATAATGTGGTAATGTCGGGGACAACTGGGAATTGTGGCACGACTATCTTATTTACTTCTCGAAGATCAATCACGAATCTGTACACAGGTGGCTGAGAAGGGTCAGTTCGTTTTAAAACAGGCAGAACAGGACTATTGCAAACATTGCCTCGTGTTTCCTCAATCACATCCTTTTCAATCAATTCGTAAACGATCGCTAGCAAAGCTTTTTCACCCTCATTAGATATTCTGTATTGGGGAATTCGTGGCATTTTAACATTCGACTTCAATGTTACAACATATGGTGGAATTTCTAAAAGACCTACATCATTAGGACCAGTAGCCCAAAGAATATCTGGGAGAAGTGACAATTCCACTGGAAGTGCATCTCTCGACAAATACATGGGAGAAACCACTTTCTTACCTAAAGTGAGTTGTACTCCTGAAGGAGAACAATACAAAGTCGCATACATTCGTTTTAGCAAATCTAATCCTAGCAAATGTTCACCACAAACTGTTGTCAGAATAAGGGGTGCTTCGAATTCACAAGGACCAACAGAAAGAGATAAAGGGTCAGAAATCGGATTTCTAACTGGGGCGCCAGAAAAACCTACAGAAACGTTCATTTCGCCAGACAAAGGTGCGCCAGGGAGTTTGGAGTGCATAATAGAACTCTTTGTAGCACCAGTATCCAACAGAAAAGGTTCTGACACACCTGATGTAATCACCTCAACGTAAGGTCCACTCTGATCTACTGGAACTGAAACAACTCCCTCTCTTTGTCTATGGCTGTCCTAGCAATCATCATTCTCCCACTGCTCATTTTCTGTGTAATAATCTTCAACGTAGTATTGAGCGGTCCTGTCAGATACGTTATTTTGCTGATCAAACCTGTTCATAGAGTTTTGTGGTGGAAGGGGACGTGTGTCCTGAGGGGCGTTTCCACGCCCTCTACCTCTAGGTGCTTGCTGACTGCCACGACCTCTTACACCAGAAACTCCATTTGCACGTTGTGACAGGGCAGGACAATTATACTTGTAATGACCCTCTTGTTTGCAATATAAACACTGGTTGGGACCTACACGGGGTTGAGTGTAATCGAATCTTTGCGAGTTTCTCTGATACTGTTGAGGCTGCTGAAAAGTATTTTGGTAGTGATTCTGGCCATTATTATGTTGATTACCACCACCACGTGGCGGATAGGCTTGCTGTAGCAAAACCTTCGTTTTGAGTTCTCTAGTTTTCTTTTCTACTTTATCTTTCTCATCTTTGTCTCTATTTTCGTAATATTGCGCAGTGGCCAATATCTGGGCGGAAGATGAGACTGCCCAAGAACTTTCTGAATCTTTTAATTTTTTAAACAATTCTGGAAGCAGATTGTGCACGAATTTATCGACAAACAATCTCTGACCACCTTCTGTGGTCATATCTTGACCGCTGTGGTCAATGAATGTTTCTTCAAATCTGGTGAAGAAATCTGAAACGGTTTCTTCTTTCTTTTGCTTGCATGCAGACAACTTATCCCAATTTACGCGTATTGCAGGCATTATTGTTTTCATGTAATCTACTATTTTACCAGGGAGTTCTGCTATCAAAGGCTCAGGCTTGGCACCACCAACTTGGCGGGCATCTGCAGCAGTAATATTAGCCCACGTGTCACCTAATTCCTGGTCATGATCAACATGACGAATTTTACCCCATAAAGGCTGTGGAACAACATTCCCAAATAGCATATCGATATCGGCTAAATTCATTATACATGACCCAGCAGTTTGTGACAACTCTTTATAGTACCCTGCAGGATTTTTACGCGGATCTGGTAACGTTTGTTTGAGTGCTAAAACTTCAGCTCGCTTCCATGGGACATGTACCCATACACGCTGGAAGTGTGGCAAAACAGGTGGGACAGCAGTCGCGTCACCCTCTCTCCACTGTGGGGGAACTTCTCTCATAGGGTATTGTCGTGCCTTTTTCCTACTGGATGTATTACATTCAGATGGTGACCCAGAACTGTTTCCCTTACTCCGATATGATAATAACATTTCAACTGCCTTTTCCACATCTGGACCTACAATCATACCTTCTCCGAACTTAAACCGTACACGACACATTTCTTGTGGGATGCATTCTTGATCATTGTCTTCTAAATCCTCCCAAAGAAAAACACACATCTGTTCGAAAACATATCTCTGTGTCGCTGCTTCCCATTGATGGAAGACTTCCATGACAGACTGTACATCATATTTTGCAGTGTCCATAACCCATTTCCGAGCTAAACTATTCAGGGAATCTCTCTCTTGATAATCAGGCAGTTGACTTCGCAACTATCTTCTTCCTATGTTAGGGGTCGTAGCAGGCGACCCGAAAAGAGGTAAAAGAAGATTGGTAACAGTGCTGGCCATTTTCTGCCGAATGGAAGGTGAAACTGAAGGACAAACAGATGGAAAAACGGGGTGAGATAAGGCGGGGGTAGAGATAGCAGAAGAGGTATCAGGGAAAATAGAGGTGGTACTAGGCAGAATCGTAGAGGGAGCATTAGGAGATGTAAAAAGTACAGTAGGCAAAATCGTAGAAAACACAGGTGAAACAGAAGTGGTCGGTGGGCCTGGAGGAGGCTGCACCGAAGAAGTAGGAGCCAGCTGAAGAACAGCTGGTGGGTGCTGTGGAAGAGCAGGAGGTGCAGCTTGTGCAACTAAAGGTTGCGGGGGTGCTGTGGCATTCTGCGCGGTACACAGACATAATATCGACTCCAAAATATCGTTTGGACATAATATCGACTCCAAAATATCGTTTGGAGAAAATATCGACAGGACAGAATATCGACAGCCAAAATATCGTTTTTAAGGTAAGTGAAGTAATATCGTTTTTAAGGTAAGTGAAGTAATATCGTTTTTATTTTTAGGGTTCAGGGTCAGTTTTGGGTTTTTGGGTAAAGGGGTATTTTTAGGGTTCAGGGTCAGTTTTGGGTTTTTGGGTAAAGGGGTATTTTTAGGGTTCAGGGTCAGTTTTGGGTTTTTGGGTAAAGGGGTATTTTTAGGGTTCAGGGTCAGTTTTGGGTTTTTGGGTAAAGGGGTATTTTTAGGGTTCAGGGTCAGTTTTCAGTTTTTGGGCAAAGGGGTATTTTTAGGGTTCAGGGTCAGTTTTCAGTTTTTGGGTAAAGGGGTATTTTTAGGGTTCAGGGTCAGTTTTCAGTTTTTGGGTAAAGGGGTATTTTTAGGGTTCAGGGTCAGTTTTCAGTTTTTGGGTAAAGGGGTATTTTTGGGGTTCAGGGTCAGTTTTCAGTTTTTGGGTATTATTTTATTATATTTTATTACTATATATATATGTTTAATAAATATGAAATAAAAAATATTTATTTAACTTTCATTAATTATTTAATTATTATAAGTTAATTTAAGTCATTTTAAGTATATTTTAGTAATTAATTATTAATATTAATTTAATTTAACACTGTTTTTAGTAAATACGATATTTTTTTACAACTATATTTTTGTAAACGATATTTTTAACTCGATATTTTTGTACTTACCTGTTTGTAGATAGAAACTCGATATTTTGACTGTCGATATTTTCTCAACGATATTTTTGATGGTCGATATTCTGTCCGTCGATATTCTTTCAGTGATCCATTCTGCGCATAGGGGGGTGGTGAATTTAGTAAATGCGACATTAATGGGTCTTTTTCACGCTCTTTTGCTGCCTCTTGCTGAAGAGACGGCAAAACTGGATAACACTTATCTATTGCCATTTTACGTTGCCTGTGCAACTGCTCATTCATCTGCTCTTCTTCATTATCTTTAAACTGCACAGCAGCTTGCATTACTGAAAGTCCCCCTTCTCTCTTATTTTTCTTAGCTAATTTAATTTCTTTTTGTTTGGCTTCTTTGAGCCATAAGCGGAAAGAGTCAAACATCGCCGGCCGGGCTTTCTTTTTGAAGAGTTTAACTTCAAGGTTGTCTACGATTTCAGAATCAAAGCTACCATATTGGGGCCATTTTAAAACACCATCTTTCCTAGTGTATTTAATCCATACTTCGTTGTAAGTGATGGGGCCTACCCCATGTTTTACATATAGCTCGTAAGTCGGAGTTCCAACTGGAGGAACCGGACATGAGTCCTCCAATCGGGAGTCCCTATTATTACCACCAAGACAAAATAAATTCCCAAGTCTAAGACTAGGCATCCTCGCTCTCTAGTCTAGTTCCAAACTTCAAAGGATTATCGATTACGATATTTCTCGTGAATACACGAGTCCTTCGGTTATGGTGCTTGCAAGTACCAATACAAAACCTTTTGTATCCCAAAGATACCACAAAGTAAGTCCAACTAAGGACTGGGAGACGCTCCACTTATACTTAACTGAAAATATCGATGACGTCACCAGAAGACTCGTCTCAGTGTTTCGCTCTACCAAAAACTTCAAGGGTCCAAATCAGGGCGATAGCCAGGGCAGCAGTCCTTGTAGCCGTCGGGAAGCGGGGAACCTCGCAGCAAAGACCTTCGGACCACGTCGACATGCAGGGGTCGATGAGGTGGTTGGCCGTCCTCCGGAATTTCCACACGAAGCTCCTCACGATCTTCTGGCTGACTGGTACCACTGGAATCGCCCCAAACGTTGGGCGCCAACTGAGGTACTGGGTTTTTAAGAACCGGCACAGAACCGGTAACCTAGCGGTGCCAGGGAATCAACACCCAGAGACCTCGGGTTCTCCTGATCCAGACCTACAGAAACTTCAGAGTCTTCTAGGTGAAGTCAAAGATTAGTTTATTGGCAGCAAACAAGGTAACAGGTGTCCTAGAAGTACAATACGGGTATGTTCTCAGGAGACTGCACACTTTCATGAAGTCAGGCTTCTCTTCTTATACACAGTTTTAGGCCCTAGGCAAAACATTCTTTGTTGTAAAGCAAATAGTTAACATATTCTGGTTCAAAGAAAAAGCAGAGTCATGATGACATGTCCATATTTCACTTCATGCTGCCGACAACAAATCATTTGGCAAGGACCAACATTTCATCAGATAACACTGGACCCCTAATAAAAACGGGCACCTCCCCACCATAAAGTAAGTGAAGCAAAGGAGTGGAGAAAGATGTGAGCGAGATATGGCAGGTGTGCGCGCTGAAATGGTTTTATGGCTGGTTGAGCCTAGATGCTATCTTGCTCGGCCACTGGGAGGGAACTGACCTAACGAGTTCGGCCTGGGGCAATGGTTCTAACTTGTACTGAGGTCAGGGAAAAGTCGATTAAGGAGTATGTGTCCTTGTGGAATCAAATTCAACTGGATTAAGGCCTATGTAAAGGGCAACATATAAATGGGAGCCAAGGGTTCAGAATGTAAATGACGATTTCGAGGTGAAATCGTCACTCGAACACGCCGAAAATACATGTACATGATGTACTCGTCATTCTCGGTCTTTTGATACCAAATTCGTCATATTTCGACGAAGTTTTATTTCTCGAGTCCCGAACTTATTATATGTATCCAGATTTTCAGAACCACAGTGTGCTGCCAACTTACAGGCCGGCTCACAGCCATCTGTAACCTCAGAAATATTCACTTCAAGTACCTGCATCAGGTCTATTATTCTCCCATGCAGCTTTATAAATGTGGTCTGGGAGAATCTATGAAATACGTGAGGTGTGGGGATGCAGATGCAGATTTTTACCATGTTGCCTGGGTGTGCAATGGTGTGTTTGCGTATTGGACTTCTGTGACTCGCATCCTGTCAGATATGGTGTTGGAAACGGTGAGTTGTACGCCTGAATTGTTCCTGCTGGGATATGTAAAACAGTGAAACCAGCTAGTAGACGCATTGCGGCGATCGCCACTTTATTTGCAAAACGAGCAGTGGCCCAGCACTGGGGATCTAGGTCGGTGCCCACTATCAAACAGTGGCTCCGGGACCTAGTTTACTGTAAGGATAAATTGAAGGTGTACGAGGAGGAGCTGCCTGAGTCCTCCCGCCCTAAGGATTTCTGGGCACCTGTTACGTCCTATTTGCTGTCCAACCCTGATGTACTTTGAATGTCACAAATCAAGATATGGGTTCTTTTCTCTATCATCCTTGGATTGCCCCTGTATGGGGCAGTGTTATGTAACTGGTTTCCACCTGGCAGGCGGATGTTAGGACACTTTCATTTGGGGCCTGCCTTTCTTTTATAGTTCAGTTCTTCGGCATACAGACCATGTGCAGTTATGTTTTCGAGCAGAAGTGGCTCTCTTACGGATTATGGCTGGGAGAGGGTTGGGGGTGGGACGGGTTGTTGGGTTTCTTTGAGATTTTGTGTACAAATTATGCAATATATTGTCTGGATGTCTACCGTACATGACCTGTTTGAAACCAATAAATAGATTTTTTTTAAAAAGAAGTTCATCATGGCATCCTAAATAGTCTTTCAACAACATTTCGTCTTCTGGAAAACCATCTATTTGCCAGTTCAATTTCTATTCAATCATTTATTCTGTGTTACTTAGAGGTATACCACATTCTCAAGAAGATTTTGAGAGTGGTTTGGACCAAAATGTGTTCTTGTGGAAACTGTCTCTAGTCCCTTCGTGCCTTGAGATATGTCTTCACTTCCCATTCGTCTTATTCACTGCGCAAATGTAACTTTATTGCTCCCATTTTGAGCCTAGCTGCTAATCTCTACAAGTATTCCTCTCTTTTGCGATTTTAAGCTTTTCAGACTGACTCTGTCTCACCCCATACACCAGACAATATAACCTTCTGAAGAAGTGAAAACAGGGTTGCGACCTAGCTCCATATCTTCAGGACCCCATGTTTCTACTTCTGAGACTTTTTTTTCTTTAAATGATTATCATCTGGTGTGCAAGAGCAATTGGTTCAGTGGCAGCACACCGTGGCTACAATTCACATAAATCGTACATTTATAATTCTTCTGTTGCACTTATATGTATGCAGAATGTATAACTGTTTGTAAATGTACATTTGCAATGTATAATTAATGGCTTCCATACAACAGTAATATGTACTTGATTTATTAAATATACAAAGTGTGCTACTTACTGTTGTGCGAAGTGAACCATTGGATGACCCTGGAAGAGACAGATATTAACACAGATTATTTTCAATTTTGCTACTATTATCATATTTTAAAACTGTCACCCGTGTTATAAACATTAAACAAATGCAATAACAATGTGTGGAAAGAAGTGGAAAGACAATGCAACAATCACGAAATCTGTTACACAAGTTCAAGTAGTTGAGTGCAAGTGACATATTCATCATTGCACACCAATGGATACAAACATACTGGCGGCTGGTGAAATGTGGAAATGGTGGGAGCAAACTGTGAATTTGCTCTGGTGACGTTTCCAAGATCAGTTTGAGAGTCACAGTGTTCCTCCAAGAATAATGTTAAAAACTTATGTAAAAGGTGCATTTTCCAGCACAATTTATTTAATAAATGGAACAAAAGCCAAAGTTTAATCAGTTATTTTCAAATGAAACTTACAAGTTAAGTGGCCTTAACTCCCCAGGTTTCCAGACTCAATGAAAAAAGACTAGGTGTTGGTCTAACCGCTAGGAAACATTTAGTTAATTGAGGCCTCTTTCCTCAATGCTCATACATCTCTGGCTGACAGGCTGGGACATTGAGAATAATGGGAGTTGGTAAGATATGGAGTTAGAAAACTGTCAGTGTTCACACTTTTACTTGTCCATTCAATTCAATAGGGCCAGATATCAGACTTAAGAGGTAAGCAGGTAATAAATAATTATTGCTGTGCATACTTTCACTGTTCCCATTCAATTCAAGAATGTCAGAAAAAGTATTTGTGCCTGATTAGGAGTGGGCTAGATATTTATTTCAACTGTGCAAGCCATTGTTTGTCCAGCATTCAGAATTCTAACGTGTGTGGGGTTTATTACATCCCTGTAAATAACGGGTATGATAAAGTATTTACTCTTCCTTAAATTTCAGCAGGTCAAACCTAACAGATTTTAACAGGACAAAAGGGTACAATTAATTAACTATAATTCGCGACCCACCGTACACAGTGTTGTCATCAATGATGTCATTTCAGGTGATAAGGTGATATTCTCAATGAAGTCATAGAAGATCTCGTAAATGATTAATATCTAAGGAGTTTAGCAGTGCATGGTGAGGGCACGATTCATAGTTACTTTAGGGCACAAGTTATAGTTACTTGAGATAGCTATAATTGCTAAATTTCATTGGCTATATTCACTTAAAAAAGTATGTTTACCTGACATTTTCGCCTGACTATAATGTCCCTCTAACCTTTGGTTTTATCATTGAATTTCTAAGGTTTTTTCAAATGTAACATATTATTACAATACCTAACAATAACGTCACTTTGTTTTTTTCATTTTCCCATACCTATAAATCTCTCCTCTGCAACGAAGGATTTGGTAACCAGTCCCGTTGGGTACCCACTCCCACCCTGTGCACAGGCAAAAGCCAGTACATAGCCTCTATAACAATTTTTTCTGCTGTGCCAGGGGTACTTTAGATCGGTTTGTGAGCTTGGGCCCTCAGCCAGCTTGTGAGCGTGATTTACAGGAAATGTGAAAAGGGGGTTTCTGGACCCAAAGTCAGAATGGAGGACACATAGACCATTTGCTGAATACATGTTGTGACCCTGCAGTACATGAAAAACACATCCACTCCTCTTTTTAACTTATTACCAACCACACCCATAACTAGAAGTGCCACCTGAGGGTGGCATATCAGGACAGTGGAGAACACAGGGCTGTGTAAGTAAAATAAAACCCCAATGTATTGCACAAGGCAGTGTACTCTTTTTTCCTGTTCCCAACAGAAGCACCATGAAACACGAGGAGGGCCCAACAATATATTTATAAATGTTAGCAAGTTTTCATATTAGTGTGCCTCAAAGCTCTGCATGTGTGATCCTCAGAATAAGCAGGGCTATAACTCCATATATTACTTAAATAGGCGCTTGCCGGGGAGAGACAAGATAAAAAGGAATATCAAATATTCTGTGATAGCCCTGACGAGCACAGTGGAGTAAGCGCTATCTAGGTGTAATTTATATGTTAGCATTCAACTATGCACTATCGAAGGAGCATAATTTAGTGTTCCACTCCTTTATATTCAACATATACACTCAATGTGTGTTTAACGCTATTAATCAGTGTGCATTATATTAACCAAGTGTATGGCTATATTTACCTTAAGCAGAAGCCATCAGTTTATCTAGTTGAATTATAATTAGTATATCCACATTTAATTGAACAATGTATACCTTCTTTAAATACAATCAGTGTATTTTGCTAACTCTATTTGCTTAGAAGTAATTTTGACTTAACATTGGCTCGACTTGTAACCAGGCCTGAATAATTTGAATTTCATTTTATTAAACGCTTTGCCAGGCTCTTGTTTTTGTCTGTTATGCAGGTGTCTTATTGTTTGCCTCGTTAGCTAGAATAGTCTTAGTGTATACAGTACTAGACTAATAGGTAGCTGAAACGTGCTTGGAAGATGGCTTCAGTCATGGAGATTGATACAGTAGTAGAGAGCTTCTCATCCCAGACAGACCGGACTGATGTTACATCCAAGACTGTGCAGCATTGTATCGCTTTGTTAAGAACTGGTAAACTAAGGAGTTTACCTACTCCCAGAGAACACTGTCGCCAGACTAGTCCGCTTGGTGGAAACTGATATGGAGAATCTTCCAAAAGTTACTTCCCTGCTTTTGATGATGCTTTTAGAATAGTTTAGAGCAGATTCTGTCCTGAATTCGTTGAGAGTAGACCCCCTTCTTAACTCTGCTGATTTATCCTGCACAGAGTGTTGAGCTTCATTTCTCCGCTGAACCTTAAATTTGGTTTAGAATTTGCTGCCACCTTCCTTATAGAAATCCCCTTTCCACTTTTGATGCTTTACTTCGATTAGGGAAGCTCCCTTATGCAGCATTTATATTTGGTATTTTGCCTCCCCTGTGTAATTATATTTTGCATCCTTTTTACTCATACAAATTTCGATTGTATAATCATTTCATATGTATGCTTATATGATATTTTTACGCAACCTTTCCTGACCAGTTTGGATTGTGATTTGACCAAACTTCTAATAAAGCCCACATAGTTTGGACATCATCCTCTCTGCCATTTCTGTGGAGCCACATCGGTTTCACTGTACTTGAAATGTATTGCTGATGCTAGCTCCTTTCTTATGCTTCAAGCCGACAATCAAAGGTCCAGTCGATCAGTGGCAATTCCTAATTGATGATTATACTAAGTGATTGAGATACAAGGATCCCTGCTCCGTCACTATTCAGAGTCACAAAGTAGCTGTGTGACCATGTATGGGCACTGGGTAGAAGCAAATTCAAAGTTCTAAAATCAACATCTGACCCCTTTGAGGCATTGTCCATTTCACAGGGTTACATCTGTCTGCAAGCGCAGGCAAAATGTGCCTATCCATGGCAGTGAGACACACAGAAACTGAGCTCTGGTCTGCAACGCCTGCATATCGACGGAGTGGTCTGTGGTGTGTTTAACAATCTCCATTTGCTAAGCAGCCTAGGAGAATGGAGGTTTGTCCATGTTTTCTGTATCCTACCACCCTTTGAGGGGAAGCCTGTGGGCTGCCGCACGCTCTTGACTTCACCAACCACCAATAAGAATCCCAGGCCCCCACCGACCATCTCCCTAACTCCGAATGCAACAAACCCACGCACCGCAAACCAGACCGGGCTGGTCGTCATGGAGAGTCATGGCGATCCTCCCCATGGTGATGCAGTCTGCACTCCCATGTGCAGGGGCCAAGGAGGGTCTCAGGATCCCTCCCAGCCCGCCCTGTACCTATTGCATTGCGGCTCTCTGTGGCTCATTAAGATTTACAGGAAGGATCCTTCAGAATAATCACCTTGTTTGAACCGGAAGTGCATAAAATGGTGTAACCCTGAGGTTTCACGCTGTTTCCAAGACGTGTGCTTCCAATACAGTTTCCGAAAATGGTTCCTTTTCTCCATCCCTTGTTGTCAACAGAGCAGTGAACCGTTCACACACTCAAAAAATGCCTTTTTCTGTGGGTGTGCAAAAAGGGGGTTCGACGTGTGTGTAGTGTAGGTGTGAACAAAGCCACTGCTGCCTCGTGAATGTACACAACGTGCAGTTCTGCTTGCGGCACAGTTGCTTTGCTATTCAAACATATGCGAACAAAAGAAAGGTTTACTGTTGTGGATTTGAACAACTTCCTTGTGTCACAATATCCTTACAATGAGGCAATGCAGCGTTACGAAGCGAACCACCAACAACCACATGTTTAGAAAGTAGTTGAAAAGCTCTGCTTACCAGCGGGGCTCAGGTCATTCTCCCATAAGTTCTGCAGGGCTGTGGCTTTTGTGGTAATGTCCAGAATGCCCTGGGCCAGGTCTTGCAGTTCTCTCAGGAAGGCCTCTTCATTTGCAAGTGGGTTGTCCTGGCCGGTTTCCGATGTGGCGGCGCTGCCATAGAAAAGAAAATCAGGCTTGTTTAATTGAACAGGCACGAGGGTTTCAGAGTACAGTAACATGTATCGCGTTTATTGCTATATATGATATATATTGTCCGCCTGCTGTACTTTATTGCCATTAAAAGTCAATGGCGCGTACATGCTATTATAAAACCCAAGCATGGGAGATTAATTACTAGCATCCGTGACTTCGACTGCATTGAGGGCCTCATTTATAAGGCCCCTTGCGCCTCCGGAACGTCACTTTTTGTGACGTTCCATGGGGCAGAAGCCTGCGTGATATTTATCAGGCAGCACTAAACCACTTTTTTTGGCTTCATTAATGCTGCCATAAATTTCAGTCCCTTTAACGCAGTGTTCTGCGTTAGAGGGGCGTGCAATGGGTGTTGCTGGGGGTGTTCCAACATCCATGGCCTTTTGACACTGCCCCAAATCTACGAGAAATCGTAAATCTGAGGTAGCGCCTAAAGCTTACGCCTCCCCAGGGGAGGTGTAAGGGAGGCACAACGAGGAGAAATATCTTTATTTCTCCTCGTTTTTCCTTGTTCAATGTGTGCTACATTCTGCAGCACACACAGAAAGAGGAAAAACCCCCTTGTGATTATTTTTGTACATGAATGTTTACCTTCCTGTACAAAAATAATCGTCCCACAACCATGGTGCAAAGGTGCCTGCGTTGGTGCACGGAGCTCATTGTGCGCCGGCAAAAAGGCCAGGAATGCGCAGTATCTTATAGATACGGCGCATTCATGTCCTTTTCTTTGCTGTAGGGAAGCGCAGCAGGAAGGCCTGCTGCGCTGCCCTATGGCAAAACCTCATAAATGAGGCCCTGAATTTCCATAGAACCCTATGCCTGGCGCACTCTGCACTCAAACTGATGTCCCCAGGCATCAGTGCTACCCCCCCCCCTCAAGACCTCCCAAACCAAAGTGCATAAATGGAAATGTATCCCAGTCCTTGCAATGTTCTTCATGTTCTCCTTGGAGGTCCATGTAAGGACTAGCCAATAGAGCAATCAGACAATCCCAGGTGGGCTTGTTTGACAGATCAATCTGTTTTCCGGTTTTATTTTTAGCAGTTTATGGGACAGTTTTATAGTCTGGTGCGCCGCTTTTTCATCAAATAACCGCAAACGTTGCCTGTAGCAAACTCAAATGCATGCAGTCTCCTATGCTTTGGAAAATACCCATACAGCATGTCTCTACAAGCTCCAAACTGGCCTGATTTGCGAATGTGGGACACTTTTTTAGCTATCTGGTTCGCTAATTTGGGAGACTTTTATTTTGGTGCCCGGTGCCTACTTTTTGTCCTAGTCCAACTTAGTGGGGATCTGTAGGTGATCACCTAGTAGATAGCGTTGGGACCCTTTATAAGAGTAAAGTAGAAGGCAGGAACTGAGGAGGAGTACCTCGGTCCTGGATCCATTCAGCTTTTGGCCAGTGGCATGCATGCAAATTGTGCCCCATCCTAGACTATTGCACACTCTGTCAGAACTCTCCTGTTTTCCATTGTATACAAACTGTGCCCATTCCAAGACTATTTCACATTGAATCATAACTCTGCTCTGCGCCAATGTTAAAAATTATGTCCAATCCACGATCACTCCACATTCAGCCACAACTCGCCTACATGTCTTTTTATAAAAATGGTGCCAAATCCAATACTATTTCACATTGTGCCACAACTCTCTTGTGTGCCCCTGTATTCAATTTGTGCCCAATCCCCGTCAATTCCAATCTGATCTACAACTCTCCTGTGTGTCTATGTTTGCAAATAAGGCCCAACCCAAGTCTATTCCACTTCTGTGCCTCTGTATACACATTATGCCCAATCAAAGACTATTCCACACTTTGTCACAACTATTCTCTGTGCTACAGACATGTAAACAGGGATGACTGCCTCTTTTAGCAGAAACCGAGTTCCTGAGACCAGAGTTTTTCCAGAAGTTGCTTCATGTAAATATTAATTAGCACCAGGGGCTGAGGGTTTGTCGAGTAGTTAAAGTGATTTACAATATACAAATAACATGATTTCTATATATACGTTCTTTCCCTTTCGGTTGCCAACACCTACGTGCACACGGCTTTTTATTAGCACTCATGGTGACTATTTGCTATATTCCATGTCAAATTCATTTCCTTGCTATGTTTCCATGCCTAGCCTTATCCTTTCTGGGTGATTTGTATTAGTCGCAATTTTCCTCAACCCTTTTCTGCATTTAATCGTGTTACATTATTGGTATTTGTAACACACAATGCCTCACATTTACACTGGTTATTGGCTTATGACAACTGTGACATTTGTGTAGTTCCAGAAAGCTGTATGTTGGGTTAGGTCTGAGTGGGAGACATCATATCCTGTGGACATTATGCGAAAATCCAGATTGAGTGGCTGGCGTCTAGGTGCCTCCCACATGATTCCTATGATGGGGTGGCTTTGCCATCACCATCTTAACTAGAGGTAAGTGGAGGTATATGTTCTTGAGTATGTGTTCCATGACTGAATTTGGTGTAAACTGCAATTTTTGAATTGGAGTATTCTTTTCAAGTAGATTCTTTTTTGGATGGTCTAAATGGTGGGCTGCAATGTTTGTCTGGTGAAAGTGCTTGGTCGTCCATATGTGTTTCTGTGGGGCTCTGTGTTTCTCAGTGTGGGTATGTAGGACTACAATCATTTCAATCTTGATTTACGCAGACTGCGATTACCCCCATTATTTTTTTGCATGATCAGTATTATTATGTTGTTTTTAGCGGTACATGTTTCATTCACAACGCCTATTGGTTCTTTGTTTTCCCATGTTTCCTTGTGAGGGTATAGTTCAGATGGGAGTGTGTACTTGAACGTTTGTGTAACTTGCTGTTTGCATCGGATGGATAACTGTGAAAACGAGTAACAGATAAAGGCTCGATTGGTTTGATGTAATTGTAGATCGGCATAACTGTCTGCAGGTACTGCAAAGTCGGGAGTTTGAGTGTGAATATAACGTGTCTAGTTAAGGTTTAGGGAAATTGTAATAAATGTATGACCTACAAGATTACATAATTTAGTCAGAATGGCGAAACCAAACAGGCATTTCCAAAGGCAATAGGTCTGGCTTGGCATGCCTTAATTTTTTGCAAACATATGCAATAGGCATTACAAATAATAAAAATGAAAAATGCTACTGTCTAATGGTATATTTGCAAAGTGGGAATGACCCATTGTGAGCATACATAAAAAAAAACTCACATAAAAGCAGAACTTAAAGCAAAGATTGGCCTACCAGCCCGGTACAGAAGTCCACTACTTTTTAGGTGGATGTGCACATGTGCAAGACTAATGTCTAGGTGGATGCGGTCATGTGCAAGAGGACATCTCATCACTTACACTGAAGAGAGCCAATGGTGAACTGAGTTATGCCTATACTGTAGACTGTGGTGGCTGGTGGGCCGAAGCAAAATGTGAATGGCAACTGAATATACCAGTGGATGAAGAGGGCTGGCTGAAAGCCTTTGTATGTATGCATACATGTATGACCTTTATTATACTATTTCTATTATGGTCAGCTAAAGGTACATCTTCTGCACTCTATCATACTTGTGTGGGGGGGATATTGCATTAGCAAGGTAGGAACAACAGCGTATGCAAATTGCATTCTACACAGTAAAGTGGCTGGCAAGATATCTATCACATGAAGATGGCTTTTAAGCATAATTTACCACACGTTCATCCACAGATTCTACCATAGCATTTGTGTGTCTTCACTTTGAGGTATGAAGTTAAGATATGTAATACATATGTGGGCAGGGTTTCCACGAGAACCGGAAACGTGTATTAAACCAGACTCGTCCAGACATGGGAGGTGAGGGCCAACTCATCACTCGAATGTACTCATTGTTGATACCACATACAACTACCTGTATAACCACACTGAAGACATAATGGTAAGGTGATATGGGCATTGAGTTAAGGAGAGGGGACTGGACATATATATTTGGTAACTGCAAGAGAGTTATGCGTAATACACGCCTGAAACTTATACATTATAAATGTGTACATAGGGATAACATGGCACCACAGTGGCTGCACTGACTAGATTCCTCCAGATCAGAACAGTGCCCCAAATGTAGAATGACAGAGGGAACCTATATTCATATGTGTTGGACATGCCCAGATGTAAGTGCCTTTTGGGGGGAGGTAATTCATATTTTTGGAATAATAACCAAGTTTGAACTACAGCCAATGATACAGATGTCTTTTCCGGGACTAATCATTCATAATAAACGTACAGTGGTGGCTACTCCGCTAAGTTGGAGGAGCATCGCCCCACCGGGAAAATAAAATGATAATAACACCATGTTATTATCATTTCATTTTTCACTACTGGCTCTTTAGGTGCGGGGCAGGGCTGGGCTGCCCATAGAGCAGGACGAGGAGTGGTGGTCACTTTCTAAGTGCACATGATGGTTTGGTTGAATGTCTTGGGCAGGTCAAACAGTCATGCGCACTTGACATTTCTCCACTCGGCTGTATTGCCTCACACTTCCAGTCTGAGCACTGCACCACGGCGCTCAGATCAATCACGAGGCTGCTGGTATGCTGATTACAGCAGCATTGTGATTGGCTACGGGAGTCTGGGAGCCTGTCTGCTTCCTGTTTCCTGCGTTGACCATTGAGGATGGAGGCGGCAGGTATGCAGCGGCCGTTAAAGCGGTGGTGGGGGGCGGGGGGTGCTGGCAAACGAGTCCTGCGTTTGCCGCCACTGCGCAGCCGCAGGTAAGAGTGGAGGGGGGGAGGCCGCTGCCCCTAAAGCTGATGCTTCCCCACCCTCTGCCCCCTTGCTACACCTCTGCTAAAACACAAGTTTTTTTGAAGAGTTCTGCTTCATGGAAATCAGTAAATAGAAAACATGATGACTGCTCACCGGGAGGCGCTGCTCCTCGCTCCTGCGTGACTGCTGTTCTTGCACCTGGAGCCAGCATTGCAGAAGAGGCTCTGAACGAAGGGATAGAGTCCATGGCTTGGCAGGCTCCGGGGTTCCAAGAAGCCTGTGGGAACAAATATTGTATATTTAAATTCAGATTATCTGAAAGATCTGAAACATAGCCAGGCTATTGCCCTGACTACAAATTGAGGACTACATTAAATCCTTTTGCAAGCAAGAGTTTACGGAGTGATTTATGAGTTGTATGGTAATTATCACACTGTCTCAGTTTTCCCTGATAGATTCTGTCAGGTCGAAATATAGAAGGCAAAACAAATGGAATTTGGCTTGTTAAATACTGATTCTGCATGTTATGCCTCATTTTCAAGCAGAAAAGATAGAAAAGGAGGCATTTACCCACCTGGTAAACATGTTACCCCAGGGTAATGGCTTTTCACAGGCCTTACAAATATCCAACACACTATTCTACCCAACTTGTAATGAGGGAATATGTCACTGTGTACAATGTTGCCACCTCTACAATACCACTGCGTTCTGCCTGCATTGCTTCTGCCCACTTTGGGCCTATCTTGTAGGGTAGTTAAACTTTGTGAACACTTTTTGGTTAGGTGGAAACGAATGCAGAAGGCCACATAGAAAGGAGAGCGTGCAAGGAGCAGTGAGGGAGGTCACACACCCTGTGCACAAACACATTAGGAACATCACAGGCAGCAGCAGTGCATGCTCTCCTCCAGGCAGAGATTATGTGCCACACTGGCAGTAACAGTGCAGGCGTCCCTCGCATTCATAGAACAATTAAAGACTAGGCAGGCAGCAGCTGAGCTTCAACATACAGGCAGCCTGGCACAGGAAAGGTACCACATGGGCATGTCACTCGCACACAAACAAGACTGAGTGTCACTATATATGTTGTTGTATGCATGGGTGCCAGTAACTGTGCTGTCTGAGTTCCTGGGTGTCCGTATCTGTGTTGGTCAGGGTGGGCACATGGAAGCCTGTAAATCTCTTGATGTGTCTGGATCTGTGCATACATCCCTCCATGCTCATAAACTTTACAAAAGCCAAACATACTGGCCTTTTCACAGCATGTTAAGACTTGGCAGGGAAGGTTAGACCATTAAGAATGTCAAGTGTTTATTTTTTACCCCTACTGGTTGGATGTGCACAGTGAGAGAGCGCAAAATTGAGAAAATGTAGAAGTGCACCATATTTACAAGCACGTTGCATTATTTTAGTAAAGGTACATATAAGAGTGTAGAACATATAGAGTGCAAATATATAAGAGTGTCTAATTTGAATAATAATACATGTATCCGTGTGAAAAACTAATATAGAAGTGTGTAGTGATGTTAGAGTGATGCTAAAGTCTCATGTTATGTGGCAGTATGAATAAGAAATGTAATTCAGTAAACCATGAAATGTGTAGGCCACATGGCAATTCACAGACAATGAATAGTGCTGCTACACTGTCACGAGCTATGGACTTTAATATTGGTATAATCTGATGTATTACTAAACATAGAACTGAAATATATTTTATAGAAGAGTTTTACTTATATTAGTGTGGTAGTTAGAATACTGTTTAAACAAAGAAATTAATGTCTGCAGAATGTATAGGCCCGTTTCATGTGATCCTGACAGGCCTGAAAGGAAAAAGTCATTTCTTTAGATCTGTATGTGCTCGTTAAAAGAAAGTCGTGCTAGGCACTAACTGTGATTTCTGGTACATGGTTTACGACCTGAAGATATGATGGAGGTCGGAATTTGGGGCCCATAGCAGAAGTGTCTATCTGCAGGTGCAAGGAGCCCTAATCAGTATGGTGATGAATAGGCTCTTGTTCAGAGGAGCCATGCACAGGCCTGTAGGAGGTTTCAGGAATTTCCTGGGGGTACTGTCTCGCTGGAGAGAAGCCTGGGAAGCAAGGTCAACTTTAACGAAGGGTCCAGAGGAGGACGAGCATGGAATTTGCCGCCTGAACCGACACCATGTGAGGGGCGTCCCGAGGGGCGTTACAATGGGAAATGTGATTTTGTATTAGGGACAGCACCCCGGGGTGGAGTTAGAACAGAGGGTTTGAGGAGCCTAAGAGAGCGGATGGGTAGGCAGATAGGTAGACTGCAAGAAATCAACTTGATTCAGAGACTAAGGGAAGTGTGTGATATTCTTTGGAAGTCACCACTGCTGACACCTTTTTAGGTTAAGATCTGTTAAGTAGGGATGTCACTTAGTCTAGTGTAGGGACAGTCTAACCAGAACTTTTCTTTTCTGTAAATGACTCTCAAGTTGCAGATCATAGCTTTTCTTGCAACTCTGATAACATTTGAATTTGCTTTAGCAATATTCTTTGGAAGATTAAGAGTATTTAGAGAATATTTGTTTATATTAATACCTGTGTATCTTTTGAATCTTATGCCGAGAATTTTGTATCTTCAGCTGTTTTTGGCTTTACAATAAACTTTTAAAACTTATTTTTAGTAAGTGGTTCTTGGAGTGGTTTAAGTTCTTATTTGATTGATCTAGTAGTGGGTTGCCTTTTACTCAATGACAGGTACCAACGAGCCAATCGACCTGAGCTGGGATCTGGTAAGGTAACAACAGACCAGAAATCCCGCGTTAACAGTTGGTAGCAGAGGATGGTTACCTTCTTGAGGAAGGTAACTTAGACTAGGTTAGTTTACCCCAAGGCCCTTAGAGATCGGGAGGTGGCCTGCCGAAGAAGGTGCTGACGGCGCGAGAGAAAAGCAGCAGTGTCGAACGGGAGTGAGTATAACAAGGGTCATGCGTGAACAGATTGCGGTGTTTTGTGTTGTATATGTATTGTAATGTCATGCGGAGTTGAATGCCTGTAGTGTGAATGTGAGAAGGTTGTGAGCGCGCGCAACCTGGTAAAATCTTAAGTTCGGGGTAGAGCTTAAGTGGTCCGGGTGTATCGAACACTCAGAGTAATTGTCGACCATAGTACGGGGGTCATGAGGTACCATTGATCGCCCGCGGAACCGAGATAGGGGGAACGTGTGAGTGTATGTGTGGGCAACGGACGCAGGTCGAAAGTTGCCGTGTGTTAGTAACCTATCAGAGAAGGCGATTGTCTGGACGTACACGGAAAGACATTTCGTCGGTTAAGGTGACAATTACAGTTAGGCTGTGGACGTACAGCCAAGAAAAGTGATCGCTTGGTCGGAAGTAATCATTTTTCAGAGTATGAATGGGACGCATGCATGAACGCGAAGACGAGCTGAGAAAGGAGGGGAACTGCTGCGAAGGGGGATGAGTGACGTCGGAAAGAGCCGCGCTGAGATAGGGCGGTTAGTGAGGAGCCGCGACGTGATAGGGCGGTTGGTGTGACGTCAGCAGAAGCCGCGTAGTGATAGGGCAGCTAGCGAGAACAGAGCTGAGATTGGTGGATTGTCATCAGGAAGTAAACAAACCGGAGAAAATAGAAATTTGTAGATTTGAACATGAAGTGTTTTAAATGTTTGAGGGATATTTTTAAGAGAAAAAGGAGAGAGTCTTTTTACGGGGAAGAGGCACCGCCAGAGGGTACACCGGCTCACTATATGGCAGCGAATGTTGGTTTACACACTATGTTGTGGATTAGTGATTGGAGCAAGCTTACGGAAGAGAATGAGGAACTGCCGTTCCCAAAGTATGGGACGTTTAAGTTAGAGGTGTTACATCGGCTGAAAGCAACTATGTCCTCATTGAAACCTCAGCCTAGACCGACACAGTTTGAGGCCCTTAACGCATGGATTAGGGCGGCGCATGACAGGAATATGAATAGGCGCCAAGAAAGGCTGACACGATCGGTAAGAGCAGTGCGAGATTCCAAATGGGATGAGGACGCCAAGAGGTGGAGGGTACAGACAATTGAGGTAGATAAGCTGTACCCAGTGAGGGAGGTGGCAGGAGAAAGGGGACTCATGGAAGAGGATGAGGAGAGCGAGTCGGAGGACAACTTGATAAATAGGTTGCTGATAGATAGACCGCCTCCGAATGTTGGGGGAATAGAAAGTAGGGGACTCGCAAGGGAAGATGGGGCTGCCATAGAGGGGTATATACCACTTCCTATATCGGAATGGACACCTACCAAAGGTGAGGAGACCCCTCAACATAGTACAATACAGAGAGTGGTTGGAAGGATTGCAGTGCAGAAGATGCCAGCATCTGAGAGGGCTGAGACCTATGAATTACCAGATGCTCTCCAAGTACCCGTTATCATAGGACCTATACGGTCGATTTACCACCCAGAGAAGGGGAGAGAGGAGGAACAGGTACAGCTAGACAGAGAAAGAGTTGAAATGGAAAGGAGGAATAACACGACAAATGCCTGGAGGCAAATGCCAGGACCAGTGACGTGGAACACCCCATTAGATACAACAGTGGGCCCCGTAATAGATCAGGGGGGTCAAAGGGGACCGATGGACCTGAGGGGACCACGGCCGAAAACCTATACAGAGTTAAGAGCTGACTTGAGAGAATGGGATGGGTCCACAGAAACACCGAGCAACAGGTCCAGAGTAGAAGCAGAATGGGGAAGTCGAGGCAACGGAACGGTATCTCACTGTGGGGCAAGTGAAAGCAGTCAGGAACGTGGGGGTCAAAGTCAAGAAAATAGAGGAGTTATGCGTCCTATGGACGGTAGAGACGGACAGGAGCAAAATAGAAGAAGTACGGAGTGTGGAGAGATGTCTAGTCTTTTTGAAAAAGGTGGAGACCAAATGGTACTAGAGTACAGAGAGAGGTTTAGGTGCACTCATCACGCACCCAATGAGAATATACAACACTGGAGTCGTGGGGACAGTGAAGGGTCTTGCCATGCGTCGAGTGTTCAGAGACCTCAGGCAAATGGGGATGAAATGGGGAATAATGGGATGTCTTGTCAACCACCTAGAGAAACCAGGCAGAATGGGGGATGTGGGACTACGAGAGGCAATGGAGTGTTTCACCATCCACCCAGAGAGGACGGAATGGCATGGGACCTGGAGAGGTGGGAGCATGGGAGGACTCCCCATAACTCGCCTGAACCTAGACGTAGAACTAGGAGCTGGGATGGGAGAGATGTTAATGGACCCCCTAGAGCTGGTGTACTGAAAGCTGCAGTAAAAGCCAAAAGACTTGATGTCACCAGCTTAAAATCTGATTTGGATGAGATCATAGATGGTACGTTGCCCTTAGAAAGGATTGATTCATACGAACAAGATGAACTGTTGTTTATAGCAAAGGATGTTACTCGAAAGGCAAGAGCGACTCATGAGAAACTGTCTGAATTGGCAGACAAGTATATGGTAGATTTGTCCAGAACAAAGACACTACAGAGTAACCATAGGTTACAATATACAGATCAGGACTTAGACGAAAAGAGAACAACTGGATTGAAAACACACATAAGAGAACTGATAGCAGGAATAAGAGCATGGAGAGATCTGGACAAATGGGAGGAGAGGTGGTCCAAAAGGGGTACTGTTAGACGGAGTACGAGTGTGATGACTTCGGAGGGAAGGCTAATGCAGATGGAGGCATTCCCTTTGCGAGAAATATCGAATGGGAATTATGTACATGTGCCTTGGAGTAGAGGGGATTTGGCTACATTTACCAACTCATTTCCGAAGTTAAGGGACAATCCAGTTGAGTGGTACAAGCAGGTAGAAAGGTTTGTGAAAATCTCAAAGGTATTGTGGATTGATTTGAACACCTTATTTGACATTGTTGTCCCAGGAGATTTGTGGACAGCTTGCAAGGTTAGTGTTGAATGGCCGACTGCAGAACCAGAAAGGAATGCTCAGACTAATGGACCGTCAGAGACGGTAATGCAAAAGTATGAAAGGGTAATAACTTGGCTGAAAGATAAGGTGCCACCACAAGACATAGATTGGGTAAAAATAGACCGAACAAGACAGGAGCCAAAGGAGACAGTTCATGAATTTTATGAAAGATTGTTGAAAACATTCAAACAATACAGTGGGCTCGATGTAATGGACCCCAAAGATATAGGACAGTTTGTATCAAAGTTTGTTTTGGGGTTGAGACCTGATATTTGTTTGATGATTCAGCAACATTTAATTTGCTGGCAGAACAGACCACTGGATGAGATTTTGCGGTATGCGAGATATTGCAGTGATGAGATAGATTCCAAAACAAAGAAACTAAAGGAAAAGCTGATGGTGGTACAGATGCAGTCAGCTGGAAAGGGCGGACAGCAAAAACAGGGAATGGTGACAATGGGACGGAAGTCGAATGGTCAGAATAAGGATAATGAGGAAAGCCAGAGACCTAGAATAGACTTTGCCACGTTAAAGAAAACGACAAAGTGCCATCAGTGTCATCAGGTGGGACACTGGAGACGCGAGTGCCCTCATAACCCTGAAAACGGAGAACTAGAGTTAGAGGAGGAAGTTCAAGAGGTTCCAGTTCAAGGGGTAACAGTTCCAAGAAACAAGGTGGCCAAAGGGGGGACTTCGGCTCCGCGAGCTCAGTTTCCACAGCCACCAAAGATTGCGACAGGGGGAAAGATCGATAAGCAAATGCCTCTTTTCATTGAGGAAGAAAAATGTTACTACATTGATCCATTAACAGGACAACGTGTGAGCAGAGAAGAGGACTGTACCCTCGGGGCAGTTCTAGAGGTGGACCAAAGAGGACGTTTGTTGAGGCTGAAGTGGCAGGGTGTCCTACGACGTTTTTGGTGGATACCGGAGCTACTCGATCAACTTTGAGATCAGCAGTGGTTCCGGACCTACCAATGTTGGGGGAAACAATTCAGGTGGTAGGAGTCGCAAATAGGAGAATGACTAGCCCTTTGACAGAACCAGTGTCAGTGAAAATAGGGAATTACACAAATGAACATCAGTTTGTGGTATGTGATTCTAGTCCTGTGTGTTTGCTAGGAAGAGATCTATTGTGCAAACTGAACTGCACCATATACTGCACACCTCAGGGTGTGGAGGTACAGACTGCAGACGATGATGCTACTTTTAAGATTGCCAATTCAAGAACATGTGTAGAATTGTATCCTACTCTGACTGTGGAAGACCTTCCTTGGGGCTTAAGAGATGCTGTCTCATCTGAGGTATGGGATTTTACAGGAGAAGAGATAGGATTGATCAAAGGGGTAGAACCAGTGAAGATCATGGTAAAACCAAATGCTGAATATCCGAGAACGCCTCAGTATAAATTATCCCAGGAGACGATTGCAGGAATAAAACCTGTGATTGAGTCCATGATTCAACAGGGAATACTGAAAGAAATCGTGGGTAGTCCATGTAACTCCCCGATTATGGGTTTGCAGAAACCTAGTGGGAAGTTCAGGATAGTGCAGGATCTTCGAAAGATTAACAGCATTGTTGTTTCATGTTGTCCAGTGGTACCGAATCCATCAGTGATACTGTTTCAGATACCATTCCAAGCTGAGTGGTTTACAGTGATAGACCTGTGTCAAGCTTTCTTTTCAATTCCATTAGATGAAGAGAGCCAATATCTTTTCGCATTCAAAATGGAGAGTCGCGTCTTAACATGGTGTAGAATCCCACAGGGGTTCACAGATAGCCCTTCAATCTTCAACCAGCTGTTGAAGAAGAACCTTGAAAGTCTAGTACTACCACAGAACTCGGTTCTGGTCCAGTACATAGACGACCTACTTGTTGCGTCAGGAACAGAGGAAGCTTGTAAGGAAGACACCATTGCTTTGCTGAATCACTTAGCTGAAAATGGACACAAGGTATCCTCCAGCAAATTGCAGTACTGTCTGACAGAAGTACAGTATTTGGGTCATCGGATAGAGAAGGGAAAGCGCAAGGTGTCTCCAGATAGGATAGAGGCCATCATGAAAATGAATGCGCCTACGACACAGAGAGAAGTTAGGATGTTCTTAGGAATGGTTGGTTATTGCCGACAGTGGCTAGCTAACTTTTCACTGAAAGCGAAACCTTTACAAAAACTGACGCACAAGGAGGTGAGTGATCCGGTACCATGGGAAAACGATTGTTTAATGGCTTTCCTACAGCTGAGAGAAGATTTGTGTTGTGCTCCGGCTTTGGGAATGCCAGATTATGAGAAGCCGTTCTCATTGTACTACAGTGAAAGAGAGGGATGTGCGTTACCAGTGTTGGTACAGGTACATGGGAATGCCCATAGACCAGTTGCATACTTTTCGGCTACTTTAGATCCGGTAGCCGCAGCGTTGCCCGGATGTCTCAAATCCGTTGCTGCAACAGGTGTCAGCATTGAGAGGTGTGAGAACATTGTGATGGGACATCAATTAGTGGTGTATGTCCCACATTCTGTAGAATTGCTAATGACCAGGACCAAGACTCAGCACTTGACCAATAGTAGGCTCACGCGCTATGAACAAGTTATTCTTGCTGCAGAGAACGTGACCCTTAAGAGGTGCTCTGTCTTGAATCCTGCTACACTGATGCCGCTTCCTAATGATATAGAAGGCGAAGAATGTGAAGATCACGATTGCCTTGATGTGACTGAACTATGCACGAAGCCTAGACCAGATATTGTGGATGAGCCGTTGATCGACCCTGATGAAATTTACTTTGTTGATGGCTCATGTTTAAGGGACGATACTGGTCGGTTGAGAGCAGCTTATGCTGTTTGCACCATTACTGGAGTTGTGGAAGCCGCTTGCCTGGAAGGAGTACACTCCGCTCAGGTAGCAGAAATCATTGCACTGACACGCGCCTGTATAGCAGGTAGCAAGAAGAGAGTCACCATTTATACCGATAGCCAATATGGTTTCGGTGTAGTTCATGATTTCAGGCAATTGTGGTCTCAGAGGGGTTACATGACTTCCTCTGGTTCGCCAATCAGAAACGGGGAATTTGTACGACGGTTGTTAGAAGCATTGCAGGGTCCAACTGAAATCGCAGTAGTCAAGTGCGTAGCACACACTAAAAATACAGATTTTGTGTCACAAGGAAATAGATATGCAGACGAAGTTGCTCGCTACTGTGCGGAGCAAGGGTATACTTTCACGGAGGTGGAAGTAGGTGGGGCTAAGGAAAATACAGAATTAAACATGATGTTAGAGACTGTTGATATGTGGGAAGATTTGAAACAAATGCAAGACAATGCACCTGAGCCTGAGAAAAGGTCCTGGGAAACAGCAGGTTGTGTGAGAAGTGAAATGGACTTTTGGGTTTCAGCAGATGGAAGAGCAGTGTTACCGGAAGAATTAGTGAACCCAATGGCACGACAGATACATGGTCCAACACACTTAGGAAGGGATGCCATGCTGAGGGTATTTAGGCAGACTTGGTATTGTCCTAAGTTTAGGATTGCAGCAGAAGCAGTCTGTAGGAGATGTGTTACATGTCAGCAACTGAACGTAGGGAAAAGAACACCAGTTACCATGAGTCACATTGGGAGGTCTGGGGGGCCTTTCAACAGAATGCAATTAGATTTCATTGAGATGCCAAGAGTCAACCGCCTCAGGTATGTTTTGGTGGTTGTATGCATATTTTCCAGATGGGTCGAAGCATACCCTACAAGTAGGTGCGATACACTCACAGTAGCAAAGCTGTTACTCAGAGAGTTGATCCCGCGCTACGGGGTGCCAGGTTCTCTGGAATCTGATCGAGGAACACATTTTAACAGTGAAATTGTGAAGATGCTCTGCTCTGCATTGAACATTGATCAGAAGTTACACTGTAGCTATCGACCAGAGGCTTCAGGTATCGTGGAGCAGATAAACGGGACATTGAAGTGCCGAATTGCCAAAGTGTGTTCATCCACTTCCTTAAGTTGGCCTGATGCTTTGCCTTTAGTGCTTATGAGCATGCGTAGTACACCAGACAGGATGACAGGTCTCTCTCCTCATGAAGTACTAATGGGGAGGGCAATGAGACTCCCAACTGTCCCGACAACTGCCTTGCTGAATATTTCAGATGACCTGATCCTGGACTACTGCAAAGGACTGTCTGACGCCATTCATTCTGTGTCCTTTCAGGTGCAGGCTGCCGAGGTCCCATCTTCAAGAGATCTGTGCCACGACCTGTGCCCAGGAGATTGGGTCGTGGTGAAGAAGCACGTCCGGAAGAACTGCCTAGACGTGCGTTGAAGAGGACCTTTCCAGGTTATCTTAACCACGAATACGGCCGTGAAGTGCGGAGGATTGCCAAATTGGATACACGCTTCCCACACCCGAAGAGTTCCAGCACCTCTGGAAGAAACAGCTCCTCTCACAGATGAAAATCCAGCCGAAGAAGGAGAACCATTAGAGGGGATCAGTCAAGCTGTGGGGGTGTCTGAAGAAGTTGGGAGCGTTACAGATCAGGAAGAAGAAGGACAGGACGGCAGTGAAACTGAAGCTGCTACAGAAGGAGAAAGTTGCTGTGAATGCGACTCAGAAACAGAACAAGTCCAGAGTGATCAAGGACCGAGTGAAAGGGCGAGAGATAGGAGAACAAGACGTGGAGCAGCTACTTGGCCCGAAAGAAGAAGAAGGCCAAGCTTGAAGTCAGTTCGAGAAGAAACTCTTGCTCCTATATCCGAAGACTCGGATCTGGACGAAGGTGCACAGGGCCAAGAACAGGAAGGTCCAAGGAGATCAAGGAGGGTGTGAGTGCCTTGCAGAAGATACTCTACTCCTGAGTGGACCTACCTCGCTACAGATGTCCGAAGCACGCAGAACTGGGAGGGTGAGGAAAGTGACCCTGACCAGAACTGAACCCTTTATAACAGTGGAAGTAGAGCTGCTGATGCCTGGAGTGGAGGTCGAAAGATTGCTGACACTCAACATCGTCTATCCTCCTCTCTTGAGCGGCATAAGAAAATTGATCCTAGAGACAGTTGAATTTCCAGTTTGCTGTTCAGATTATCCAATACTTGAGGGAATCCTTCTTCGTTTGGAAATATTCGAGCAAGTGGTGGGAGTTATTGGAACATGCATAGTCACGGATTACTAAAGATTTTGCAAAGAACTTTGTAAATACAGATTGAAAGATAACCTAGCGCCGAGTGGAAAAAGAAAGAAACTAGGGACTTCCATTTTAGTGGATGGAGAAGGGCTAGGGTTGTCTATTGCTACAGAACTCAATGACTGATTGCGGAGGGAATTATCAGTTTCCAGGTGTGGTTCGTAAAGAGACATTGTGCAAAGGAAAGAGACATTGAGGAAAAGAGAAAGACTTTGTGCTGAGAACGAAAACCAGAGCTACACTGTTTTGAGATCATTGAGACTGGCAACCCGAACCGCAGGACAAAATGCATTGTAGGCACACTTTTAGTGGGAGTAATTTTTCTTATAGTTTTAGTAGTTACTATATCATATGTAGTGGGACATGAAAACGAAGCAAAAGCAAGACAAGAAGCAAAAAGAGTATCGACACAAAGATCTACCACTGTTGCTGGGGAAAAAGGGGAAAACACTGAGAAAGAGAAAGCTTCGTTAGATACTGAGATTAAGAGATTACATGCGGATGAGTCCAAGGGGAATTTTAAATAAAATGCTTATGCCAAATTGCTTTATGAATATATTGATGCCATGGAGGCGAAGAACTGCTATGTCTGCATGCAGTTGCCAGCCTCTGTAGACGAGGGCATCAGGTATCATCATCTTCCATTGACTTATGGAATATCATGTAGTTTATTGTTGAGCATATTTTATGAACGTGAGGGGTTCGAGTATTACTTCTCGAACTTCGACTCCGTGTTACCAGAGGTGCCAAATTATAAACACCTCAATAAGTGGGATTATTACAAGAGTGAAGACAGGTTACAGAAATTTTTCCTTCCATGGAGAACATTAGATACTTCACATGCCCGAAGAAATAATTTGACTTGTAAAGTGTCCGAAATTGAGAAAAAGTTTATAGGGCAGGTGGATGATCGATACAGAAGACAAAAGATCCTAAAAGGTTCAGGACAATGGAAAACAGATTGGACCAAGGAAGAAAGGGAACACCAAAGAAAGGGTAGTAATGGTCCAATAGCTTTAGACCGAGAGAAAAGGGGAAAATTGTGTATACACAGAAGTCAAACATATTATGAGAATGTGTTTGTGGGAGAAGTCAGTTGTGAACATGCTTTCCAATTAGAGTATTACTCCAAAGACTTCTTGAAGGAGATGCAGGTAATCCCAAATGTATATTTTGTATGTGGAAGAAATGCATATGTGAAACTACCAGATAATTGGTACGGATCATGCTATTTGGCAATTGTCTTCCCCAAAATATACCATGCTGAGGATTTAAAAGCTAAAAAGGGAGGAACGTCAACTAGAGGGAGAAGAGATCTAGGTACTGAGGAGGTAGTTGGAGATGTATTTGGTGCTGCATTTCCTCTTTTGGGAATAATACTGAATGACATCAAAATCAGAAGATTGGCAACAGTTGTAGATAGGTTATCCGCTAGTACTGCTAGATCTTTGATGCTAGTGGAGGGAGAGATGCAATCGATAAGGGCAATGGTTCTTCAGAACCGACTTGCTCTAGACGTTCTGTTAGCCAAAGAGGGCGGAGTCTGTAAGGCTTTGAAGGTCCAGGAATGTTGCACTTACATTCCAGACAATTCAAAACCTCTAGAAAAGTACATACGAAACATTACTGAGATACACCATGAGATAGAAGATTTGACCAAGATAAATGTGTGGGAGAAAGTAGGCCAAGGAATGGGTAAAGTTGGAGGTTGGTTTGCCAACCTAGGAAAGAGTATCATTTGGTACATATTGAAACCCATCATCATAATAGTGATTTGTGTAATCGCTTTGTGGGGATTGGTGCGGCTGTACCAATGGTATAGAGCAAACAGGTTGAAGAGAACAGGAGAGAAGACTGACTGCGATGCAGGATACCCAGTACAGGAGTCTGAAGGCTCTAGAGACAATGAAACGAGGGCGTGTTGCAACAACTTCAGTCTGAAGGATTCATATCTTGGATGGTGTTTGAGTGATGACTCCTGAAAGTCATCAAAGGGGGGATTGAGAGAGCGCAAAATTGAGAAAATGTAGAAGTGCACCATATTTACAAGCACGTTGCATTATTTTAGTAAAGGTACATATAAGAGTGTAGAACATATAGAGTGCAAATATATAAGAGTGTCTAATTTGAATAATAATACATGTATCCGTGTGAAAAACTAATATAGAAGTGTGTAGTGATGTTAGAGTGATGCTAAAGTCTCATGTTATGTGGCAGTATGAATAAGAAATGTAATTCGGTAAACCATGAAATGTGTAGGCCACATGGCAATTCACAGACAATGAATAGTGCTGCTACACTGTCACGAGCTATGGACTTTAATATTGGTATAATCTGATGTATTACTAAACATAGCACTGAAATATATTTTATAGAAGAGTTTTACTTATATTAGTGTGGTAGTTAGAATACTGTTTAAACAAAGAAATTAATGTCTGCAGAATGTATAGGCCCGTTTCATGTGATCCTGACAGGCCTGAAAGGAAAAAGTCATTTCTTTAGATCTGTATGTGCTCGTTAAAAGAAAGTCGTGCTAGGCACTAACTGTGATTTCTGGTACATGGTTTACGACCTAAAGATATGATGGAGGTCGGAATTTGGGGCCCATAGCAGAAGTGTCTATCTGCAGGTGCAAGGAGCCCTAATCAGTATGGTGATGAATAGGCTCTTGTTCAGAGGAGCCATGCACAGGCCTGTAGGAGGTTTCAGGAATTTCCTGGGGGTACTGTCTCGCCGGAGAGAAGCCTGGGAAGCAAGGTCAACTTTAACGAAGGGTCCAGAGGAGGACGAGCATGGAATTTGCCGCCTGAACCGACACCATGTGAGGGGCGTCCCGAGGGGCGTTACAATGGGAAATGTGATTTTGTATTAGGGACAGCACCCCGGGGTGGAGTTAGAACAGAGGGTTTGAGGAGCCTAAGAGAGCGGATGGGTAGGCAGATAGGTAGACTGCAAGAAATCAACTTGATTCAGAGACTAAGGGAAGTGTGTGATATTCTTTGGAAGTCACCACTGCTGACACCTTTTTAGGTTAAGATTTGTTAAGTAGGGATGTCACTTAGTCTAGTGTAGGGACAGTCTAACCAGAACTTTTCCTTTCTGTAAATGACTCTCAAGTTGCAGATCATAGCTTTTCTTGCAACTCTGATAACATTTGAATTTGCTTTAGCAATATTCTTTGGAAGATTAAGAGCATTTAGAGAATATTTGTTTATATTAATACCTGTGTATCTTTTGAATCTTATGCCGAGAATTTTGTATCTTCAGCTGTTTTTGGCTTTACAATAAACTTTTAAAACGTATTTTTAGTAAGTGGTTCTTGGAGTGGTTTAAGTTCTTATTTGATTGATCTAGTAGTGGGTTGCCTTTTACTCAATGACAGGTACCAACGATCCAATCGACCTGAGCTGGGATCTGGTAAGGTAACAACAGACCAGAAATCCCGCGTTAACAACAGCACACCTGGCGTATGACTGATGCTGAGTGAGCCCGGCCAGCCTGACATAAGAGAACTTGTGTGTATCTGAAAACATCAGCCCACTCTGACTGTCAGACGTGTGCCTGACATGTGTCTCACATTTCCACAGTCCTAATGACTTGTCAGATGAGCATCTGAAACATGATATATTGATCTTATACAGGCACTCCTGATATGTGGCTGATTCTACACCAACCTTTCAAATGTCTGTCTGACTGTGACACTTTCACAACTATGACTTGTAGTGGTACATGGCGGCATGTCAGTGATGCAAATAACATAACTTCTCTTTCCTCAGTCCTATCTGTTTTCAAAAGCTGCATCTGACATATGGGCCAGGCATGTGACAACCACAGTCCTATTGAACATTTAGACGTGAACCTGACATGTGATCTGGTCTGTCCCAGCCCTAGAGGCATTTCAGTGGTGATCATGACAAGTGACTGCCACAACCCTGACCTGTGACTGACAATACCAAAGAAAGCCCTAATCAGATATGTGCCTTGAATGTGTCTAACCGTGACTTTTAAGAGGGTCTGGCCTGTCTGCAGCTCTGGTCAGTCTTCTATTCATCACTGTTTATCAGTTTGCTCTCTACTGATCCTTAAATACTTCCGCGAGTGTCACTCTAAGTACTTAATGCACATATATTGTCAAACCAAGTCTACATATTTCATGATTCTGAAAGAGGACGAGTGTATTCTGTGTTTTTACAGCACAAATTGTCACGTAAATACAAAATATAGTAGCTGCACAAAACAATGTAAACCTCATAGTAGTCTTGTGTCAAAGAAATAGTTACATTCCTTATCCTAGTTGTGAAACGATGGATGAATGCTTGGTTAGACATATGGATATTTACATAAATAAGTGGGTTGAGAGATGGGTAAAAATGAATACAATCACGTGAATGGATGAGTAAATGGGTGGATACACAGGCATATATGAATGATAGTTGGTTATGTGTGCAGCGAATGGGTTCATAGATGGATGGGTGTTGGGTAGGTGGTTTGGCCGATGTATGCAGGGGTGTAGGTGGATGGATGTATAGGTGGGTAGATAGATGGATGGTGGGTGTGATTTGAACAACGGATGCAGGGGCATTTTGAAATTGATAAAAGCAGAGGTTGAATGGATGGATGCTCTGATATTGGATGAATGTGAGTTAGTGGATTGATCTATATGTATAACTGTGGATGTGATAGCTATTGATGGATGACTCAGCAATGCATGTTAATTGCTAGCTGGATGAATGTATAGATGTGAGTGAATGTATGTGTGCATGTTTGGATGGATGAATGCAGGGGACTGGCTGGGTGGATGATGAAATGTGGTACACAGAGGAATGACTGAATGAATGGATACTGTGAGAAATTGGGCTGCTGCTTGAGAAAGGTTTGAGCCCTTCTCAAGCAGCACCGCAATCCTTGTCAGGGTGCATCACAAAAGTCACAAAATTAAGCTGTGCTTAACCCTATAATAGCTTGCCACAAAAGAAGTTAGGCTTAATTTAGAGGCAATATGTAAAGCAGTTATGTAGTACAAAAACAGTCATAAAGTGAAAACATAACAAAAGAAAAATCCACCAAATTTAGAAAAATTGAGTATTTATTTATTTATTTTTCAAATTTAATATACTGCGAACTTGAGCTGATGGTAACAGAGCGCTTTACAGAGTTTGCACAGCAACATTTATAAGGAATACAAAGAAGAAAATACAGTGTAAAAGAAGACATACAATAGATGTCATAGTAGACGGACAATATAGTTCGGGGGTAGCGATGGTAGGATTTTTTCATGGGTAGGAGGAGTAAATGCATGGTTGTTTCCAGAGGTAGAGATATTCATATTCTTTGAAGGTTGAGGGGAAAGAGTGTCCAGGGACATTGATTTATATAGGAGGGAGGTTTCAGGTATGTGTTGAGAAGGAGTAATTTAAGTTTGTTTCTGAAGTGTAGTAATGATTGACTGTCACGTAGATCCTGTGGCAGAGCATTCCAAATCCTAGACGGATTCACACAGAATGAAGGGGTGAGGGATTTTTATTTCTTAAGTTTAGACGGAATCAGGCATAGAGTATTTGAGCTTCACAAAGACCTCTTTCGGCCAGCTTTTGATAGCTTGGTTTTTCAGTGTATAGAGCTTAGTCAGTTGTGTAGGCCATTTTGAATATACTTCTTGCTTTTATTGGTATCCAGTTGAATTTTTAAATATGGGAGGGATGTGATCTTAGCAGCACTCTCCGGAGAGGAGACTAGCTGCTGTGAGGAGTGTGGAATTCGCAGGGATAAAGCAGATTTTGGGGTGCCGGTGATTGCTGTGTTATCGTAGCCCAGCTTATAGAGGACTAGGGATTGTTCTACAGTCTTTAATTTTCAAAGGGAAGAAGAGTTTGATTTTTTTGAGGTATTTCAATGTGTAGAAGGCATTTTTTGTTGAGGAATTGATATGGTCTTTCATGCTCAGGTTTTTGTCATGTGCAATGCCTAGTTACTTAACAGAGTTAGAGATAGATAGCTTACAGTTTAGTGCAATGTTAGGTTGTCAAGCCAGTTATGGACATGGAAGGACTTTCCTTTTGGCTGGATAGGGAGGAGTTCGGTTTTGTTGGGCTGAAGCTTTAAGTGGTTGTTGGTCAATCAGGATTGTCCGATGAAGAGAGCGTTTTTTAGGTGCTGGATTTCTCTAGAGGACAAGATTTTTATGTAGAGTTGGGTGTCATCTGCATAGAGATGGTAGGTGATTGTGGCTTGTTTCAGGATCACTGCAATGGGTTCCATATGGAGGTTGAACAAGGCAAGGGACAGGATTGATCCTTAGGGAACTCTTGTGTGACTGATACTGCTGGTGAGGTGGAACTGTTTAGTTCGACTAGGTGGGATTGTTGGTTCAAGTAAGAGGCAAACAACTGAAAGACAGTACAGTTGATACCTGCATGTTGTGGTTGACTGTATCAAAGGCCGTAGAGAGGTCCAGGAGGATTAAGAGGCAGACCTGACCATCATCTAGAGATCTGTGTAGGTCTTCCATGATGTTCAGGATTTCAGTCTCCATACTGCAGCCTTTCCTGAACCCCGGTTGGAAGGTGTTGAGTAGATTGAATTTTGCAATGTGGTTGTTAATTATAAGAGCCCACATTTTCAATATGTTTGGAAAGGAGAGGGAGGTTATTAAAGTTCAATAAATAATTTGACCCCGAAATGACAATATTGTAATCAGCAGAACCAGAGATGTGCAATTTTAAAGGTTTGGATAAGTATAGCGCCTAAAATCTCAGACCAAAAACTGGGGTTATCTAGTTGCACTGGACCAGGAGAAAGTCACAAGTTCAAGTCAACTGCCATGAAGCTTGGGCTGGGTGCTGGCCATGAGATGCAATGTCCCGATTAGAGCTGTGTAGAGTTACATCGTTCTGCTGCAGCTGCCAATCTATAGCGGCATGGTGCCGCGATGTAAGGCCCTGCGCCGAGATGCATCATGCTACTTGGTTCTGATGAGGCCACTGATCAGGGGTTTCAAGGTGCTCCTATATGAGGTCCAAAAGGGGGTGGTGATGGACGGAGCATCAGAACCAATCTAACACTCACACCCAGTCAAAAGATCTGGGTTTGATCCATCACCGTTCTTTAGCCCACTCTGCCACCCCAGTTCAGACATGGCTATATGCAAATCAGTCTGACCCTGTGCCTCATGGGAACAGTCCAGCCCGAACTGCCAAGCCATGCCTTCCCTGGACCGGAAACAAGCTTCTGGGGACCGGTTTCTGGCATTCCAGCCGTCTTCAGCCCGGCTTGCTTGAATCCAGTGGCAAAGTGAGCAAGGGACTCACGTCTGAGCATACCCTGCCTGGGAGACAGCCAAGAATCTTTCTCAGCCATCGAAACATCCCAAAGCAGGAGGCTGACAGCATAGTGATCTGGGTGATCATAGAGAGCTTCCTATCGAGCCAGATGCCCAAATTCTTATCAGCTGGCACTTGAGTGGGAAAAATTCTTAGAGTCTTAGCCTACAGATGAGAGCCCCACAACTGGGGTTGGTTGCCTACCACCAAGACATCAATCTTCTCACTATTCTACGTCTGAGCATACCCTGCCACACTTATGGCGGCCAAAGCGGTACAAAAGGGGATGATGATGGACGGAGCATCAGAATCAATCAAACACTCACACCCAGTCAAAAGATCTGGGTTTGATCCATCACCGTTCTTTAGCCCACTCTGCCACCCCAGTTCAGACATGGCTATATGCAAATCAGTCTGACCCTGTGCCTCATGGGAACAGTCCAGCCCGAACTACCAATCCATGCCTTCCCTGGACCGGAAACAAGCTTTCAGGGACCGGTTTCAGGCTGGACTGTTCCCATGAGGCACAGGGTCAGACTGATTTGCATATAGCCATGTCTGAACTGGGGTGGCAGAGTGGGCTAAAGAACGGTGATGGATCAAACCCAGATCTTTTGACTGGGTGTGAGTGGTTGATTGGTTCGGATGCTCCGTCCATCACCACCCTCTTTTGTACCCCTATATGAGGTCCAACACCAAGATGTGTCACGCTGTGTTGATTCTGATGAGGCTGCCCATCAGGAGCTGCGTGTGAGGCACTGCAATGTGAGGTCCCTGATCAAGATGTGTTGTCCTGCGTAGGTTCCAGTGACGCTGTCAATCTGATGCTGCAAGGTGCTGTTATACAAGGTCCTGCATCCTACTGTGTCGAGTTGCGTTGTGCTGCGTCGGTTCTGAGGCAGCCCACAGTTGTGCAGGAGGAATACACTTTGAAGCCTACTAAGGGTCTAAGACCTGGGGGGCACCTCTTGTTGATCGTGACTCACTCCAGCAAAAGCAAGCATCAGGGCACGGGCAGGTACAGTTGAGCCTGGGCAGCTGGGCAGGTGCATGACGGTCTGTGGAGCTTGCTATGTCCGTGTAGATCAATATAGGAGGCCAGTCGAATGTAAGTAATGTTTATTGTTTAGTTAATTAAAACCATAACAATTTAAAACAGATAGCAAAAAGCGAATAAAACCAATATTATAGCAAAGAAAAGAAAAAAAAGAAGGAATTAAACATACAATCATTTCATCTCTTCATGGGGTTCTAAAATTCAATGTTATTAAAAGTTCAGTGCAATGGGTTAGTCCCTCATTTGCCGTGCTTCCGACCCTTTTAGCAAAGCTTTGTGAATGCTTTAAGGAATTTGATCAGTCTGCCGTTCAATGGAGGGTCTGAAGGGTTTAGGCACGCCATTATTGCAGCTCTACAGGATCTAATGCCTCTTTCATTAAAGCTTGATTTTAGAAAGATTACCCATTTCTCCTGCAGTTTCTTGCATGTGCAAAGTACGTGGATGAAATCTTCTTTGTGGAAATTGCACAGCCGACATAATTTAGGGCCTGTATGCAACCAAGCCAGTCAGTTAGCCCTTGGAGTCACTATGATGATGATGAGTTGAAGCATAACAACCACTCTTCCTTCCACAGGCAGTAGAGTAGCAGGGCAGCCGTTCTTGCAGCAGGGCAGCACAAAAGTCCTTTCCTCAGCATGGCAGTAGAGCAGTCTTGCTTCTGAGACTTCCACAGGTCCAGAAGTGACCTGAAGTGCTGGTCAGAGGGTCCAATACTTATACCCTGTGCCAGCTTTAAAGTGGAAGAAACATCTACACTCCGTTCACACATGGTTCTGGAATTTCCTTCCTTCCCCTGCCCTGGTCCCATGATGTCCATTGTTACAAAAGGCTATCATGAAGTTCTTTGTGTGTGTGTCTAGGCAGCTCTTTTGTAGTGCAAGTGTGGTAGGTGACAGCTTTGTCCCTCCCATAAGATCAGGATGTCGCATCCTGCCAACAGTTCCTCTTTGTGATACTGTTGGAGAGAAACACACGAAGGCCGACTGCCAATTACATCTAGTCATGTGACCCAGGACACAGGCAGCAGGCAACAAATGGTTAAGACAAGAAAATGACAACATTCCAATAGTGGCATTTTCTGAATTGTGAATTAAAATTCGACTTTATCATTAAAGACAATTGTAAATTACAATTCTTTAGAGACCAAAAAGGACAAAGTGTAAAAGTAGATGTCAAAAGTTTTAAATACAATGCAGCCTGTCCTAAGGGCTGTTTCGAACCTACCCTAGAGATAAATTATATGTATTAAAAGGAAGGTTTAGGTCTGGCAAAAGGTTACTTTTGCTGGTCGAAATGGCAGTTTAAAATTGCACACAGGCTCCACTGGCAGGTCTTTGATATGTTTTAAAAGTTTACTGTAGTGGGTGGCACAATCAGTGTTGCAGGACCGCTAGCAGCATTTTATTTACAGGCATGGGTACACGTAGTACGACTTTAGTTGGGACTTACAAGAAAATGTAAGGTGTCAATCTGGTGTAAGCCAATTTAACCATGTTTTAGGGAAAGTGCACAAGCACTGGTCGGCAGTGTTAAAGTGCACAGTGTCCTAAAGCCAACAAAAACAAGTTCAGCAAAAGAGGAGGAGTGAAGGCAAAAAGTCATGGGAGTTCTCATCACCAAGGCAGAAGAACCTGGAAAGACCATCACCATTTGAGCGGCCATTCCCAAGTCAGTGTTCCGTCTTTTTGGATGTTGAATTCCTTAGAAAGGTTGGCTGCCTTGATCACTGGTGCTGCACACATGGTCTCCCTCAAGATGTTGAACGCTTTCTGGCACATCTCTGTTCAGATCACCTTCTTTGGCTGCTTTTTAGTAGTCATCTCAGTCAAGGTGGGAATAATGGTGTTTTAGCACACCCTATCTACTATTGTGAGGCCTAGGAAGGCCCTGATCTCTTTCTGTGTCTTGGGGGTTCCCAAGCCAGGATGGTCTCACTTTTCGGGTTGGAGAGGCTGCACCTTTCCCTGAGGAACTTGGTGACCCACATAGATCATGGAATGCTGCCACATCAGGCACTTACGGGCTTTGATAGTCAGGCCTACCTTCTGAGGGACCTAACGCACTGACAGAGGTGGGTCAGGTGGTCCCACAGCTACAGCTGAAGACCAAAATGTCATCCAAGTAGGTATCACTAATGTCCTCTACTCAGCCAGGACCCAGTTGGACAGCCTCTGGAAGGTGGCAGGAGCATTCTTTAACCCAAAAGGCATCACATGAACTGAAAGTGCCTCTCTGGGGTGGAGAATGCAGACCTCTTCTTGGCTCTCTCAGTTAAGGCAAATTGCCAGTACCCAGAAGTCAATTCAAAAGTACATAGGGAATTGACAACCTCCAACCTATCTATGAGCTCCTCAGCTAGGGAGAGGTGGTGAGTATCAATCTTTGTCACTGAAGTGATCCCCCATAGTCCACATAGAACCTGTGTTCCACCCCCTCAACCAATAACCCAATTTCTTGCAGCTGTTATTAGGATTCCGAGTACTGTGACACTGCTAATCGGTGTTACAGTGCATGTAATTTGGTTCTAATATGGTAGTGCTAATAATATTTTCTCCCAGTTGGTCTATTACGCTGTCCTGTGAGACAATTGCTAACAGCACAGAAAATGCAGCTATGGTGTGTAAGTTAAACGTCATATGTTGACTGATGTGTGCCTTAAGTTAGACATCTTCCACGAGCACCAATGTCTGCCAGGAAATATGCACTCTTTTGTCTCTACTGTTCTGCAAGGCAAAAGTCCCGGATCATTGTTTTGACTGCACAAACATTACTATTCTACAATAGTCTTAGAGTGCAAAATGTTGCTACTGCCTTTACTCAAACCAATCCGCTCACCTCTGCTAATGGAAGGCATTGACGCTGTTGCCTGGGTGATAGAAAGGTCTCACTGGCGACTTTAATCATACACTACCAAACTTTCCACTCTAGAGAGAAAACATTATCAGTAGATTTCATGCAACATTACCAGCAGAGGTGGAATTAAATCAGAAAATAGAGGCTAAAATGAAACTCTAAATGGTGCTCTTTCTGCCATTAGATACAAACATTTTAAAGCCTTTCCAGAAAACCTATTTTTGAGTGGCTGAACCATCACTCTAGGCAATACTTCAGTTATCAGTTTTTATAAACAGACCTATTTTACAATTCTTTGCCTTGAGGTATCAAGTCACTTAGGATTGCAATTCAAAACTGCATTTGTGCTGATATACAAGAGGACAAACAGCATATTGTTTCAACTGAATTGTAATGTAACCCACAATGTATTTAGTTTTGCCTACTGTGTTAAAAAGAGGGACTTTGGCAATGGTATCTGACAACGTCTTTCTGTGTCATGAAGCGCTCGATAATGTTTTTTGTTCTGTTATGTAGCTCTTACCCCTCATTTCTTCAGTCAGGGCAGGCTTTAGTGCTGGAGGCAACCGGTGCAACAATGTCTGTTGGTGCTCCTCAGTCACCGCCTCCACCAGGGATTCCCTTAACACCACCCTTTAACAGTTCCCCTCAATTCTCCATTACCACTCTCTCTCAGATGCATTTAATTCGTTTTATAGCACCATCATACCAGTACAGGGTGTCAGAGCACTTTGCCTCATACACACATTGCATAGAGCCAATCAATCGTACGTGTGTAAATCAGTGTAGCGGGAATGTTACATAAGCCAGAGGACTACAAGGTGTAGGAGTGACGTGGTAGGCAGTATAGTTTAAGAGTGCATGGTCTGGAGAAGCACAAACACAGAATTACAACGGTACACCATGGTTCGGGGTTCTCTTTAATAATAAGAATCGATTTCTAAAAAAATGAACACTTTTTGCAACATTAGGATAACGAAAGACTGGGAGAAATATCACAACGCTCTAATCTATTCCTTGCAGTTTGCATGCAACTATTTGACGACAGTTAATAGCTCACTGTTCGATAGTAGGATTTTAACTTATAAACTACAAACAAAAAAAGTATGTCTCTGACAAAAGCAGTAACCCATTGACGTATATCCCTTATATGAACATTCTGATTTTCATGGTACACGTTCTTTGCAGCAGGCAAATTAACCCCCCTGCGCTAGATAAAACTCTGATCTCTCTCCAGGAAGAACATTACTCAGTGGAGTTATTGTGCCATTTTTATTGTTGCCTGGAAATTGCCAGAGGCAAGGAAGGCAGCATTCGGTGCTTTTAAAACCATAATAAACTTGCAAACACAGTGCCCCTCGAAGTCAGCGTCCAGTGCAGTGGCACAAGTTGCACCGCCCTAGAGCTGGCTCGCAGTTTTTAAATGCTTTAGACAACATGTGTTACTATTACTCAATTTATGGTACTCAGTATACTACCCTCAGAAGGATGGAAGTCTGAGTGTGTCTTGCATGCCATAGATCACCACAATTTTCAGCAGTTCACACAACATCCTACTGTCTATCATGACACAGCCTTTAAAGAATAAAAACTGATTCACAAAGATCAGCGTACATTTTTGTGTAAGTTTACATTTGTTTTGGAATTCACGAACTCTGATTCGATAAGTTTATGACTGTGGAGGCTCCGCATTCGGAGCAGAGTACTCTGCCCATAAATAGTTCTTTCTGTGTGGAGGTCACTGTTCCGAATGCGGAGCCTCCGCAGTGGTAAACTTAGTATTAAATTGGAGTTTGTGAATTCCAAAATAAACGTGAACCTACACAAACGTGTAAGTTTACCTTTCTGAATCAGACCCACACAGTGGTTCGTTTGTGGGAAAATAAGTGCCAGGCCCTTATCAGGAGGTCACTGCAGCTTGCATAACCCATTTCCTCTGCCAGCACTGCCAATGCCCGTCCCAACACAACTACTAAGCATCACAGTCCTCCAAATGTGACAATTCAGATTATTCTTGGACCACCAAAGCTATAAGAATGGCTTGGACGGCAGGCATTAGCCATTTTTAATGTATATTAAATTAATAAATGACTGTTGTTGTGCTTGTTTCTAAATTAGACCGACATTACCACTATGTGGCAGATTCTTATAAATACCATTGTTGCCAATTAAAGTGCTGGTGCCGAGCACCAGAAACCACCGGCTCAGATTAAGCACTCGGCCTGCAATGTCTGTAACACAAATGCCGTGTGGTGCACAGGTGTTTGCGTCAATGGATATATTCAGGCCAACCCTTGTGTTGCCATGTGTTCTAGTGACCCATATTCTTCCCAGTTCTACTGCCCTTCGAAGATTTGAACTCAAAAATGGACTCTTTCCCAAACCTATTAGGATCTCTGAGGCAGAAGCCATCAGACACGAGTAATATCATCCCCACCCTAGCTGCCTCCATAGCCCTACTCAACTATCTAGGGAAAGTTCTTGTGTGCAAGGTCAGTAGCAGTCTCTCAGTAGTTTCTAGCCTCGATTGAGAAGGCAGGAGTTTAGAGAGAACTGGCTCCCCAGATTAAGAGGCGCTCACTGCCCTACCACATTTTAGGTGTGGCTCACCACAGAATAAGCACACTATTTGTTATGCTTCCTGCATAGATGTTCCATAGGCATGCCCTCCTCTTCCCTTTGAACCTGGTTTCAGATCCCGGAGTGAGAGATCATGTCAAAAAAATAACAGGTGCCTGTGTTTGAAATGTTTCTACCTGTCTGATATGCAGCAGGGCATGAGCACCATCCACTCTCTTCTCCCAGGAGGCTCCAGGGGTTTAAAAATACCTGTGACTCAAGTAGCTGATGCATTTGTTGCCTTTGGTGCAAGAGGAAAAGGCAGACCATGATAGGTACAGAGTTTCCCAAACACCACCGAAACATTTTTCTGCTTTATGTTCCAAATTTTCAAACAGTTTTGCAGCTTGCAGGTAACCCACAGAGCCATATTGGACAGGTCACAAGGGTCAAGGTAAACACCTGTGCAGTTCCAAATTTAGAAGGAAAGCAAATTGAGGTGCAGCTAAAGCAAAAGAAATAAGGGATGGTCTGTGTACCTTAAGTCAAATTTAAATGAAAGACCATCTGAGACATAGTCTTGGACAGTGTGTGTTTTAACCAGTGAAGATGCTGTGAGAAAGTGCCCTCTTTCAGCATGGTTGCCCCCACTTTTTGCTGAATTGCTAATGTACTTTGACTGAGTGTGCCCTGGGCTCCTGCTAATCAGGTACCCAGGGCCTATGTTCTTTCCCTAAAACTGCAATGACGCCTAAACCCAATTGGCATCTCTGGCCGCAGGTCATCCCCTGGTAAATGGTACCACAGGTACCCAGGACACTTTGACCAGAGAAGGCCTCTAAGGGCTGGAGCACTTATTGTGGCACCCTTAGAAGTCCGGTATCCTGACAGTCACACACTGCCTTTACAGGCTGAGTGTCTTGGTGCAGAACAAAGTGAAGAGTCGACACGGCACACATACTTGTGTGCCATGCCTACAAACCACTGCCCAGGAATAGATCAGTCACCCCTCTAGCTGGATGCACTATACCAGTGGTGAGCGTACAGGTGCATGAGCCCTGTACCCCTACAGTGTCTAAGTCAATTTTTAGACATTATAAGTGCAGTGTTGCAATTAAGAGTATATGGTGCTGGGAGTTTGTCATTACGAACTCCACAGCACAATAATGGCTACACTGAAAACTGAGAAGTTTGGTATCAAACTTCTCAGCACATTAAACCCACACTAATGCCAGTGTGGAATTTAATGAAAAATGCACACAGAGGGCATCTTAGAAATGCCCCCTGAAAACTAACCCACCACTAGCATCCAAGCTGAGTGGTTGCTTTCAGCTGCCACCACCAGACATGTTTCTGGACCCCTGGGTCGAGAGCCTGCTGCTCAATGAGGCCTGAAACAATGCACATCCTGGGACTAGGTGCCAAGCCTCCTCCCCCAGGATGGGCAGGGTTCACGAAGGGGAAGCTTCAAAGGTTTGCCGCCTTTGTGAGCTTCCCCAGGCTAATTGCTGCTTTCAGTAACTGGTCCCCACTGGTTCTGACCCCCACTTTGGGCAGGAGAACCGGCGGAAAAAACAAGTGAAGAAGAGAGGTGTGACCACCTCTGCCAACTCCACCCCTCAGGTGGGGGAGGCGAGATGAAGCACAACTCTCAGTACATGCCATCTTGAAGATGGGGGACTCAGCCAACCAGGGACAGGCACATGCCCCCTCCCACTGGAGGGTGGCATACTAGGGGGTGTACCCACCCCCGGGAAGGGACCCATTGGTCCCTGCCTTTTACCTACCTATAACACCCCTAGATATAGTATTTAGGGGCACCCCTGAACCTTGGTTCCTCAGATCCAGACAAGAAACAAGAAGAAAAGAAGAGGAAGGACCGAACAGCCGTGCAGCAGCTAACAAGAGGAAGATGCACACTGACTTGGCCCCAGCCCTACTGACCTGTCTCCCTCTTGAACCTGCTCCTGCAAATTCCCAGTGTGACCTGCAGCCAGCAACCTCAAAAACCCCGTAGGACCCGCCTGCCTTCACTTCCAAAAACGGCTTCTCCCGTGAACACTGGATTTATTCAACTGCAACCTCTGGCGGCAGCCGGAAACCACGAATCCGCCCTACTCTGCACCCACCGTCAACGGCCCGATCTCGAGTGGGCAAACACCACAAGGAGGTCACCCCAGCAATCCTGAACGCAGATCCGGTGACCCTTGACCTGCCTCAATCCTCCAGCCGTAGTAAACAACACAAAATGCCCAAACCACAGTGATTCAATACAATTTTTTGATATAGGGTAAGAAACACTTTATTGTCTCTTCCCTGGACACCATTATTTTGTGTCAATCACTTTATGTCAATACGGCAGTATTGGTTGGGAGAGGGGAGAACATGGCGGCTAGCAGGCGTGGCTAGTCGGGAGACTCTGGAGCTTCGGGTGTCTGCGCTGAGCTGTGCGGAGTGTGAGCGGATTATGAGCCGGGCAGCAGCGTTGGAAATATTGCTCTAACTTTTTTCCTTCATGGTAATTTCAGTGTTCTCGACGCAAGCAGTAATTGCTACAGGGATGCTGTAGCCGCCGACACTAGGATCAAGCAACGGTGGGTGGAGAGCAGAGGTGAGCGGGCGGAGCCGTGATCCGAGTTACTGGGTGTCTGTGCCGGCTCCGAGCTCCGAGCTTCTGCGGCGTCGACAGCGGGTAGAAGCGGGAGCAAGAGCAGTTTCTGAAGTGTTACAGCGTTTTCTCTGTTCCTACCGGCTTTTTTTTTTGAACTGCCACAAACAAACGTCTCAGGACTCAGGTTGGCTGGCTGGGGGAAAGTGCGAAGCGGAGCCCGGGACATAAGGTGCTCGCATCAGCTTGTTTGTGCTTCTGAGCACTGAATGGCGGTGGTAGCGAGAGTGATTTGAAAAACAGAGCCGGTCACCGAAAGTCACTGAAGGGAAACATACTTGTTGATATCTGGTGTTTTTCGCTGTTCTCACCATTTTTTTCTTCGTGTCAGAGCTTAAATAAACAGTCTGGAGAGGCTCATTCATACCGACACGGCAGGGGCTGTGATTCCTCTTCTGCCACGTTCTGCTACCTGCACCTTAAAGGTAGGAACATATGATGCATCAAAACAGCGTTTAATACGATGGTTCAAGGCTGCATACGAGCTCAAGAAGGGGAGAAGAGCTGGTTACAGATATAGCTTTTACTACCCAGGGGGAAAAATTGAAACTATAAAATGGAACTTAAAACTACCAAACCCACAATGCAATGGGCTAAGTGAGACTTCGAAAGATCTACGCGTATTAACCCCAGACTCGCATATGTCAGAAAGAGAGACTCAAGGCTCCCAGGCTTCGGGATATACTCTTAGGAGCAAGGGGGGAAAGCAACCTAATTTAAATGCCCCTCTAGATACTCCTCCTACTGCTATTTCAAAATCGAAAATAAAATCTCTAAAAAAAGCTGGGAAAAAAGGTGCTAAAGCTCAGGAAAAAGTCGAAAAAACGAAACCACCTCCTTCCTTGAAGGCATATTTTAAAGCCGTGCCTTCAGTGTTAGAACTTAAATTGTCGGAAGAGGCTTTAGGTGGGGTGGCCATAAGTAGTTTAGAAACTACCAACAAGTACCAAGTTTTGGAGGGGCTAGAGATGGACTTGGGGCTCGAGGAAGACTCTGAGCCTGTAGAAACCTTGAAACAAAACATTATACATAGTTCTGAAGATAAGGATTTTGAATCAAGAGAAGAAGCTCTAACACATATAATGAATTCTAACAGTGAGGACAGCTTATCTACAGTTCCCACAAATGTTTCAGATATGGACCAGTCAGTGATACTAATGTTAAAAGCCCTGAGTCATGAGGTTAAAAGTGGTTTTGAGGCAACACTAGTTAATCAGCAGGAGATTAAGGAGAAATTCGATGCTTTAGCTGCTAGAACCACTGATTTAGAATCCTCAGTGGCAGAACTAAAAAATCGGCTACTCAACATACAAAAAAGCTGGAGGATCTCAGACTGAAGGAGCAAGGACTCCAAGAGAAAATGGGATCCTTAGAAAACGCACAAAGGCGAAATAATCTACGCCTTTTAAAAATTCCAGAAGGATCAGAAGGGGGAAATATCAAAGCTTTTGTGGCCAGACTGATTAAACAAACAATAGAGGTAGAGATGTCTGAAGAAGAAATAATAAAAGATATCCAACGAGTTCACAGGGACCCATTCAGGCAGAACCCAAACAAAAGCAGGCCTAGGAAGATCCTAGTACACTTTCTGACGTACACTCTAAAAGAAGAGATCCTCAACAGGGCATTAAGAACTAGCGAGCTTATGACAGATGGCTTCTCTTATCAGATCAGATCAGATGTGTCTTCCATCACAGCATCTAGACAGTGGGAGCTTGGTAAGCTGCTAGAACCCTTTAAACAACTTGGCGCCACCGCTCAGCTAAAATTTCCGGCATCACTGAAAGTGATGTATAAGAATAAAATGAAAGTCCTAAAAAGGTTGGATGAGGCAGAAGAATACCTACAACTACTCACAGATGACAAGTTAAGAGAGCAAGATAAGGAATAGTCAAGGTACTGAGAATTTCAGCTTATGCATTAAACTACCATTAATTATCATTAAAACTTAGCTATACATTAGCTATATATTATATATTTTCAATGCTCTCTTTGTATATAGAGTAGACACCCGGGAGAAAGAGTCTCAAAGGCCCAAGCAGGCCAGGTAAAGGAGGGGGGTTCTCCAGGGGAGCACGGAAGGGTCAGGATGGGGGGGGAGGGAGGGGAAGGCACTGGGTGGGGAGCATCCGGGGGAAAAAAAAACAAAAAATGTCCAAATCGCCATACTCAAAGTTTGATTTTAAACACATTCATTATGAGAAAAAATGCAGGATAGGGTAACTCAGTCATCATACCTTAATATTCTTTCATGGAACGTTAATGGGTTACGGGTTAAGCATAGAAGAGAGAGAATTCTTCAGTACTTAAAGGATGCACCTGAAAAAGTTCTTATTTTACAAGAGACCCACTCTACCGAACAAGAATTAAGAGATATCTTCAAGGGAAAAAAATGGATTCAGCAGGTGATAACCACCTCGCAACCAACTACTACCAAAGGGGTGGCTATACTGATTAAAGCTAATTCAGAGATAACTTTGTTACAATCCAAGTGTGATAAAAAGGGAAGGTGGGTCATAGCAAAAATAAAGCAACATGCATCCAAGTTCACGATTGCGGGGTACTATGGTCCTAATCTGGATGACACCCTTCCTCTTAAAGACCTCTTTGTTGAACTGTTAGATTATGGGGATCCGGTGATTCTTGCAGGAGATTTTAACTTAGTACTTGATCCACAGCTAGATAAATCTACCACTGTAAGGTTCACACATAATCCCAAAACTAGAGCTGTTCTATCTAATGCAATTATCCAGTTTGGATGGAAAGATATCTGGCGACAAAAAAATGGAACAAAAAGAGAATTTACTTTCCATAATAAGAAATTACGGAATAAGTCCAGATTAGACTTTTTTTTGATCGCGGAACATCTAGTTCAGCAAGTGGAGGAGATAAAACATCTTGGTGCCCACATCTCTGATCACTCAGCGGTCTCTCTAACTTTAAAATTGTCAGGTCCCCAGCTGGTTAAGAGATACACAATAGACAGAAGTATTCTCTTGGAAGAGGAAATAGTAGATAAACTACTCAAGGAATCTAACGAGTTCTTCACTTTTAATTTAGGCACAGCTTCACTTTCGGTTGTCTGGGACACATACAAAGCCTTCTTGAGAGGGCGTTTATTAACATTCCAGATCGCAAAATACTCAGCATACAAGGCACAAATTTCTCAGATTGAAGCAAGGATTAAAGCTCTTGAACAGGATGTATTAGATCCTAGCCTGACTGATCAAGAGAATAATAAGAAAGACTTGCTAGCATGTAAATTACAGTTGGAACAGTTACTAGATGATAGGCTGAGGAAACGATGGCAGGCTAGTTCATTAGCACATTTTGAATATGGCGAGGCCAGCGGAAAACTTCTAGCCTGGAAAACAAAAAAAGATATCAAGAAGAACTCTATTAAGGAAGTACAGATATTAAACACAGATGTCATCTCAGATAAAAGGACAGATATTGATCAGGCTTTCTACCACCATTTCGATGAAGTATATAGAGAAGACCTCCTACCACAACAGCAATTAATACAGTCGTGGCTAGATCAATATCAGGTTAAAGCCTTAGATGATCAGGCCTCTATTAATCTTAATAGAGATATTAGCTCCATTGAAATAGCTTCGGCAATTGACTCCGCTAAAAAAAGTAAGGCTCCAGGCCCCGATGGGCTACCTTCCGAGATATATAAAGTGCTCGCACCGGTAGTAATACCAGTTTTGAAATTGCTTTTCACCTCTATATATGTGGAAGGAGGCAAAATTCCTATCTCTTGGAATGACGCCATAGTGGTCCTTATTTTAAAACCAATGAAGAGACCATTCCAATGTGACTCATATAGGCCGATCTCCCTCCTTAATACGGACTATAAGCTTATGGCAAAAATATTAGCAGAAAGATTAAATGGGGTAGCAGGCCAATTGCTGCATCTAGACTAAAAGGGTTTTGTTAGAGGTCGCTCTATACAAGATCTTACACAAGCTTTGGTGGGTGCAATAGATGTTGCCTCTCATTTTAAAATTCCACTAGCGGTTATCACATTGGACGCTGCCAAGGCTTTCGACCGCGTTAACTGGGCATTTCTAGTCAAAGTATTAGAAAAAGTCAATCTAGGGAGAAATTTTTGCAGGGCAATTGCAGCATTTTACCAGGCTCCGACAGCTAGATTATTAATAAATGGAAGCCTATCATCTCCCATAAAAATTCAGAGAGGAACAAGACAGGGATGTCCGCTTTCCCCCTTGCTCTTTGATCTATATATGGAATCGTTCGCAGAAAAGATCAGACAAGATCATGATATTACACCCTTCAAATATAACAACTGGGTGAAAAAAGTTGCTCTATATGCAGATGATCTCATGCTGTACACCGTTCACCCTATCAAATCAATTCACCTCTTATATAAAGCAGCAGAGAACTTTGGTCAAGTGTCTGGTTACCTGATTAATCAATCCAAATCAGAATGTATGTGTTGGAACATTACCTATGCAAACTCTATCCCAATTTTAAAACATCAAATTAGATATTTGGGAATTCAAATCACGCAGGACATAAATCAACTAGCAGAAAAAAATCTCTCTAAAATTCACAAAGAAATTGAGGAATCCTTGAAAAGTTGGTCACTCTTGCCTCTGACCCTAATTGGAAGAATCAATGTAGTAAAAATGATGCTGCTACCGAAATTAATATACATATTCCAGAACATTCCACTTGCTTTCAATGAAGCCAAACTAAGTAAGATTCAAACCAAATGGAACTCCTTTATTTGGGCCTCTAAAGGAATAAGGATTTCTTGGAAAAAGCTTCGCAGGAAGAAAAGCAAGGGTGGATTATGCGCGCCTGATCTGAGAGTATATGCCTGGACCCTACTATTGAAAGCGGGAATAGGGTTATTTGACACCCTAGGGGAGACAGAAACAGACTTTATGTTTCAGAACATGTTATCAAAGATCTAGGGAGGATCTAATGCATTTTTGTTTAAGTTTTGAGACATGCGGTACTTTAAAAAAGTAAGACTAAAGGTCGTCAGAGACATGGCATATGTGTGGGCCAGAGTTAGAAGAGCGCTGAATATTCCATATTATTCCGCTCTTGCCCCAATATGGGACTCTCCTGGCTCTCCTGAATGGACTAAAGATTTACTATCTATCGCTTTGCAGAATGCGAATATCAGAACATGGGGCCAGTTATTGCCTGGAGGGAATCGTTTAAGCTGGGAAGACATTTCTGATCTTTCAGATAAGAACCTATCTAAATTCAAGTATCTTCAAATTAAAAGCTGGACTCAGGCGGTTACAGGGGATAAAGGTGTCAACACTGTTCTTGATGAGCTCTTAATGAAGAAACCCAGAACACTTAAAACATCAGTCCTTTATTGGACAATACTCGAGGAAGAAGATGGAGAATTTGCCCTCCCAGATCAGCTATGGAGGGATCAAGTACCGGATTCCGACTTGCAGAATTTATGGCAAGTATCCTTTGATTTATTACATCTTACGGTCTCACCTGCCAATTTAAAGCGGAACCACCTGTTTTCTCTTCATAGAGTATATTGGTCTCCAGCCAGGCTCGCTAAATTTTCGAAGGGGCCTACTCCTTGTTGTCCAAAATGCAAATTGGAAAAAGCAGATGACCTGCACATGTTCATGACCTGTCCCGCACTCAGAGAATTTTGGTTTGATATACAAGAAGGTATGAAAGCCCTATTTGGGTATGAAATACAGGTTAGTGCGCAACACATTTTTTGGGGAATTCCTTCTAATTATGAGAATGTATCACGAGATAATAATAAGTTATTTTTGTATCTAATTGTCTTAGCCCGTAGGGAAATATGTAAACTATGGGTGAGCTCCACCATACCAACATATGTAAATTGGATTAGGGCAATCAGGCACACTCTCAGTTTGGACAGTATGGTATGGAAGAGAAGGAAGCATTTTTGGACCCCCTGCATTATTTGGCTTGATGGTTTATAACAACTTTGTCCAATGATTAGCCCTTTCTGCAAAATGATCCACCCGAAGATCAGTCTAGGGTCTGGAATAGTGAGAGACTGAGCTGACTGTCCACATGCTCGCATTGTGAGATTTATACTGGGTGTCTGCACAAAGAGCTCCCATAAAGATTCTTGGTACAATCAAATTCAAAAAAAAAAATCTTTATCGGCGTATGAGGACAAAAAAAAAAACAAAAAAAAAAAGAAACACTTTATTGTCTCTTCCCTGGACACCATTATTTTGTGTCAATCACTTTATGTCAATACAGCAGTATTGGTTGGGAGATACAAAGTATCACTGTTGTACTAAAGCTAGGACCGGCTGGTCCAGCGTTAAAAATTATATAAGACATTTAATCATTTATCTTCCCAACCCCCAGTTTCTCTCATTCAGTGTTTGTAAGCTTTTTGTTGTTTGTAATTGAAATGTTTGTATTTATTTTTTCAATAATATCTGATGTGAGAATATTTTCTAATGTGTGTTCTAATGTTTTCTAAATGTGTAAATAGTCTTTGCCTTTAATGTTTGCTAAAATTCGTTTAGTCTTGTAAATATTTGTAAACATTTGCAATCAATGTCTCTTTTTCTCTGTCAGCAATTTTTTCAAATTATAGAAAAACATAAAGTGATTGACACAAAATAATGGTGTCCAGGGAAGCAACAATAAAGTATTTCTTACCCTATATCAAAAAATTGTATATATCACTGTGGTTTGGGCATTTTGTGTTGTTTACTATTGTTATTAGGTCTAGCCCTCACCACATAAAGGACCTAACCCCTTTTGTTCTCAATCCTCCAGCCGACACCTGCAATCTAAATCCAAAAGGCCCCCCTAACTGCGACCAGGAGCTGGTAAGAAGATCCGACCACAAAAGGGACCCCTGGACCAGATGCCCCATGGCCTTGTGTGCCCAAGCCAACATTGCCTAACCAACCCCAAACTTCCCAACTTACCTCTCGAAGTGGTGGTTGCACCCAGAAGTCCTTTGTCTCCCTGCCAGCAGGGCTTTTGCAAACCGGAGGTTGTCCATTGGAAACAACAGGGCCTCGACCTCGAAACAGCACCCTGCACCTGGCCGCCCTAGTGCCACTGAGGCTGCACTTTGGTCCTAATTTGTTTCCCTATTTGCCCTGAGCTAAAGTCCAGGAGCTTTGCTCCCACAACCCAGTGGCTTGCTTGCCAGCAGCCACCAACCAGAGGTCCCCTATCCCCCATTGGATAACATTGGGCCTCAACACTCTGCACCCGGCCGCCCTAGTGCCGCTGAGGGTGTAACAAGAGTGCATCTTTGACCCTGGAGGAATCCGTGTTCTAACCCCAGGATCTCAACTCCAAAGACCGATTACTTACCTAAAAAACGATAATCATATTTTCCTTTATTAGATAACATTGACACTTTTTCCTGAAACAGTTTCTAAGTGTGGAGTTTTGAAACCTAAAGAAGTTCTTTAAAAATTGTACGATTTAACAAAACCTCTTTTACTCACCTGTTTACAGGAAATGACCCAGTGCTGCATCCAGGCATACAGCACGGAGTAAGAAAAGTAATCCAAAAGTAACTTACCTGCTATTTTACTGAAAATCCCATGCAAGTCTATGTACTGTATTTACAAGTGATTGCATTTCTCTGAAACAATACTGTAAGTCAAACCATAGTACATTTACAATTTCAATTGAACTGTTTTACAATCAGCATTTATTACTGTAAAGAATGTATTGCTGACCTGTGCCAGGCTTGCTTGGTTCTAGATGTAAAATAACTAAAAGAATATTTTTAAACAAAAACAATTGGTCTGAAGTTCAGTCTTTGAGTGTGTAAATTTATTTTCTGACTGGGTGTGTACAACACATGCTTAACACTGTCCTTTGATACTGCCTTACTGCTCGACCACACTACCACAAATAGAGAGCAAGGTGCTATCTAATTTTACCTCTGCCTACCTTTGGGGTTCCACTGGACTCTGTGCACACTATACCTCATTTTGGTATAGAATATACAGAGCCAGCTTCCTACAGATGCCCCCAGTACTATGGTACCAAAGGAGGGGAAAACTCACCAGTCACATGCACAACCAAGGAACTGCTCCCGAGTCAACTAGCTAGATCATACACATGAGGTACAACTAACACAGTTCCTGCCGGACTTAAACGTAGCCCTACCAACATCCAACCTCAATGCCTGATTGGATGATGAGAGGTAGATGGAGTCCAGCAGAAACATTATTTCCAGACTTCTGTGCATTGCCAGGCTGTCAGGAGCCCGTGACCATTCCCACGCAAGCACCAGCCTTGTATGGTGTGCCGTCCACTCAATCCCTTGAATCCATCAGTTAACCCTGCTCTATGTTCTTATAGATACAGAGCTTTGTTGTACTGACTCCTCCCTTGGCCATACCAGTCATTGCCTGATTGTATATAGTTCCAGTGGCACTGTATGTCAGCCACACCTCACTATTCACTTATTAGACTCTCCCTTTCCTTTAGGGTGAGTTCTGACCTCAGACAGGCATGCGCAGTTAAACAGCCTTCTCAGAAAAAAGTCTTACATTTTGTTCTTCTCCAAGTCTCAACACTTTTGTAATGAGCTTACTGCTTTTTTCCGCCATTCTCTCTTCTTTTCTTCCCATGAATTGTGTTGCACCGCCCCTTATGCCAATTCATACCAGCCGCCCATGGAGAGAGAGACAGTTATTTGCTGCCAGATGGGAGGAGTACTCATCTAAACATGGGATTGGCAAAGGAGTTGAAGGAAAGCCTTTCTGGTGAACTCCAGGTTATGCAATTATAAAACAGGGGCTCCTGGGTAATGTTATAGTAAGACAATGAGAAAGTGCTGCAGGTGGAGGGGGAAGTCTGCGAGAAAAAACCTTGGATTGTCAGGTAGAATTTCTCCAATTGCTGACTAGTATACATGGCTAATCCAGAACTTCAACCACTATCTCCTAAGAACATCCCTTGCCTCGGTAAACTCTACATGAAGAAGGCCCTTCTGGAAGACATCTGCTGGAATAAGCGGGCTCACTCAAAAGACATAAGGACTCCTGAATCCTAACAAAATTTAGTTTATGGCATCACTATCTTCAAGACTTCACATGACCCACAATGTTAAGTGAAGAGGCTGACTGGTATACATTTGCCACTGATAGGACACCTGCTGCCAGGCCATACGGATAAATCTCCACAGTTTGCTAAAATGCATTACCCATATTCCAGAGATGAGCACATTGGCATACAACGTTAGAGTCATACATATCACCGTAAGCGAGTTAAATCACCTCTAAGTGGATAACAGCATTGTTCTACATTATTCAACAGTCTACATTTTTCCTTTCATAGCCATTTACTCACGGAGGAGGAGTATTTAATAAAGGTACGAAAATAATTAGCAGAGTTCATATAGAACAATGCAGGGTCCGCATCCCCACATACTGTGTGGGAAACTATGAAGGGCTTTATAAGAGGTGTTACCCAGCAGTACGTATATCAGCAAAATAATAACAAGGAACTATATATGAGGGAAACTCGGCGTGCAGTTACACAGCTAGAAATATTGCATGCTGGTGCAGTTAAGCAGGGGGGACAAGATCAACAGGTTATATATTTCTCCTTCATTGAGAAGTGATTACATCTGAGAAGTATGCTAAGGGAGAGGGTAGCGGTGATCTACAATAAACATTGGTCCCTTAAATATGAATATGGTGAGCAGGTAGGGAAAGTTTTGGCGTACCAATTGGCAGATAAAAGAGGAAGGAGCCAGATTAAGACGATTAAAGGGGAGGATGAGGTTTTACATACACAGACGCAGTCAATATTGGATACATTCACTGGGTTCTATCAGAGATTATACAGCCAAGCTAGCAGGTTTGATGAAATGGGGTTTAGGCAATACTTATTGGGGTGCACCCTTCCTAGGCTTAGGGCTGAACAAGTGGATATCCTTCAGTAGGAAATAACCAGCGAAGAAATATTGGAGGCCTTGGCTGCATTACCCAGTGGCATAGCAGCTGGCGACGATTCAATACCAGTAAACTTTTATAACGTTTTTAAGGACTACAACATGCCACTGTTAAGAGACGTTGTACAGTATATAGGGGACAGCGGGGATCTCCCTAGGTCCCGGAATATGACAAATATCATCTTTTTCTTAAAAAAGGGAAGGGCTCCAGGAAGTGTGGGTCATATCAACCTATCTCCCTTATAAAATTGAATGCCAAAATCTTTGCTATGATTTTGGCTGTTCGATTGACTCCTCCTATGCCAGGAATGGTATCTAGTCAGCAACACAGCTTTATACTGGGTAGGGATACTGCAGCCTATGTTAACACAGCGATTGTGGCTTTCGACGTGGCAAAGAAACTAGGTATCATTATGGAGATGAAACTGTTAGATGGCGAAAAGGCTTTTGATCCCGTAATCTGGGATTGACCCTGGTCCACGCTCTCAGCCTTTGCATTGCACGGTTGCTATTGTAACTGGGTACAGGCTCTATATAAAAATCCTTGGGCACAGCTGACATATGGGGGTTTGGTTTCTCTCCTTTCTGGCTACAGCGGGGAACTCGACAGGGGTGCCCTCTTCTATTTGCTCTATATTTTGACCCATTCTTGCTCTCTCTATGCTACAATATTAATATTTTGCCAGTTAAGGTAGGAATATGCGAGTTGAAAATGACTGCATATGCTGACGATGTGGCTGTGTATTCGTTGGACCCAGTATCCGCACTTGGTCATATTGGAGATGAAGCTAACAGATTTAGCACTTTCTCAGGATGCAAACTAAATGTCAGCAAAACCCAAGTCCTTCTTAATTTTCGAACTACCAAACCAGTCCCTGGAGTCTGTGTGATGTTTTACATACTTCCCCTTTAATTCTCCATATTCCTTGCTCACATTCTTTGTTCTGAGAATGTATTCGTTTGGAAATTCTTACAGAGTCAGTTGCTGTTAGCTGTTCATGGGATGAGGTTTTAATAAACCCACCTAATCTCTCAACTACATGATTCCTCATTTTATTTCATATTTAACTAATTTTACACTGGCGACGATTGGACACCTCAACCAGAACAACTCAACAAAAGAAAATTACCTCGCTTTCTCCTCCAGCGGCAGAACTGTAGTGCAAAAAGTGAAGCGTAGACTTCCCAGCGGCTGATTGGACATCAATTACACGGTGAGGAGAGCGGGAGGAAAGTTGATGAAATGAGAGTATTCAGAGAAATTTAATTGTTTGGATAAATTAAAAAGAAAAGGATTTTGGCTAATGCGCGAGCTCAACGTTCTTCTGTGCTCGCGCAGCACTCAAGACAAAGCTGCGCGCGCATACGTCAGACACTACCCTTTTGGAAATTGTGCGCTGCGTTCCAATCCCTCAGCTACGCTACGTTCCAGCATGAAGCGGTTCAACTATTCAATTACAGTGCGTTTCAACACACTAGAACGAGCGCAGTGGAACACTACATATTGACATTCTGTTTGACACACAATTACAATTCAAGGAACGTTAAGTAAAAGAAAATTCTGAAAATAGATCTTGTCTTTTGTTTGTGTGTTCTACTCCCTGAAGACATTATTGGAATGAGAAGTACTATGATCTCATAACCATAGGAGTGAATACTAGTCAAATAAACACTCTCTATCCTTTATTGAACTAAAGAGACTGAATTCTGAGCTACAAAAATAAATAAAGAGACTGAATTCTGAGCTACAAAAGTAATTCTATGATATAAAAAAAAAAACTTCTGCATTTAATAAAGGTGTCTAATATATTAATAGCCACTCGAAAGCAGAAGAATATTTAAAGAGAGAGAAAGCAGAAGATTATTTCAACTTGTTAAACAAATTATTTATTATAAAAAAAAAATTTAAAAATTTGAAATATTTAAGTACACTATCCAATACAAAGATGCAACATGTTACTCAGCCTGCGTTTTTTTTAATCAGTCCTGGTGAACCAAATGTGAAATGGAAGAAGTGGAAAAAGATTTTTGCAAACTATGCGAGAGTATGTGGAACAAATCTCAGTGCGGAAAGAAAACATTCACTTCTGTTGCATTGCTTAGGAGGAGAAGGTCAAGATGTTCTTGAACATTTGCCTGACCTTTCAGCTGCAGAACGAAGAAATTTAAATGAATATGGGATAGCTATCCTACAACTAGACAGACATTACTTACCTAGACTCAGCACGATTATGGAAAGATATCATTTTGGTTTGAGAGAACAAAAGAAAGATGAGTCCGTGGAAGACTATGTGTCGTCTTTGAGGAAACTTGCTTCCTCTTGTAATTTTGGTCAATCTCTTGATGAGAGAATTCGTGATCAGTTTGTTTTAAGATGTGCTCATGATGACATAAGAAAGGAACTTTGGTTAAAAGATGAACCACCTCTCGAAGAAGTACTGGAGATTGCCAAACAAGTTGAACATATGACGAAATGTGTTGGTGAACTTAAAAAGGAGAAGGATAAACCTTCTGTTTCTGATTCAAAAGAAGAAGTAAAAGTTGATGAAACGATTTGTCAAGTTAAAAAAACTGATGGAGCAAATTTTGAAGAGAGAACATTTAGACAAATGAATTCTTCAAACGTTAGATTTTCTTGTTTTAGATGTGGTCAAATTAACCATCTAGCTAATTCTCCTATTTGTCCTGCTCTGAAAACAACTTGTAATCTATGTAATAAAAAGGGTCACTATGCAAAATTTTGCAGGTCAAAACCACAAAACAGTGATAATCCTAGGAGAAGGTGGCCACAGCCTCAAGTAAGATCCATTTGTTTTGAAGTGAATGATGAAGAATCTGATCATCCTTCGTTTTTGGTCAAGGTAGAAAATAACATGATCAACTTAAAATTTGATTCCTGCTCAAAGATAACTATCATAAATGAGAATATGTTTAATGAGTTGTTTGCGAAAAATGTAAAAATGTTTAGATGTGACATTGTTCCTTTAGGTTATAGTGAAAAACCAATCTCTATGTTGGGATACTTTATGGCTGAAATTGAACTAGGCTCTCGTATAATTGTGGGAAAAGTATATATTTCCAAAAAAGGAGCTGCATTATTAGGTTGGTTGCATCAACGACAGTTGGGTGTCACTCTTGATCCCAATGCTTCTCCTCAAGTCCAAATTCAAGAAATATCTGATACACCTAGTACAACAAGTAATGCAAATTTATCTTTGATCTTAGCTAAAAAGTTTCCTAATGTCTTTAAAGATGATTTAGGGTGTTTACGTGAGTATAAACATTTGATCAAACTGAAAGGTAATGCTCTCCCTGTTGTAGCCAAAGTTAGGAGAATTCCTCTTTCAGAACAGGCTAAAGTGCAAGATGAGTTGGATAAGCTAATCAAGAACAACATAATTGTTCCAGTTGAAGCTACAGAATGGCTTGCCCCTGTTGTCATAGCGAAGAAACCCACAGGTGAAATTCGTCTTTGCATTGATTTGAGGTCACTAAACAAGGAGGTGGTAGTTGATAGGTTCCCACTTCCTAACATAGATGAAATGATTTGTACTTTAGAAGGAGCGAGATATTTTACCACTCTTGATCTTGCCTCTGCCTACCACCAGGTGGAATTAGATGATTCATGCCAAGACTTAACTGCCTTCATTACACCGATGGGTATGTTTAAGTTCAAAAGAATGCAGTTTGGCTTAGTTTCTGCGGCCTCTGTTTTTCAGAGGATTATGTCAAGAATTTTGAGAGGGTTAATTGGTGTAAAGTGCTACCAAGATGATTTATTAATTTATGGTGACAATGCTTATGAGCATGATACTCGGGTTTCAATGGTTTTGAAACGGTTAGAAAGTGCAGGCATGACTTTAAAAAGGACAAAGTGCAAATTTGGGGTGCAAGAGGTTAATTATCTGGGTCATCGCATCACGTGTAATGGAGTTTTTCCAAAAAAGGAGTTAGTAGAAACTATTGATAAAGTGAAGGAACCCACTTGCAAAGATGAACTTCTCTCTTTTTTGGGTATGGTAGAATTTTATGGTAAATTCATTTTTAATTTTGCAGAAAAAACACACAACTTAAGAAAATTAACAGTAAAAAATTCTGTCTTCAACTGGTCATCAGATTGCAAATCTGAATTCTTAAACTTAAAGAAAGATTTGAATAAGGCACCTTCACTACATGCCTTTGTCCCTGGTCTACCTACTATTTTGTTTACTGACGCAAGTGATAAGGGACTTGGTGCAGTTTTAGTTCAAAAGAAAAATGGAAAAGATTCTTTGATATGTTGTTCTTCTCGCTGTCTCAGAGGATCGGAGTTGAATTACTCTGTAATAGAAAAGGAGTCTTTGGCAATTTATTGGGCACTAAGGAAGTTAAAGAATTTGATTTGGGGGACCAAAATCTGTGTTTTGTCTGATCATAAACCTTTAAAAGAGGTATTTTCAAAAAAAGGTTTAGACGCAATCTCATCTAGGATAAGAAGATGGATTGTTTCCTTACAGGAATTTGAATTTGAAGTTGAGTATATTCCTGGTGTTGCTAATAGATCAGCAGATTGTTTATCTAGGTTGGTTGACAATGAGAACTCTGAGCAAGATGAAGTGTGTGATTCTGAGGAGTTTGTAAATGTGTGTGAAGTGACTGATGGTGCCATTATTGAGTCTGAATGGAGATCTGAGTTGGAGAAAGATGATGATATTTCAAAAGTTATTCTTTCCTTGAAGAATAACTCTCGTTTGGACAAGCCATGGTTGTTAGTTGCTGATGAATTGTCAGTGAATGATGGTCTTTTAACTCGTGGAACTAAGCTTGTTCCTCCTTACTCATTAAGGAATAAATTGTTGTCTCATGCTCATTGTGGTCATCTGGGCATAGTTAAGACTAAAGAATTTCTTTGCATGCAATTCTGGTGGCCTGGCATGGACTTAGAGATTGAGAGAATGGTCCGTGAATGTCCAGAATGTTGCTCTAGTGACAAAATTTTAAAAACAAGACAAATGCCTATGGTGAAGAGGGCCTTACCTACTCATCCATGGGATGAGGTTGCAATTGACATTCTTGGTCCTCTCTCTGGTGTTTCCGATACCCCTTATCTTATTGTCTTAATTGATCTATACTCAAGATGGATTGAAGTTTCTGCTGTCAGGGAGATTACTTCCAATTCCGTCATTAAATTTTTAGAGTCTATATTTAATAAGGAAAGTTTTCCCAACAGTCTCCTATCTGACAATGGTCCTCAATTTTGTTCCTCACTGTTTGTTGATTATCTGAAAAAATGTGGTATAAATCATAAAAGGTGTTCGCTTTACCATCCTGAAACAAATGGTGCAGTGGAGAGAGTTAATAAGACTCTGAAAGAATCCATACAGCTTACTCGCTCTTCTGGTTTAGATTGGAAGTCCACTTTACAGGACAGGATTAATGTTTATCGTTTTGCCCCCCATTCTACTACTGGTAGGTCCCCATTTGAGCTGTTCAAAGGGAGGGCTCCCAACACATTGTTGTGTCCTGGGTGGATGTGTCTTAACAAAGGTCTTGTCGATAATGATGTTGGTGATTGGAGAACCAGAGATCTCAAACAAGATGCTCGGAAGACAAACTTTGATCTCAGGAAACGTGCATTTCCATGTGAGGTCAAGGTGGGTGACTTTGTAAGAATAAAGACCCCTGTAGGATGTAAACCTTGGTCCAAGTACACTGACATTAGATCTGTTGTCAAGATTTTTAAAAATGCTGTTAAAACTGATGATGGTAGAATCTGGAATAAGAGTCGAATTGTAGTTGTTAATACTGATCAGTTATCTTCTCATGTTTCTACTTATGATGATAATCTATGTATTGGTACTCGTTTAGGCACTAACCCTTCTTCTCACAGGTCCTCGTTTCCTTCCAGGAAAAGTCTAAGAGTACGGAAAGCTCCCTCTTATCTGAAGGACTATATTTAAGTTTGTGTTCTATTGTACCTTTACTCTCTGTTGTTTTTCTGGTGTTTTTATTTACTTTTTTGTATAAGAGGGAGATGTGTGATGTTTTACATACTTCCCCTTTAATTCTCCATATTCCTTGCTCACATTCTTTGTTCTGAGAATGTATTCGTTTGGAAATTCTTACAGAGTCAGTTGCTGTTAGCTGTTCATGGGATGAGGTTTTAATAAACCCACCTAATCTCTCAACTACATGATTCCTCATTTTATTTCATATTTAACTAATTTTACAGTCTGCTCATCAGTTTTATACTTGGGGGTACAGATATCTTCTCAGGTTGAAGGGATTGTTGCTCTAATCTATGAGACTCTTCTTCAGTGTGTGGTCCAAAGCCTTAGAAGCTGGCATAAATTGCCCATCAGTATCATAGGTAGGTGCAAAATCATTAAGATGAATATATTACCCAAATATTATTCTTTTTCATACAATACCTTTACGGGTTCCAACACTTTTTTTTAAGAAACTCGAAGGAGATCTTAGAAGCTTTATTTAGGGGTATAAGAAAGCATGGCGTGCAATACAGCACATTAAGTTTCCTTATAACCAGGGTGGTTTACAGCTTCTAGGCTTTAAGTTATATTACTGAGCGGTATTTGCCGGACGTCTTAGTAAACTATTGGCCGGAGACAATTATGACTTTTGCTTTAGGTTTGTGGTTGACTCCGATAGTAGACTATTATTACATCGAATTAATGATCCCAATTACTTCAAGAGAGTAAGATTTAGGACTTTAAGAGATATAGTTTATATTTGCTGAATATTCTGTAGTATCCTGTTCATGTGAATGTCCTGCCATTATCTACATATTATACCACATATTACTTACCTTTCTTTCATGAGAATCTCCCCATGTGGGAAAACCTGATGCTTCTCAAAGTGTTTAATGACTCAACTTTTAAACTTTGGTCAAATTACAGTGTTGAGTGCTTGGGACAGCTGTATAACATATATGGGTTTTGCACATTTGAAAATTTACAGAGCTCTTATGCTCTTCCTCATTGGCTTTTCTTCAAACATTTGCAAACCAGTGATTTTTTTCTTGTACGTTGGGTTAAATATGTTGGAGCACTCTGATTTATTGAGAAATCTTTATGAGGCACCTAGGAAGCCGCTAATACGAATTTTATACAAGAGTTTTTGTCAGCAAAGAGTTAACAACAGCTCGAGGCTTGTGTTGAAATGGAGTAATCTCCTATCTGAGAATATTACTTCTTTGGAAATAATTGCGGCATTAGAAACCATAGAGAGGTCAGTTCATTCCATAAATTGAAAACTACAGCAATTGAGGACGGTCTGTATGTTATACTATACGCCTGAGAGAATAGCTAAATGGCTAGGTAATGAGGAGAGTGATTGATATAGGAAAGAAAAACAAGTTCCCTAAATGCGGATTGAAGGCTGCTAATCTGTTACATATGTTTGTTACCTGACTGTGAAAGTGAAAGTGAGGATGCAAGAACACATCAGCACCCTCAAGGCAGGGAAACTGAACACACAAGTTTTTCGGCATTATGAGGATCAGAAACACAAGTTCAGGGATCTGAAATGGCAGTGCTTGAGAGAATAGTGGGAGACACACATAGCACTAAAGATATGTTGGCTAGGAAGGAAGCGCGCTGGATTTTTTCAGATAAGGTGGACCAAGTAGGCTTGAATGACTGTATTAGGTGAAATAAAGTGGGCAGATAGGAGCCTGTTGTGAGAGAGAAATATCAGGGACATTGGCTTGTGAGAGGAGCCCACACCACATAGGGTAGGCCTGGGAAGGATAAGGGTCCTCATTACAGTTTAAAACACAGATTGTTGCAATGCTACTTCATATTACACCTGTAGCAATGATTTAAGGTAAGCTAGGGACCCACCTGATCTTAACATCAGTCATTGGTAGAGCTCGATTTTTTTGTAGGAGAGCCCCATATTGTCCTCTAGCATGCAAAGTGCATAGGGTTCCAGTGTATTCAATCAATCAATCAATCATGGTACTTGTAAAGTGCGCTGCATACCCATGAGGGTCTCAAGGCGCTGGGGGAAGGGGGGGGGGATGCCGCTACTGCTCGAAGACCCAGGTCTTGATGAGTCTTCTGAAGGCGAGTAGGTCTTGGGTCTAGCGTAGGTGGGTTGGGAGGGTGTTCCAGGTTTTGGTGGCGAGGTAAGAGAAGGATCTGCCGCCGGCGGTTGTGCATTGGATGCGGGAGACATCTGCGAGGGCGAGGATGGCAGAGTGGAGCTGGCGGGTGGGGGTGTAGAAGCTGAGTCTGCTGTTCAGGTAGGCTGGTCCGGCGTTGTGGAGTGCTTTGTGTGCGTGGGTGAGGAGCTTGAAGGTGATCCTCTTGTCGATGGGGAGCCAGTGCAGGTCTCTCAGGAGGGGGGTGATGTAGCTGCGGCGGGGGGAGTTGACGATCAGTCGGGTGGAGGCGTTTTGGATGCGTTGTAGTCGCTGTTAGTGTTTGGCTGGGATTCCTGCGTAGAGTGCGTTGCCGTAGTCCAGTCTGCTGCTTACGAGGGCCTGTGTCACTGTTCTTCTTGTTTCGGTCGGGTCCATTTGTAGATCCGGCGGAGCAAGCGTAGGGAGTTGTAGCAGGAGGAGGAGATGGCGTTGACTTGCTTGGACATGGGTAGGGAGGAGTCGAGGATGAATCCTAGGTTGCGTGCATGGTCGGTTGGTGTCGGTGCTGTCCCTAGAGCGGCGGCCACCTGGAGTCGTCCCAGGCTGAGGGGGTGGGTCCGAGGATGAGGACCTCCGTCTTGCCGAGTTCAGTTTCGGACGGCTGCTGCTCATCCAGTCGGCGATGGCCTTCATGCCCTCGTGAATGTTGGTTTTAGCGGTGTGGGGGTCCTTGGTGAGGGAGAGGATGAGCTGGGTGTCTTCAGCATAGGAGATGATGTTGAGGTTGTGGTGGCGGGCCACTTGTGCGAGGGGGGCCATGTAGATGTTGAACAGTGTCGGGCTGAGGGATGAGCCCTGGGGGACGCCGCAGATGATGTCGGTGGCTTCTGACCGGAAAGGTGGGAGGCCATAGAGGAAGGACTTGGTCCAGTCAAGGGCCTTCTCTTGGATTCCGGCTTCTTGGAGGCGTGTCTTTAGGGTGCGGTGGCAGACCGCGTCGAATGCGGCTGACAGGTCCAGGAGGATGAGGGCTGATGTTTGGCCGTTGTCCAGTTGGCGTCTGATGTCGTCTGTGGCGGCGATGAGAGCTGTCTCGGTGCTGTGGGTTTGTCTGAATCCGGATTGGGACGGGTCCAGGATGTGGTTGTCTTCGAGGTGGCGGGTCAGTTGAATGTTGACGATTTTCTCGATGACCTTTGCCGGGAACCGGAGCAGGGAGATGGGTCGGAAGTTCTTGAGGTCCTTGGGGTCCGCCTTGGGCTTTTTGAGGAGGGCGTTGATTTCGGTGTGCTTCCAGCTTTCCGGGAATGTCGCTTTTTCGAAGGAGATGTTGATGACCTTCCGTAGTTGGGGTGCGATTGCCGCGTCTGCTTTGTTGAATAGGTGGTGTGGGCATGGGTCTAATGGCGATCCTGAGTGAATGGAGTTCATGATCTTGCGTGTCTCGTCGTCGTTGGTGTAGGTCCAGGAGGTCAGGTGGTTGGTGCTGTTGGTGATCGTGTGGGTGGTGGAGTTGTGCATCGTTGGTGCGGTCGTGGAGTTTAAGCTGTCGTGGATGTCAGCGATCTTGCAGTGGAAGAAGATGGCCGGTGAGTCGCACAGTTCTTGCGAGGGCGGGATGTCGTTGGCGCTGGCGTCAGGATTGGAGAGTTCTTTCCTGATGCGAAGAGCTCTTTGCTGTCGTGTGCGTTGTTATCCAGGCGGTCTTTGAAGGAGGATCTCTTGGCTAGTCTGATGAGGTGGTGATGTCTGCGGGTGGCGACCTTGTTGGCTGCGTGGTTTTCTGGCGTTTGTTTGTGGAGCCATTTCTTCTTCAGCTCATGCCCGGCGCGTTTGGAGGTCAGGAGCTCGTCGGTGAACCAGGTGGCTCTCCTGCTGGCGTGGCTGTTGGATGGTCTCTTGAGTGGTGCGAGGGTGTTGGCGCAGTCGTCGATCCACTGTCTGAGGTTGCGGGCTGCGGCGTCAGGGCAGGTGGGGTCGATGGGTGGGTTCTGGGCGAGGGTGGTGGTCAGCTGGTCTTTGGTGACTTTGCTCCAGCAGCGGCGTGGCGGCTGTTGGGTGCGATGGTTCATGGTTATTTTTTTGAAGGTGAAGTGGATGCAGCAGTGGTCGGCCCAGTGGGGTTAAGAGGTGTGGTTGAAGGCGACGTGGGTGCTTGTGGAGAAGACGGCATCCAGCGTGTGGCCTGCGGCGTGGGTGTGTGCGGTGACGAGTTGTCTGAGGCCTAGGTTGGTGAGGTTTTCGATCAGGGTGGCGGAGTTGGCGTTGTTGTTGTTCTCGAGGTGGAAATTCAGGTCCCCGAGGAGGATGTAGTCCGTGGAGGCGAGTGCGTGGGTGCTGGCGAGGTCAGCGATAGATTCGCTGAACTGGGCCCAGGGTCCGGGGGGTCTGTAGACGAGTGTTCCTCTGAGGGTGGTGTTGGGGTCGGTGTGGATCCGGAAGTGCAGGTGTTCAGCGGTGTTGAGGGTGTCGTCTGCGTGGTTGGAGACCTTGAGGGTGGACTTGTAGACGATGGCTATTCCTCCTCCGATTCCATTGGCGCGGTCCCTGCGGGTGATCTTATAGCCGTCTGGGATGGCTATGGCGATGTCGGGTGCCGAGGAGTCGTTCCACCAGATCTCGGTGAGGAAGGCCACGTCTGGGGCGAAGGTGTCGAGCAGGTCCCAGAGCTCGATGGCGTGTTTGCGTGCGGAGCGGGTGTTGAGCAGAATGCAGCGGAGGTGGTTGGGTCTAGTTCTAGGAGGTTTGGTGGGTCTGTCGCAGGTGAAGCTGCAGGTGCGGCAGGAGAAGGGTCCATGGGTCCGTTTCGGGGTGGCCTGGAAGCAGGTGTTGTGTCAGCCGGCGTTGAGTGCGTGGAGGGAGTCAGCCTCGTATCTCAGTCTGGCGTCGTGGCGAGCGTGGGGTCCAGGGGTTCTGGTGCTGGGCGCGGTCCAGGCACAGACGGGCGCAGACGGGCTTGCCTTAGGCGCGCCTTTGGCGCGCCAGCGCAGCGCAGCGGCCTCCATTAAGAAGGGTGCGAGGGAGGGAGGAGCAGCTGGGAGGAGGAGCGGGTGGCGAATCAGGCGCGGGGGGCGGGGCCGCAGGGGAGGCAGCGGCAGGAGCAGGAAAGCTCAGGAACGGCGGGAAAAGCTGGAGTCACAGAGGCAGCAAGGGGAATGCTGACGCGGTGGGGGAGCGACCTGGCCTGTGAACAGGGTCAAGGGTCGCTCCCTTAGTGCGCAGCGGCCTCCATTAAGAAGGGTGCGAGGGAGGGAGGAGCAGCTGGGAGGGGGAGCAGGTGGCGAATCAGGCGCGGGGGGCGGGCCACAGGGGAGGCAGTGGCGGGAGCGGGAAAGCTCAGGAACAGCGGGAAAAGCTGGAGTCACAGAGGCAGCAAGGGGGATGCTGACGCGGTGGGGGAGCGATCTGGCCTGTGAACAGGGTCGAGGGTTAGTAGATTGGACCCTTGCACCATAGTGTAGTCAAACAACTCACTATAGTGTATGTGCCCGTTCCCTTCACAATATTTGTAATTAACAAATGCCCACGCAAACACAAGAAATAGCGTTTTTTTAAAATAGCTCTGCAATGTAGCGCAGGCGCGTACTCACAAGCACCACTATTTCAGCACAGGTTATGTGTACCCAACATCTTTCCAAGATGGTGTGGCGACCGCGGGTGAGCAGGACCTGTACTAGTGTCCTGCTTCACACCACGGGGCGGTTTGGGCTTCCAGAATGAGTGCAAGACAGAGCCATCCCCAAGTGCGTTAAGAGTATGAGGGTGTAATTGGGGGCTGTGAGGATACCCAGTAATAGAAATGTGTAACAATGCAAAGCCACTGGTTCGGGCTGAAGATGGCTGAGTGTCATGATATGTTGAGTGGTGGTCCCCGCGATAAAAGAACGATATGTAACACATCTGGTGATATCTATATTGTGCAAATGATCGTACTGCTAGGCTGGGAAGATCTGGAATACTACCCAGAGGGTTAGGTGTAGGGATGTGAGGTGGGCACTCAGTAATTAAATGAGAGATTTGGGTGAAACCGAGGAGATTGGACCAGTTCATATCCTCTGATACGTGTGTATATATATATCCACAGGTTGATGATTGGCATCTGCTATTCCCTGCAGAGTATGCATGGCTAATAAGCTTTGTGCACCTCCTGGATGGTGTGTTGCTGGTATGAACGCGGATAGCAACCACCTGGTAAATATATTATCTCATAGATACATGCATTAACCTCTGAGTAATGTCTCCAGTACACATTTTGAATGTGCTTTCAATGTTTAGCACCATCTTTGTTTTATCGTTTGGCAATAACCACAGGCTATGCTTGAAGTACCAGTGAGGTGAAGACTGGTCCCTGAGCCCTGATGAAATTGACTCAAATAATTGGGAATGAAACATGCCGGCCTTTCTTAATTGAAATACTCTAACATCAGCCATTCTTTTAATCTCAATGTTCTCACAGGGTTTAATAAAGTATGTATACCTGCAAGTGAGTTACAACTCATTTTAGCTTGGAGAAGCAATTTCCCTCTTTCTCACTACGGGGTCTGATTGGCGAAGAATGACACAGGCATTTATATTGCATTCTTTCACACTTTAATATATTCTTCACCTCTTAAATTAGAACACTGTTTCTCTTGCTTTTTCTTCACTGTCATGAAGGTTACTAATGATGACAGCGTGAGCAAACTGGTGAGTACCAACGAGCAGCTCACTTGGTGATGCTTACGTAAGGTACCTTCTGACCTTTCACACATTTTATTTTCTTGGTTATTTTCACAAGATGAAAGGCTATTTGGTATATCGACAAACTGTCAGGAGCTGATTGGTGCCTACCTGAATGCAGCGTGAGAGGACTACATCTCCCAGAAGGCCATCCTTCTGGGAGGCAATGGAAATGGCTATATAATCTCGCGAGACTATGGTGCCTCGCACGTGATTCTTGTTTTGTTGGTGGGCGTGGCTTTGGCGGACGCCCTGTCCCCGCGGAGCCACTGGAGACCTCTGTTATCCCCTTTGAAGCACCGCGGCTGCGGTGTTTGGTATTGTGCCCTGTTGCGTTCTGCTTGGCTGAGCGGAACAAAGTACTCGTCTTTTGTTCTTGTTGTGGATCTCGGCGGCGGCACGTGAGACGCAGGATTGCCCCCTCCTGGCCAGTCCCGAGAAAGCTCCCCTTGGAAGCATCGCGGCTGCGGTGTTTCGCTTGGTGCCTAATTGCGTTCTGCTCGGCCGAGCAGAACGCCTACTCGTTAACCTTTTTAGGTTTTGCCTGGCGAAAAGATGCGCTCTGCGCATCTTTTTCGCGCAGGCGAAAACCTGATGAGAACTGTAGTGTGGCTTTGGGTCGGCCCTCGTCATTCATTGGCTGGCTCCATAAATGGAGCCTAGCCATTGGACGAGGGGCCTGTCCGTCAATGCCGGACCAGATTCGGGGGCGTTCCCGAGATTCTTTGGCTTTTGCCGACGTCACGCGACGTCAGCCGAAAGCCGGGAACTCCCCCGAATCTGGTCCGGCATCGACGGCAAATTCCTGTGAACAACGACACATTAGAACTACAGGAGCAGACGCTGTGACGTCACTCTGTAGTCCTGAGTCATCTCACGAGAGCAGGCATTTCAATGGGTAAAGCGCCTCTATTTTGGAAATTCTAACATTGATCCCTGGTCGCTCTACTAAGCGTGGGCATAGGCGACGGCACCCACCCTCATTGCAGCCGCCGTCATTTCGGAAGTGGTTGGCCGGCCGGCCAATCCTGGCGCGGCCGGCCGGAAGTCCCGCCCCCGCCCGGAGACGCATGGAGCCCCGGAGGAGAAGTGCTGGATGGTGCGGGGCTCCCGTGTGCTGAGGGAGCCCCGGGGGAAGAGACGGCAGGAGCGGAGCTGTGTTCCTTCAGCTGACGGATCCGGTGAGTTTGCAGAGAGGGGAAAGCCGAGCGGAATCCTGGCCCGCCCCCTCCGCCTCCTCTCTGCAGATATGCTCTGACTCCCCGCCGCCTCAGGTACAATAAGCGCAGTGGCAGGACACGGAGGCGGCGCTGCTGCTTGGGCAGCTGAGGATCGGTAGCCCCTGCGCCTACCTCCAGTCCCGAGCACGTTTACTTGGCACAGGAGCGGAAGACGCAAAATACCCCCCCCCCCCCAACAAACCTACCTACAGTTTCTATGGTGCACCCGCCTTCCTGCTCGGGCCGTGAGGAGCCCGCAGCCGCCGCCCCTGTCTTCGGCGAGGCCCCGGAGAGGAGGAGTTTGAAGGTTGGTAGGGGGGCGGGGGCATGGATGTCTAACGTTAGCGGCATTAAATACAGCTACTGAATTCAGGTTTTACTTGTTCAATTCCAGAGACCAGCACTGCCCCTTATCCCCGTTTCAGCTCAGCCTCTCATCTTGCCCATGTCGTTCACAAGAGTACCACCGAGCCCGGTGATAAAAAGCCCCGGTAGGATTGTAGGGCAGTGTGCTAATAGCAATCTGTTACTACCAGGGCACCTGCCGGGAGGCTGGCATGTGCCCTCGTTTGTGCACACTTCCTGGCTTGCCTGTGACTCCCATTTCACAAGTGCTCACACGTCGATGCCCCGGCTGAGGACCGGAGGGCACTGGTTCCCGGTGTGTAATAAGGAGGAAGGGACTCACCTGTGCCAGGCCCGCTGCAGACCTCACCCCACGGCCGCTCCTTTCACCCTAATTATCCGGAGGTGAAATCAGGTGTCTGAGACCTCGCCGTGCACGCCCAGAAGAGACGGGCACCTCCGTCGTCAGAGAGACGAATCAGGAAGTCCATGGGGCAGGAAGCGAGTGTGGAGCAATAACTGCTGCCCTGGACCGCTGCACACCCGTGCCAGCCGGGCCTGTTTACTCAGCGGCGCGCTGCATTCTGGGGCTTGTATTTTGCGTTTACCTTCCGAAGGATGAGCGTTACATCTCAGCACACAAAGTTAGGTGTTCTAAAGTGCTTAATGAACTTGAGTTAAGTGCAGAGTGAAAATCAGCCATTTACACGGGGCTTTCAGTGGGAGCGAAAAAAGGTGTGTGTGTGTGTGGAGAGGGTGGTCTCTAGAAGGTGCTGAACTCAGTGCTTCGCATTATGTGGCTATCTCAGCTGCTGGCATTGCCACGGTCCCCCATAAAGGCTTTTTAACCAGCTAAAACTTCTGGAGAGCGATGTGGACCACTCCAGTGTCGCACTGTATTTGAGAATGTGAAAACGTCTGTCTTTGGCTACTACATCCTGCCTTGGCTTTCTAGCAGGGTATGTGTATAAATGCCCAGTATTGACATTTGAAAGTATACTTCAGGGGTGCGTGTATGCATGTGCAGCAGGGTATGTGTGTGCTTTGAAATCTGGGTATCTTTGTCTTCAAGGTGAGTGTGTGTGTGTGTGTCAGCCTACTGGGAGTATGTACTTCTGTCTAAAGGGGATCTGTGTCTGTACTTGCGAACGTCTGTGCATGATAGAGTTTCTGCATTAGTGTGTCTGCACTGTGGTGTGCCTCTGTGGGGAGGGCTGTGTGGTACTGTGCAGGGGTGGGTGCATCTGTGTAGTGTGGTTGTCTCTGTGTAATTGGGTTGTCTGTATTTCCAGTGGTTAAGCAATAGGCGAAGACAAAATGTAAATACCCATTGGTAAAGAATTAGGAAGACAGCATGGAGAATTTCCAGGTTTGAGCTAATAAGACAGAATCAACAATATTTTGGCGTATAGACTGAGTAACAACTGGTGAAAGAGGTAATGAATGTCAGTGCTGGAAGCGAAATTAGTGCACACCCATAAGGCCTAGTACCACATTCAAAATAAAAGCCGTTTTTTTTATGGACTCTGCTTGTGCCTCCGTGTGCCCCTGTTGCGCCTCTGTGTGCCCCTGTTGCCTGCTTGTGCCTCTGTGTGCCCCTGTTGCCTGCTTGTGCCTCTGTGTGCCCCTGTTACCTGCTTGTGCCTCTGTGTGCCCCTGTTGCCTGCTTGTGCCTCCGTGTGCCCCTGTTGCCTGCTTGTGCCTCCGTGTGCCCCTGTTGCCTGCTTGTGCTGTGTGGGTGTGTGTGGAGGGCTCCGTGTGGCTGTGTGTGTGGGAAGCTTTGTGTGGCTGTGTGTGTAGGAAGCTTTGTGTGGCTTTGTGTGGCTGTGTGTGTGGGGGGCTCTGTGTGGCTGTGTGTGTGGGGGGCTCTGTGTGGGTGTGTGTGTGGGGGGGGGCTCTGTGTGTGTCATTTGCGGGAGATAAAGCTAGTGGCATTGTAAATGACAATGCCATTTATTTATGTTAAAAAAAACATTAATAAAAATAATGTCAAGAGCAATGCCAATAGCTCTAACTTTAACAAAGGCAAAACCATTGCATTGTAAACGCTTGTTGTCTTTTGTTTCTCAACGGCGGCAAGGGAGACGCAGGATTGCCCCCTCCCGGCCCGTTCCGAGAAAGACTTGCTGAGTCATAAACCGGGAGCCGCTGGATTGCCCCTCCTGTGTTTAAACGACGAGGGGTTTTATGCTTCTATTGTCATAGGAGTAATTCAATTATTGGCCTTTGTTTTGTGGTGTTCGATTCTCGGCTGAGAATCAGAACAAGAAAGGACTCCTGCTGACTCCGGTCTGTGTACCCTGCAGCCGGAGCTGGAATCGAAGACGCTCTGGAGGTTTGCTGCCTGTAGGGTAAGAGCGTGTCTTCCAAAGAGGAGTTATATCACCTCAATACAGTATTTCTTTTTGACCTTGCCTTTTTGTGATCGGGTAGTCTTCCAGGGGAGAATGGGCTCGTAACGATCACATTGTGGGTTGCCAGTCATCATTTTCTTTTACTTACAATTCCTAATGGACAACATTCATGATTAACCGGATGACTTAATCCAGGTTTGGCTGGTGCCGGAGCAGGTCTTTTTGGTTCTATGGTTGGAGGACAACTGGGTATTTCTACATGAAGATGAGAGAGAATATCTTATCAAGCGAGAAGGAAGGAAGGGGTTCAGCTCCTGAAAAGTTAATAGGTAATGTTTCATATCTAGTGAGATCATAAAGAGAGTTGAGAGGAGAGTTCTTGTATTAATGTGTGGTTTTTCATTGCAGGTATCCATCTTCCACAGCTGTTACCACCCTTTCTGATCCCTCGCCTGCTTACTTCTGTACTCTGTAAAAGTATACCATTCAGAGTGCGCAGAAAGCAGGAGGTGGACCCCATTGAGCATCATCCTGATCCTGAGGAGCCAGCGAGCCGTGACACAAACAGTTAAAATTAAACACTGGAAACCGGGAATGACTGGCATTTTTATGAATCCAGTTCCTGGGCAGAGATAGAAACAGACTGCCCCTGGTGTCCTTGAAAAGAGACAGTGATCCTTTATTATCAGGTCTTGTGTATTATGGTTCAGTGAGTGGAGTGCTGATTATAATTTTCCCTCTTTTTCTCCCCTTTGTGTATGACCTTCCTGGACTGGAAACAAGCATCCTAGGACCAGTTTTAGGTTTTCACCCCTCATCAGCCAGGATATCTTGACTCCAGTGTCAGAGAGAGTGTGGGACCCACATCTAGGCATACCCGTCCCACTTGGGGTGACAAATGCAAAAAGAACAATTGATTGACAGAATGCAGAACAATGTCATACATTCAACCCAGTACAGAGATCTGAACCTAAATCTATCGTTTTTTGCTCCCCATGCCATTCCAATTTGAACCCAGCCATATGCAAATCAGTCTTGACCCTGCACCCAATGGGAACAGACCAGCCTGAACTGCCTGCAAAAGAATGATGGATTAAACCCAGATACTTGTGACTGGGGAGAATGTTTGCATTGATCAGCATTCCGTCCATCAATCGTTTCTTTTGAGTCTTTCTAAATCTGGGCCACATTGTGAAGTGAACCTCCTAGCAGGCACACAAAACAGAAAAATATATCCTTTTCATATTACTGTGTTATTACATGTCAAGTGTGTGAAAATAATGAAGAAATCTAAAATGAAAATGATATAATCAGGGCCCGTTTCTCCATGGGTGATCTGGGACTGTGCCCAGCTGAAATTGCTACACATGCCTGCAAAAATATTAAATAGGTCAATTTATTTAAAGATACTACTGTATCTCTAAGTATTTAAGTATTTAAGTCGGAAATGTCTGTCCCAAGCAGCCTGCCGTACCTTGCTCTGAAGCGGGAAACGGAAGCCAGGCAGTAGATCCACTTTCTGAACTGTGACACATGACGCAGGGCTTACTGTTCTAAAACCTTTCATTACCATTGTAGTCTATGGTAGTAGCCATTATAGGCATTGAAGCTTTCAGCATCACTGTTTCAGACGTTGTTTTGCCACTGTGCAACATTCCGTCCATCATCTTGTGTGTTTTACCGTCCCTGCGTGACGGCAGCAGTCCGTCATTCACAGGCATAGAACCCACACTTTCCCATTCGTCACACGTAGGAGTGGATGCAAGCATGTGTGTTTCGGAGCCTTGTAATGGTAAGAGTTAGAATGCTAATCTTGTGTTATGTATATTGCGCTGAGAACCCGGGCCATGTTAACCTCCTGCACAGTGACACCCCAAGCCCTGGCTGCACGTCGTTGGCGCCATTAGAAGTGGAGCTGCTGTATTTGTTCACACATGAAATTTATCCAAACGATGAGCAGGGTTTTTGTTCCTTTGCAAAGGTGATCCAAATATCTGAGTCAAGCACAAAGGAAGAAATATCTGCTCATAGTTAAGACAGTTAACTCCTGTATGGCGATAAACCTGGACCTATCTTCATGCCCTTCACAATAATGTCCAAAATATGTCTGATTTATGAATAATGAATGTTAAAAACGTTAAGGCAATGCATGTCAGTGGCAGTGGCACTCTGATTCTATTGGACCTAAGTGCTGACTTTGAGACAGTTATTCATAACATTTTGCTGCAAAGATTAGAGGAAATTGGTGTGCAGGGCACCACTGTGCAATAGTTCAAGTCCTTTCTGCATGCCCGCTGTTTTCAGGTCCACACAAAACAGCACTGCTCACAGATCTACCCACTGTCCTGTGGGGTACCGGTAGGCTCAACACTCAGCCCAACCATGTTTAATGTCTATATATGCCCTCTGGTTGACATTATAAAGAGCTTTGGTTTGACTCTCTTCTCATACACAGACAACACCCAGATCGTCGTCTCACTCGCAGCCCAGGAAAACCAGAATGTGAGTGTCTTAAATACCATCCATTAAAATGTCCTGGCCTGGATGAATACTAACCACCTAAAATTAAATAGTGGGAAGATTGATGTCTTGGTGGTAGGCAACCAACCCCAGTTGTGGGGCTCTCATCTGTAGGCTAAGACTCTTAGAACTTTCCCCAATCCTGTGCCAGCTGATAAGAATATGGGCATCTGGCTGGATAGCAAGCTCTCTATGAACACCCAGATCACTAAGCTAGCAGGCTCCTGCTTTGGAATGTTTCGATGGCTGAGAAAGATTCTTGGCTGTCTCCCGTCCCCAGCACAAAGAGCAGTAATACAGGCATTGATTCTCTCTCAATTGGACTGTGGCTGCTTCTAAAGACGCCAACATTCAACTCAACCGCTAAGTTTTTGCATGAACTCCACTGACTGTATGTAGAAAAAGAATTCATTTCAAAACATTATGCTACATGCACAAACTTCGATCTAACGCAGGCCCTCAGTCTGTCAAACACCAGGTTTCATCCTACAAACTGCATTGCTCACTATGGTCTAGCAATTCGAACCTTTCCTATGTTCCAAGAGTATGAAGATCACGCCAAGTTGGCCGTGCATTCTCCCACGTATAGCCCAAACTGTGCAATGCAATGCCACAGTCACTGAGATCCTGTCAGTCCCTTTCCATTTTTCAAAAACAACTGAAAACCTGGTTGTTTGTTTGAATAAATTATCCTATCACTCTTTAAGAAATTACCATTTGAAGGTCTAGTGTCGGGAAACCCATTGCAGGTAGCTGCGCGCTTTACAAAACATCAGTAATAATAATAATTCCTCTCTTATTTCAAGTTTTAATTAATTTTGCATTCACCAAGTGTTAGCTATTGAATCATGTGGTGTTTCTGTATTTTTTCTGTGCATCTCATTACTCTTCCATAATACATACTTTGCTCCCTGCCAGGTGTTTATGAGGAGCTTTGATTGAGAGCTCTAGTGCTGAAGCGAAAGCAAAGTGCCTGTCAGTGGGTTTGCCTCTCTACAGAGCACCCAGAACAATGGTCATGTATTCCAATTGCAACTCTGAGGTAATATTTGTGAATGGGGTACACAGATGTTGAAATATTTACAAGGCAAAAGCAAAAGGAATTAAAGTGCTTAAATGTGAGTGAGTGCAGTGTATGTTTGGAAGTGGTGAAGTGATGGAGATGCAAGGAAGTGCATTCGGGGAAGAGTGAAAAGAGGGTGCTGATGAGGAAAGAGAGGTGGTTGAAGATGAGCCGATGGATGAGATATGAAATAAAAAAGAGCATACATATCTAATATAAAGCGCACATAATTAAAGGCCAAAACTGCTTCCACAGGTATCAGTAGTATTTAATTCACAGACTCACAATTTCAGTATTGAAACATTCCAAATGTTAGTTATTTTTAACAAATCGTTGTTACTGATTTATCTTAAACAGTTAACCATTGACACAGCCAAGCGTACTGACAGGTTTTAGGTGTATAACAGGTATATAGGTGGAAGCAATTACATCTCAGAGAGAAACCAAAATACCGGTCAGGTGGCACACTATGGGATTCACAGAAATTTACTTTACATGTACCCCTTTAGAGAGCCCCCACATTTTTCATCCCACTTAATACCTGTCTGCACATATTTTTATATGACTGATTGCAGCCTGCAGCTGTAGGTGCGACCCGAAACCTGGTTAGAGCATGTTGATCCAAAGTTTATGCTGCATGCAGTGCAAGACACTGAGCAAGCACAAGCTTTAAAGGGCTGAAGTTGTTGTACTGTATAATCTGCACACTATAGTAATTGTTGAACATATTAATGGAGTATGGTATGGGGCAGTTTATAATGTGTATACTATTTCAAGACTATACATTCCCACTGCTTTATAAGCCTTGCTTTATAACTAAATTCATTTGCTTGAAAAAGCACCATTTCTCAAACTTTTTTCAATTTTTTCAGGAAGGAGGACCCACTCTCGGCCCCATGTTTGTCCGTTAAGCTTGTTTGCATCACTTAGTATATAAACGTTATAACCAACTTTAACTTCCCCACTACTTTCAAATGTCACAAGCTGCCACTGGTTGTGATTATTAACTTAAGGGTGCCTTTGCACTGTCTTTCTATATGTGTGATGCTTCCCATGTAATGGGATTATGGTCTTTTTCTCCAAGTCCTACCTACAACTGCATCGCTTTGCCCAAGAACTTTCTATTCTGTTTGGTTCATATCCTACATCTTGCTTTCCGCTATAAACCCTTCTTGACTGTTATGGATGAGTATTCTTGGCCTTACACACTCTCCATCACCCGTATATTCCCTCTTATAAGTGCCCGCACTGCCTAGACACTGTTTGTAGAAATTGGCTCCATCTCTTTCCTCCTGTCCTTCTCCCTCTCAACCATGTCTTCCACCATTCCCTCACTACTTCTCCTCCCACTTAATCGTCTTGATACTCGCTCTCTCAACTCATACTTAGCAGGACTGTAAATCTTCAGCAGACAAGCAAAGAAAAATAACTCAACCTTCCAACCACTGTCAGATGAGCAAGGAGCGCACAGAGAATACTAGCAAAAATACACAGGATGTGTAACAAGGCAAGGACAAATGGAAGAAGAAATTCCATTTACAAGGTAAAAACGGATTCATTGTTCTGAAGATCTTATACTGTTTGAAACTCTACACAGGAGAGTGTTGTCATATAAGGCTCATTCACCTATCCAGTTTGACTCTATTTCCTACCTCTGCTCAATATCACAGACACAAAACAACATAGAATACCAAAACCTAGAGTGCTATTGTAGCATAGAAATATGTGAGCATTGATAATCATACAGTAGCTCATTCATTGTATTCTAAAGCACAAACACCTGCAACACCATCCACACATATGATTGCTATTCTGACGCGCTGAAGTTAAGGGAAAGTTGCAACAAACATGCATGGTGACATCCTCTATGATAACACTTAACGTAGCTGCCAATAACATTCAGTGTACAAAGTATTGTAATGTCCCATCTTTTAAAGCACTACCACAATGTGTATGCAACCAAATACACATTAACGTATCTGAATGAGTATATAAGCTTTGTAAATAGAGGAATTCTTACAATATAATGACACAGTGCAGTACACTCACTTAATTGCTGTCCAATTTTCTGACCACTTATTTGTTTTACAATTCCTTTATAGGGGGCTTTTTATTATCCAACTTTTATCACGTGGACCCCATCTCTCCTTGACAGTGTTAGGAAGAAATTTTCAAACAAAAATGAAACTTGCACACATCTATTAGAATTTCACTTCAGAATGCATTTAAAACTCTGCTCAAAACTGCATAAATAAATCACAAGTAGGGAAAATGTGCTTGCTTAAAAAGTGTAGAAAAATTAACGTGAAGTGCAAAATGCAGTTGGCTATCATTCTCAATGTGTTGCTGTAACTAGGCCCAAACCATATTTCTTTCGACTCTTGCTTATAGCTAAATATAAGTTTGTTTACAATATTTGCCTAGAACCAGCATCCTACTGAAGAATATGCTGACTTTAAAAATATATTCTTTGCTTCATCACACCATATTAGCTCACCCTCCTTTGACAATTAATTTGTCTGTTTTGCATTGTAATGAATAGGCTGTTAGAATCAAGAACAAATTAGGGATAACATGTCTATGCTTAACCAAGACATTCTCGATAGAATTGTTGCAACGCATTTGACTAGCCTTTGTCTTCACAACGGGACATTGAAAGCAGCTGACAATTTACATACTTAAGGTTCTTATGAGAAGAACGTTGCCCATGTATCGAAAATTGCAACATTCGTTAAACTATGCACCGGCGTGAATGTTTACCGTGGGAATCAGGAGTAGAAGCAACAGATGGCAACGACACCATCGGATGAGTGGGTCCCATTGGCTGAAGACGACTTAAACCTACTAATTTTCTGTACATTATTTCTGTGTGTTTCATATTATAATCAAGTGTTCATAGCTAGAGAGGAGAGAAGACCCTTCACTTTGCACAACGCCTGACACTTAAGGCGTTCTATCCTTATTATTGAAAGCTACTGATGACAGCGATTTTACCCTCATTTTCCCTGGGAGATTTTCTCCTGCATTGATCAATGGTACTGCTGGATCATTCCTCGGATTTATTTCACAGTTACTACTGCAGCTGTGGGGAACTTGGCTGAGCTTTAAAAACGACCCTTCATGGGAAGTTCAAGACTTTATCTAAGCTCCGAAATCTTGTTCTTTTCCAGAAGAGACTCTTCATGGGTTCTTTATAGGGTAGGTTATGGAACACTCTGGTGATTTATGCTGTCTTTAATTAAACCTTTTCTTGGTATTTCTGTAATTCGATTAGACTGAATAAAAATGGAAAACAAAAACATACTAACTCCTTAAAGAGAAATAAAGGTTTTAGAAACGTCTTCAACTTCTCGTTATTGGCTAATAATTAAGAACCTAACAGTTGATGATAAATGACTTGTACTTTTATTTTCGCTCCATTCCAAAATGGTGGGAAAGGTCGGTCAACCTGACAACAAAGCACCACAGGATTTCGAGGACCGCAGGTGTAAGTTTGAGGCGATTGATTTAAAACCCGATTTTGACCAATCCTTTGGTGCTAACAACAACCTAGTCTATAACCCATGCTCTCTGCTTCAGTCCTATGTACATCCTCCCTATTCAACCATATGATCATGCGCACCACCGTTTGCCCCCTCTTCAAATCAATGTATTTCTAAATCTACATTCTGAATTTTTGCCCCCTATCCTTCCTGATCTGTTTGACTTTGAAACCTCTGTTGTTTATGCATTCACATCTTTTTCTACCACATTGGTTATAGCTACCACCGATACATCTTCACTGCAATAACATTTGCTCTAAAACAAATATTGGTTCTCACGCCGGAAGGTTTCTAAACTTTAAATGCAACATGAGTTTCAAGCCATTTTTAAATCGTATCAAACTCCCTCAGGTAAAAAACATTTTAAAAAGTTCAGATATGGTATTCAGCCCGTGAACCATCTCCGGAGCAGGTGGTGAGAGTTCCGTGTCTTTCACCTGTCACGTCTGTACGATAAATACTGGGTCGGATGAGCGCTTTCTGTTTTTCTGTCCTCTTTACAATAAGTTGGATAATTCTAATATGCCGTATTTTCTCTATAGATCATTTAACGGATGCAACTCGGACACTAAAATTGGAGACTACTAAGTGGGATGTATACTCTGTGTCCAGATACTTATCGATTGCAGGAGTGAAAGAAGCAACATTTTACAAACATGTTATTTTAGCAGCTGTAATGACTTTATGTTTTTTTATCAAGATTTTTTTTTAATACAAGATATGGCGGAAAGATGTATTTTATAAGTTTTACTTTTTATCTTTTTATTCTAATCTATGCTGTATGTATCTGTGGTCGTATGTCTCATTGGTAGGGATTACTCCCCGAAATAAATGAATAAAAGTCGTACGTTTTGTTTATTGTTTCAGGTCTAGTGTTTTTGCTGGATCATCTTTACTTTCGCACATTAACATTTAGTTGAACAGGGTTGCCTTCCCATTGAGAGATACGGCTCCCACAGCCTTAAAACATTAAGCAACATGAAGGTTCTTGTTGACCTTAATCAGATGCCCGGAGACCTCCTAAATCATTCCCTATAATGTTCCTCACTGTCTCTTAATCAGTTTCTCATATTTATTCAGGAGCTTCCCCTACATATCTATTATTTTTTTTGCCCCAACTGCTCAGTTTCTTCCCCAGCTGCACTAGGCCAAGATTCACTCTTGAGTGGATCCGATACAGTAATGGCCCAGTCACTAAAAAGAAGTTGCCTGTGAACGACTAATCAAGGGAAAGCTGCAGTCTGGTAAATTTTGGAACAATGAGACAAGGAAATATGTAAAGAAATACCAGTAAAATAAAGATCAGGATATGGAAACGAAATGACTGTTTCAGACACAAATGCCGTACACAATGAAGACTTTGATATACATTTACGAAGACGTAAGGCATCTCATCCTTCCTGACACCCCATGGGACATTCAGATACATAGACAAATGTGTGCAGCTCACATGAGGTAGGTGGATAGCTGTAAGCTTTAAACCCGAGAAACCAGAAACTGTAAATACTGAACGACAAAAGTGCTCTTAAATGGGATAATCACATGATCACAGGATCTGCCAGTCTTCAACCTTTGAGCTTCACCCTAGGGAAACCACCCTGTAGTAAACTTGCCCACAGTTACCTAGATCAGATAACGGAAAGAATGACAAAGGTCGGCCCCCTACCACCACCTGAATGAACAGAGAGCCATCGGATGGAAAACCAACAAACCACAGACCGTTCTCTGCACCAAGTCTCCCAAGGTTGCCCAGAGCCTGGGGAACTGTTGACTGAAACGTTATACATAAGGTTCAATATAATACGGCAAAAATTATGTGGGAAGGGGTAAAATGAAAAGGTATGAACATCTGTCAGGGACACTCACAACATGTTAGACTCACACACTTCACAACATATGTGTCCTTGTGCAGGTGAAAGCAACTTACGAGCCTGGCAGAAAAGAACACTCTTCCAATATACTATTAGTTCAAGCTCATCCATTTATAGACGAGAAACATCCAGAAATCTTAACAATTAGCTTACATAACAAAAAGTAGGGGAACATACAGGATAATGTCAAAAATGGGTGTAGATTGGTCAATCGGTTTTAATGGGGATCCTGAGCTCATTTTTGTACTGTTGTGATGGCGCGCATTAAGAGCAACTCTCTAGTAGTGTGTAAAATGTATTTTATTATAACTCCTTCATGGGAGCCCACACTGCTCCAACCTCCCCTGATTTCTATCTATCGGCCTCTACTCGACTCCCCCCCACCTTTCTGTGTCCCTGACAACTTCCCTTGCGCTGAATTCTCATTACATATGGGATCCTAGTGCCCTCACGTTATCATACAAAAACAACATTACAATTATCATTCACAATTAAAATGTTGTTTTTGTTTACCCATAACTGTGAACCACTAGATAGAGGGTCACCAACTTTGTATGGCACAGACTCCTTTGGTTATTCTTATATGTCATTTCTTCATTTGGTGAAAGTCTTTTCAGCCATTTTGGAGACACAAGGCACTGGGTGACTGTCAAATGTACATGTTAGAATATCCCTAAAATGTAACATTTCTGTGATCACCCAAGTGGGTATGCATGAACATCAGACTTCTAGGGCCTGTTTCACAAAGGGCTTCCCCACTTGTCGCGAAGACCCCGTTGTTGTGGGGGAATCTGTACATTGGGGGCGGAATCTCTGCAATGGGAATTCTCATTGCAGAGATTCCGCCCAGAGTACGGAGACACCCCCATGATTGCGGGGCACCCGCTAGCAGTGGAGAGGCCTTTTGTGAACCAGGCTCTTAGTGCACATGCATCACAAGTTATATATGCAGACTGGACACCCACAGTAGCTTTACTCCTAATATCTGCAAAAACATTGGAGGGAAGACGATGCGAAAGAAAATAAAAATGGAAATACAAATACAGTCTAGAAGACCTAATGGTACATCATAATGGGTAACTCCCACCTATGACTATCTGTCCCTAGCTTGTTAGACTGTTAGATAGGGTTGAAGACAAGGCATTTTCTCTGTACTCACTGGTCTGGCTAGGACAAATATGCTAATCACAACCACCCTGCCTGAACCAAGGACCCTTAGACAAGGCTGAGGAGGAAAGTTTTTAACTCCCTGATCCAAGTTAGGACAGTTAAATAATTCCCTCCTCAGCCAAGGGCCAGAAAGATAGATGACATCCATGCCCTCCTGCTTTGCCCTGGGACAAAGGGCATTCCAAAATCATAATGGGGGTTGCTTAAAGCTGGTCAGTGTGTGCCGAACAGTGAATTGTGCAAGAGTGGGTGGCAATGCCTGGCTCCTCAGTTGTACTCATAATGATGGGAAACACAGGGGAGCAGTTCACCTGCCACACTATTCTGTGCACTGTTCCCAATTTGACAAAAAAGCACAGTTCAACGAGTCTCTGGGTGTTTTTTTCAACATGCCCCCTCACTCTTGGTCAAGGCAAGAGGAAGAGGGCATACGTCCTTCGTTCACACATGGGAAAGCAATGGGTAAGGAGGGCATTTCCCTGCTTCGCTCTTTTGCAAGACAAGGGGGTTATAATATTCCTTGCTGCAGGCAACGAGTGGAAGGGCAGGGTAGCAAACAACTACTGGGCAAAGCAAGGGCAGTATTTATTTCACAAGCCCTACAAAGGGTTGCTCATAGTAAATCCTGGCCTCTTCACACTACTTTTTTGACCACTCCCAAACTTTATAAACTATAGCCGAGATTGGGGTACGGACGTAGAAAATAAACAGTCCACCAATCCACAGACTCGTTTAATTTTATACAAATTTCTCTCAAAGTTCGCAAGCGTCTGGAGATATGAAGGTCTGCCTTTCAGTTTAAGTTCCAACCCATACCTAAAGTTGCCAGTAGAGGGACACAACGAGGAGCTTCATAGTCAAGGCATGATATCAAACACAGGAGTAGCAAAGGTCACACAGAGGACTGCAATGGCAGGATAGGGGCTACTGAGTGGGCAGGGTGGTGGGGCAAGGGTCCATAGAGGTGAGGTGGCGGGCACATAGAGGGTCTGCAAGGAGGGCATGCCACATACAGGGGTGGCAGGGGTGAGACAATGTGGCAGCCAATGGGTTTGTGTGGTAGAGGAACACAAGGTGAAGGTAGTACCTTAACTCGTGAATTTCATAACTTTAAGTTTTTATGACAAAGCCACCTGTAACGTAATAGTCAACCTTAAGTCCCTTTCAATTTTTTTTTACGGGGGGGAATATGTTTATGACTGATGACAAGAGATGTAGTAATTATAATACCATAGAAAAGCTGCCTTAGCTCTAGAACATAATGCATTAGCAGGAATGTTTTGCAACAATTCATGACTTAATGACCAGCATTTAGGTCTCTCCTACATGCCAAATATTACTCTAGCGAAGGAGTGTAACCTCTTTCCATTTCTCTGATTGCATTCTATTGCTTGCGTTCAACTCTATTTCTTGCTCCCAATATTCAATTGATAATCATTCAGGCGTTAAGGTCGAGTCAGTCAGTCGCTCAAGCTCTATATAACTCACTGAACTGAATCGCCTCAGTGATGAATTTATTTTCAAGAATCTTGGATGAGATGAACTAACCCTGCATACATCCTGCATTTACAAGTAACAAACAAAGAGCAATCAACATCTACAGGTCACTTTCTTGACAATAACCGAAGTGAATTTTCTGAATAATTGTCATTACAAAAGTAATATTGGTTTGTAACAAAGGGTCAGATTTATTAAGCATTTCAATCAGTGCAGTGTCACAAAAAACGAAACAAACTCACATGAAGGCTTAAATTGGGGTTTACTGTACAGCGCAAATCCAGATTTGTAGTAGCCATAAGTATCTCAAAGTAGCGCTTAGCACAGATTTGCACTATTTTGCATTAAGAGGTTATACTAAGGGTGCCACCGCTCCGTTCCATTCTTATTTAACCTCCCATATTTTTTTAAGCAAAGCTTTATCTACTAAAATGGTTGATTGGACTTTCTGCCAAAAAGTAGGCATTCTTGAGGCAGGAGGAACTTTTTCCTTTCCTTAACGTCTCCAACTTTGCATGTGGGCTGCGTTGAAGTGCATCAAATATAAGTAAATCTGGCCTTTCTGTTCTAACCACCTGATGATTTTAAGGGAGTATTACCAACAATTTTACGGGTCCATGTTGAAGAGGTGCCCAATGTCGGTGCCGGCCGGATACATGCCACATTTTCTAGATATCATCTTAGTGTAAGTTTACATACAATGAATCTAAATGGGAATCTTACACAGTTTCTGGCAATCCTGAAAGTCTGGCAAGTTCCCATCAAACGTGGGTCAACGTTGGACATTTCTTATGTATAAGATGTTCAAGAACCTTATTTCAGAAGCTCCTTGACGATTTTTGGCAATGGTGTTCAATAGTTACCTCTCAACTTTACCCTAAAGGCTGATGGTAAAGAAAAGCGCCTTACTCCACTTATTGCAATCTATTTCTATTTTATTTATCTCTACCTAATTCTGGCCCTAATTCGCTATTCTTTTGATGTGCCACCCGCCATTCATCCTTTGCATCTCACTTTATGTCTTGGAAACTGTTTCTTTTTTTGACTGACATTTTGTTTTTCATAGCTGAGGTCGTATATTTTCTTTGTTATTGTAACTGTAATGTGCACGAATAGGCAATGTCTTAGGTCAGGAGGTGGCTTCTTCGGGATTAAAGAAGGACACACTGTGGATTACTAGGACCAAGGAGTAAGACATTCAAACATCAAACTAGCACAAATACTCGCGTAAACAGTAAACAAAGGGTTTACATTGAACATACTATGCTATCATTGCATTGCAATTACCATTGCAAAATATATGTATATTAAACATAGTAAAAACTTAGATATCGTTATACTTGTCTAAGCAACCAAGATTTATTGTGGCAGTGTCCAGAGTGAAGAATCAACAGAAAAAGTATACACTTACATTTTTCTACGAATTGTGGAGGTTCCTGATAACGAACAGCAGCCAAAATTAAAAATAATATGCAAGGCCAAAGAACCTCTGAGAGACACAGGATCTGAAACAGTTCAAAGTGTGTAATGTTAGTAAACAAAGCAGTATAAGTGAGTACATTGGGTGATAACATTAAATATATAAAAAAATATACAACTGTTGCAATGATTTTCATAGGGCACGTTCATGGAAAATAAATATGATTTGCAAAGAGTTAAAGCTGCAATATCTGTGCTTTATTAAGTCGTACATTGATATCTTCTTTATTAATATGATATTTCGCTGTTGTTACTCTTCTTGAAAGCCTTCCACTGCATGGTCCTCACTTGAACCCCACTGCCTAGCATTTGGTGAACAGCAACGATTAATGTTGTTTCATATCATTGACACCTAAGCACCTATGAAGGAACCTAAACAAGTCAAAATAAAGGCTGCTGGCAGCCATGCTTGTCTGGATGAGGAAACACAAAGAAACCACAACCTTGCCACAAACCGTAACTAAAGGTTAAAATAGGTGCTAAATCGTATCTCGTAAAACTCACCAACCCAGTAGAGCTACAGATATTCTTACTTTGAGGATGTTAAAGCTTCAGTTCAATGCAAAGGCCTTGTGTGAAGAGAAGCACTGGAATAGATTGGAAAAGTTGTGCAGAAAAGCCGTTTGTTTTTCTTCACCTTCCTTATGATTTTACTTCACTGAACCCCACAATCTTTGAATTCACTGAAGGTGCTCCAAACTTTTACCAAGACATCTGAGGGCCACAGCTTGGGCTCTGATAAATTGGAGTTATCTAAAATGCAGAGTATGGAATGGTGCTTGTTGCACATGATGGAATAGAAGACATTTCCCATTTGAAGCACCAGAAGTGAGTCTGCACAAGACTGCTGTTTCTTGGCAGGTTGTGTTCATGCACCATTCAAATCATGACCCTAGTGCCTAAAAGATAACTGCACTTGCGACTGCCTGTTTAGTTGTAAAATATAGCAATAATCAGTGTTTAGTGGGGTGCCTGTAGCTTTTGGTCCTGGTGCCACTGCACCTGCTGCACTATTAAACTCATCACCTTAGCGCTTGCTAGATAACTAAACTTCTGACTGCCTGTTTAGTTGTAAAATATAACAATAGTAGGTGTTTAGAGGAGTTCTGATAACTGTTGGGCCTGGTGCCACTGCACATGCTGCACCATCAAATAATGACCCTGTTGGCTGCAAGATAACTGCACTTATGACTCCCTGTTTAGTAGTAAAATATAGCAATATTTGGTGTTTAGTGGAGGCATGACAACATGTGACCTCAGTGCCACTGCACCTGCTGCACCATTTAAATCAAGCCCCTTTTAACAGCAAGGTAACTGCAATTGTGACTCCCTGTATAGTTGTAATATGTAGTAATATTAGGTGTTTAAAGGAGTTCTGACAATTTTTGGGACTGGTGGCAATGCACCAGCAGCATCATGCAAATCATGACCCTGTTGTCTGCAAGGTAACCCCACTTATGACTGCTTGTTTAGTAGTAAAATATAGCAATTTTAGGTGTTTAGTGGGGTGCCTAGAGCTTTTGGTCCTGATGTCACTGCAGCTGCTGCACCATTGAAACAATGACCCTGTTGCCTGCAAGGTAACTGCACTTGTAACTGCCTGTTTAGTTTTACATTTTAGCAATAATCTGTGTTTAGTGGGATCCCTAGAACTTTTGGCTCCGGTGCCGCTGTACCTGCTTCACCATTCAAATCAAGTCCCTTTTAACTGCAAGGAAACTGCAATTGTGACTGCCTGTTTAGCGGTCAAATATAGCAATATCATGTTTAGGGAAGTTCAGCCAGCTTTTGGGTCTTGTGCGACTGCTACTGCTGCACCATTCAAATCATGACCCTATTGTCTGCAAGGTAACTGCACGTATGATTGCCTGTTTAGTAGTAAAATATAGCATAGCTCTTGTATATTAGCTTTATTTAGAATTTTATCATAATGACCAAATAGATTAGGTTGAAAATAACAATTAAAAAATGCCTGCAAAGTGCAAAGAAAGTTACTGAGGCATGAATAGGAAATGCTACAAACGTTCTAAGGCTAAAGCATCTGCTTTACACAACTAAGTAATACAGGCATTTACAATGCAATAGGTCTCGCAGCATTAAAGTTTGAGTTATTGGCATTGTGTATGACAATGCGTTGCATAACATTTTTAGCAAACTTTGAATTGGTGAGCAGTGAGAGTGTGTGCAAGAGTATGCTGTTGCTCACAGCTGGTATTATTCACACAGCTCTGATGATGCACCTCACGCACGGGGCTGACGCAGTTATTATTCACACAGCTCTGATGATGCACCTCAGGCACGGGCTCACAGTTGTTATTTATTCACACAACTCTGATGATGCACCTCAAGCACGGTGCTGACCCAGTTATTATTCACACAGCTCTGATGATGCACCTCAGGCACGGGCTCACAGCAGGTATTATTCACACAGCTCTGATGATGCACCTCAGCACAGGGCTGACGCAGTTGTTATTCACACAGTTCTGATCATGCACCTCAGCACGGGGCTGACGCAGTTATTATTCACACAGCTCTAATGATGCACCTCACGCACGGCGCTGACGCAGTTATTATTCACACAGCTCTGATGATGCACCTCAGGCACGGGCTCACAGCTGTTATTATTCACACAGCTCTGATGATGCACCTCAGCACGGGGCTGACGCAGTTATTATTCACACAGCTCTGATGATGCACCTCAGGCACGGGCTCACAGCTGTTATTATTCACACAGCTCTGATGATGCACCTCAGGCACAGGCTCACAGCTGTTATTATTCACACAGCTCTGATGATGCACCTCAGCACGGGGCTGACAGCTGTTATTATTCACACAGCTCTGATGATGCACCTCAGGCACGGGCTCACAGCTGTTATCATTCACACAGCTCTGATGATGCACCTCAGGCACGGGCTCACAGCTGTTATTATTCACACACCTCTGATGATGCACCTCAGCACGGGGCTCACAGCTGTTATTATTCACACAGCTCTGATGATGCACCTCAGGCACAGGCTCACAGCTGTTATTATTCACACAGCTCTGATGATGCACCTCAGGCACAGGCTCACAGCTGTTATTATTCACACAGCTCTGATGATGCACCTCAGCACTAGGCTGACGCAGTTATTATTCACACAGCTCTGATGATGCACCTCAGCACGGGGCTGCCGGCAGTTATTATTCACAGCTCCCTCCCGCAGCGAGCCCGGGAGGCATGGCAGACAAAGCAATCGCTTTCACTTTCGCGATCGCTTGAAAAACAAGACGTGCGCGTGCAATGACAACCAGCATGGGGGCGTGTCTTAGCCCGGCTCACGTAGCCCCGTAGTAATCCTACACAATCCTGCTGTAAATCCTAAATCCGCGATATCCTACCTGTCGTCCCGGTCACCACATACCCTGGGCTGCAATCTGCGACCTCCGGAGCTGCAGTGGACCGCGGAGCTCCAGCCACCCAACATCGAAGTGTTGCGCGCGGCCCAACCTGCGACTGCCGTTGTGAGCTGGTGCCAGAGTGTGGCATGGACCCAGAGTTGTGCAGGAGCCCGGACCCCAGCCCTGACCTGACGATGACCGCTAACTCTGCTTAGCAAAGAGAGTGCCCCAGGTCCGTGTCTCCGTGGTTTTCCTGGTTGCTGCCGGGGCCGCAGCTAAGCACGGAAGCATTGTCCACTGCGACAATTGTATGCAGGAGCTGTTGGGCACCGATGAGCCGCTCGCGGCCTGTGAGCTGCGCTAGACATCGAGCGGCCGGCGGTGACATTTTGACCTCTCTCCGCTACAGAGAGTAGAACACAATTTGGAGAACTGGTGAGGCAGGTGAGGAGCGGTGGGGGCCCAGAGCGAGAGAGCCATCAGGACACAAGACGGCTAGAGCATGGGAGACCTTTTTGGTTGGTGCTCACATTTCTAGGCGGAGGCAGGGGGGGCCGGGGGGGCGGAGGGGGAGTCTCGGTGCGCTCGTGTGTGTGTGTGTGTGTGTGCGCGCGCGTGTGTGTATGTGTGCGGGCGGGGGAAGTCTCTGTATGTGTGCGTGCGTGTATGGGCGCTCGTGTGTGTGTCTGTGTGTCTGCGCATGAGTGTGTGTTTGCGCTTCCCAGGAGACAGGAGATGGCCACAGCGAGCGCGTTCACCCGCTCCGATCGCCATGCGCGTGGCCAGGTCCTGTCTCCTGGAAAGCTGTGTCGCTGACTATAGGTCTCTGGCGAGACGGAGCTTAATGCGTGGTTAACGACACGAGACCTAAAAAAACATGCATTTGAGCATACTGTTAGAAGCTGTATGCCTTTTCCGTGGGAAGAGATCTTATCTTGTCAGTGAATGGGGCATAAACAGCTTGAACAGCTTTAGTAGAATTATTGGAAAGGCATGCAGCCAGGAGAAGTTAACCAAAAAAAAGATACATACAAAAGCAAATGAACACAGTAATTCTGCCAGGGAACTGATAAAAGACCTCTTTTTAGATATATTAAACACAATAGATTTCACACGCACTGTGCAGGCGAAACCTAAACCACCAAAACCACAAATCATACCATTCCATACACATATCATAATCCATAAACATATTTTAACATAACAACTAAAATTATGTGGCTACCCTTTTTAAAGAACACGCCAAGATTGGCTCAAAACCTAAATCGTCCCAATAGTACCATTGGAGAATACTAGGAGAACTAATGCAATCATGTAGCCTTGACATAGCTAAAACCATGCAGAAAATAGAACAATGAATACCTTAAAATGCACACTGAAATATTAAGTAGTTATTTGGCATACTCAAAACCACCCAACATTGATGGAAATAACTTCTCAAAATAACAGCTGCCTTGAGATGATCTTAAGCTTGCTTTAAAATATTTGTCCATCTAAAGTATTCATCCAGCAAACATCGCAAATAGTACAAAATAAACCTTTCAGAATGGTAGCACGTGCCAATAAAGTTCAAGCTGTTACATAATCTTACAGCTGGGACAATATGAGATTTCCCTCCAACCACCCCCACGTCCCCATCCCCGTCCCCTGGGCGATGGAGTTTTAGTTGTGTAACCAAAAGAATGACTGGCTGACGTGATGTTTGTGCTGTCCGCTGACTGCCTGAAAGAAGCTTGAAGTATGCAATGAGAGGTGGGAATGCCATGTCACGCACAAGCAGGTGTATCAGATTTAACGGGTTATAAAGACCTGCATTGAGTTGAATCACAGCTTTTCATACCTCCCTGTGTGTAGCTGACAAAGCACGCATGGTGTAAATGAGGTGTGTCCCTGTGAATGAAAAGGTTTTCTAGAATGAGGAAAACAATGCACGAATGATTCACTCTTTTCTTGGTGGCTGTTGCCCTGTAAATATCAGGGAGGTTAAAGGCTCTCAAAACTCTGAATTGACAGGACAACAAAGCTTCATTATTGGTACTTTAGTTTCAGGTGATGGCTGTATTTTAATCAGTATATGTCCTCTTCCTCCTGCCTTGTCTTCTGGGCAGTGCTCTAGATTAGTCTAAATCTGATGATGTAAAATAAGACCCACCTCTCAAGAATTAGTGCTGATGCCCACGACCTGCAACCCCAGTCATAAATGAAGCACTAGCGTGCCATGTGTTGTCACGGTGTGTATGTTGGTTTATGAAGAGTGGAATGGTGTTGGGAGCTCAACCAGATCCATCTCCAAGGCACCTTGGAGCTATGTTGAATCTAAGTGCATTGTTCTGATTAGCAATCTGAATGAGATTGTTTATAGTAATTGTTGGTAATATTATCAGTTCGTTAACACCCAGCTTTGTAGAGTGACTAAACAGTGCTTAATGTGTGCTGTTTTTTTCATGGGTATGGTGTGCATAGCGACACAAAAGAACCTGTCACATCTGCTCAGCTCTGCACTCGTTTATGCAGCCTTGCTCACAAGTGACTGTATTTCCCACATTTAGCTTAATTACATAGAGCACGCTGAGCTGGGAGGGAGCTGTAACACAGTCTGAGGTTTCCCTGAAAGAGTGCTAGTATAGTAGATCAGGCCCATTCATCTAGATGCGGACATGACCTACAACACTATAGGAAGGAGGGTGGGAACACACTGCCTCACATCCCAGCATCCAATTTGCCCGAATGCATCATGGTAAATGCAATGCATGATGATACTTACATCAGTAGTAGTCTTCCATTTTTTACCCTTGTTGGTGCAGCCTGTGCTGTGTAACTCTAGACACGTGTTTCTGGATTCATTCCTAAATCAGAAGAGAGAAACAAGTCCTTTTTATGGTGGCTCCACTGTCACCGTGAAGCACAGCAAGAGGGCAAGGGCAAGGCTTGTTGTGTAGCATCGCCCATCGTCTCAGCCTCTCTCTTTCCCAAGCAGGAGAGATGAAGAGTCACAGGCTGTAAAGTAGAGCATTGCAATGGAGCAGCAGCAAATGCTCCATTGCCTTCAGTGGACCAATCAAAAGTCAAATGTTCTAATTAAAATTATGCCACATTCCAACTTGATTTTGAAGGAGCTCCTAATAGATATTCATTTTCCAGAGCTACGCCAACACCAAGCTGACTGACCCCAGGTAGCTTGCTGATGAGGCGGACATCTGGGAGAGTACAAAAAGGGATCTGGTGGGGATTCCAAAAGGTTATCAGGTTCTCACCACAGAAAGGGTCCCATTCCCAATCTGGCCATCAGAAAAAAGAGCCTTCCTGATAAGAATCAAAGTAAGTCCATTGAGTGCTATGAGTGCTATGAGTATGGGCACTACAAGGGGGATCCCAAGTGCCACAAGTGAGCATAGCCTCCCACTTGAGGAAAGACACCAGAGTGATTAGTGAAGTGCTTGGGGAGGAGCTTGTCTCTCTTAATAGGGGGGACTCAGTGTGGTTCCCTGGTGTCCCTGGGTGACATGTAGATGGTTCAAAAAACCCATATGCCTTCCTATACTGCAAAGATAAGGTAGTGGATCACCATCAATGGGCAAGGTGTTGAGGCTCTGGGGGACCCAGGTGCCAGTATGTCTATGGTAAGGAGTCAACTGGTGGCCCCAGAGCAGATTGTACCCAATATATTCCACCAGAGTGTAGTAGCAGACATCCGTGAGGGTCACAACCCAGGGCCCTTGTTCCATTTGAGTCGGGGTGCTCAGGTCTTCTGAAATTTGCTGTGAGCCTTGCCATGCTGTGGATTATTAGTTATGAAATGACCTCGAGTACACGACCTGGAAGGAAGTGGAGCTCCGTTCACACCTGGAAATGTTGGGGCTGCTTGAGTAGATTGCGCAACCACCAGGTTCATGGCTGTCCTGGAAGAGAGCCAAGTAAGTCTGGAGTCAGCCTGGAACAATAGCCCAGACAGCTGTCAAAAGAGGGAAGGGCCAGAGAAGTGGGGAACCAACCCCTGAATGTCTCCCAGCTGAGGTAGATGGGGCGCCAAAGTAGGTTGCCCCAGAGCCCACTGGAGAGGACATTGCTTCCCTTGGTGACCTGCATGAATTTGCTGGATTGCAAAAGAGAAGGCAGACCCAACTTGGAGGATTTCTGTAAGTAACAGAGAGAGTGTTCCACCCTGGAAGGCATGAGGCAACAGTCTGAAGCCTAGGCAGCAGGTGATGTCTCTGGTAGTCTCCTGATTTACAGGGAGGACAACCTCTTGTATAATGAGCCTAAGGCACCTGTGTATATGGACAACAAGGGCATTGGTCAATCCCCAATGCTGCAGGGCCTTCCAACTGGAGCTGGCTCAGGACATACCCTAGGCAGGACATCTGGGGCAGGGCAAGATTTTTGCCAGGCTTTTACCCCATTTTTACTGGCCCCAGATGAATATTTCCTCAGATACCTTCCGTAGGACTTGCTTGACTTGCCAGACCAGTGGGAAGACAGGAGAGAAGCTGACAGCTCCCCTGAATCCCTTGCCTGTCCTTGTAGGCCCTATGGATTCCCCAGTTGGCCTCTGGCTACAGGTTTATCCACTCTGATAACCCCCCCCCCCAGGGGGGGGGGGTTTATCTGAGTGGATTCCCCCAAGACAGTAGTGTCTGACAGGGGCACAAACATCATGTGTTCTTATATGCAGTCAATGTGGATAGAGTGTTATGTTACCTGTAGGTTTTCCACACTCTGCCATCCACAAACCAATGGGCTAGTTGAAAGTTTCAACACGACTCTCAAGGTCATTATAAAGAGTCTGCCTGAGGCCATGAGGTACAGGTGGGACATAATATTACCATGCCTGCTCTTTGCTTATAGTAAGTTAACACAAAAGGGGTTTGGCTTTGCTACTTTAAGCTTCTGTATGGTTATTCTGTAAGGGGACCTTTCAGTCTGGTTAGGCATGGGTGGGAGAAAGCTCCCAAAAGCCTCCTTGGGCAGTGGTCAGCTACATGCTAGCATTCCAGAGCCAGATGGCCAAGCTGTGGAAGCAAGACTCTGACACGTGAGAGACTAGCCAGGAGGTAATGAAACAGTGGTATGGTCAAACTGTTACCTCCAGTGGAATTCCAGCCTGAGCAGAAAGTGTGTGTAATGGAACCCATGAAGCCCAGAGCCCTCAAAGAATGTTGGGCTGGGCTTATGAGATTGTTGAAAGGAAGGAGAGGTCACCTACCTGGTCGACCTCAAGACCCCCAGACACTCCCAGAGGGTTCTCCACATCAACCATCTCAAACCACACTTTGGGTGGTCTGAAGTCACTATGTTGTTGGTAACAGATGGTGGGGAGGAAGAGGAAAGTTAATCTCTCCGAGGCCCCTAGCCTCCAAAGGGCAAAAACCTTTACAACGCAACTTTTACGACGAAGTACCATTACAACGCAACTTTTACCCCGCAGGTGCCATTACAACGCATTCCATAACAACGCATGGCATTACAACGTAGGTGCTATTACAACGCATGCCATTACAACGAACATATAGGTAAGGTAAGTATTTAGTTTTAGAATATATTTTTTTTGTTTTAGTAATTAATGTATTTAAAATAATTATAACATTTTAAATACATGTATTATTTTTTTTAATTATTATTTAATTTTTTTAATTTAATTTTAATTTTTTAATTTTTACCCTTACACTATCCAACACGTACCCTACTATTACACCCCCTGGAGTTAGAATAGTAATTTTTACCCCTACACTATCCAACACTTACCCTACTATTACACCCCCCTGGATTTAGAATAGTAATTTTTACCCCTACACTATCCAGCACTTACCCTACTATTACACCCCCTTGGAGTTAGAAGAGGAATTTTTACCCCTACACTATCCAGCACTTACCCTACTATTACACCCCCCTGGAGTAAGAATAGTAATTTTTACCCCTACACTATCAAGCACTTACCCTACTATTACGCAAAAAAGGAGTGAAAATTATAAATTAAAATATATTTTAAAAAATTGAACATTAATTACAATTATTCACTAAAAAATGTTTTTAATTGAATTAATTTTAAATTAATATTAAAAAAGTTAAATACGTACCTATACTTACGTTGTAATGGCATGCGTTGTAATAGCACCTACGTTGTAATGCCATGCGTTGTTATGGAATGTGTTGTAATGGCACCTGCGGGGTAAAAGTTGCGTTGTGATGGCATGTGTTGTTAATGCATGCGTTGTAATGTCATACATCCCTCCAAAGAGAAGGATGGGTCAGTGGAAGGTGTAAACCTTTCCTCAACTCTGACTTCAAACAGCAGAGGGATTGTCACTAGTTGCAGGGACAGTTCTCATCTCTGCTATCCCTCATGCCTGGGACTACGCATCAGTGTACACATAATGTGGACATAGAAGACAACCTACCTGTCAAGAATAACATTTATAGGCTGCCGGACAAAGTGAGGGCTAGTATCAAGGATGAGGTATCTAAGATGCTGGAGCTGAGGGTAATTGAACCATCTAGTAGCCCTTGGTCCAGCCCAGTGGTGCTGATACCAAACCAGCCCCACAGGGCACCACACCAGAACTCCAGTTTTGTGTGGATTACAGGGGGCTCAAGTCACTCAACAAAACTGATGCTCATCCCACCCCCCGGGGTTGATAAGCTGATTGACCAATTAAGGGCTGGCCAGTTCCTGAGTACTTTTGATCCCACTTCAGGGTACTGGCAGATTGCCCTAACTGAAGGAGGAAAGAAAGGGCCTGCCTTCTCCACTCCAGTGGGCCACTGCAAGTAGAGAGTGATGCCATTTGGATTAAAGAATACCCCTGCCACCTTCCAGAGACTGGTGAACCAGGTTTTGACTGGTATGGAGGCTTTCAGTGCTGCTTGCATGGATGACATAGCTGTCTTTATTAGCAGCTAGAAGACCACCTTTTTCACTTGCAGGAAGTGCGTCAGACCCTGCAGGCGGCAGGCCTGACTATCAAGGCAAGTATGTTCCAGATAGGGCAGGGGTCTGTGGTCTACTTGGGACAAGTTGTGGGCAGGGGTAAGGTGCAGCTCCCCCAGGCCAAGATAGACACTATCATGGCCTGGGAGTCACAAAAACCCGGACTGAGGTGTATTGCATCATATTGCTCCCTTGACTGAGATGATGTTGGAGAGGCGGCCCAGGAATGTTATTTGGACAGAGGCATGCCAAAAAGCAGTAAACTCCCTAAACAGGCCATGTGCACATCCCTTGTGCTTAAGGACCTTGAATTTTCAAGTGAATTAATTATGCAGACTGATGCCTCATAGAATGGCATTGAGGAAGCTCTATCACAGTTAAATGAGGAGGGCCTAGACCAACCTGTAACTTTCATCTCTAGAAGGTTACTTCCCATGGAACAGAGGTGGAGTGTTATTGAAAAGGAAGCCTTTGCTGTGGCCTGGGCACTGAAGAAGTTGAAATCATACCTGTTTGAGACTCATTTCCTGACTCAGAAAGACGAAAGGCCCCGGTGGTAGCTGCTGCAAATAAAAAATTGCTGAGGTGGTCGATCTCTCTACCGGGAATGGATTTTACAGTGGAACACCGACCTGGGGTTGACCACGCCAATGCTGATGGTCTCTCCAGGATCTTCCGCCTTAGTGAAGAGAACTCCCCACTTGCAGCTAGAGGGGGACATATGTTAGACTTGACTGCCTTACCGTGGGCTTTCCCCAAACTTCTGCCTGTTTGCCTCATATTTTGCTGATTCGTTTTTGTTGGTTTTAGGACTCTGAACTCTTTACCACTGCCCGATGCATGTGCTCTCTCCTCTAAACATGGCGTGATTGATACATCCACAACTGACATATTTAATTTACTCATCACGCCCTAGTAAAGTGCACCACATGTGGCTAGGCGCTAGAAAATAAATGCTCCTAGTGGGCCTGAAACCGGTCCCCGGAAGCTTGTTTCCTTTCCAGTATAAGAATTGGCTTGGTAGTTTGGTTTGCCCTGTTCCCATCATGCACTGGGACAGGAACAGACTAATTTGCATATAGCCAAGTTCTGAGCTGGGATGGTGCAGTGAGCTAAAAAACGGTGATGGATCAAGCCCTGATCTTTGGACTGGGTAAGAGTGGTCTGCTTAATTCAGGCACTCTGTTCATCACCACCCCCTTTTCTGAATCCTAGTGGGCCTGCAGCACTGATTGTGCCACCCACTCCAGTAGCCCTTTAAACATGCCTCAGGTCAATTGATGCAGGGCTTGGGTGGGCAGCTTACACTGCCATTTGTACTTGGCATTTAAAACCCCTCGCCAAGCCATAAACTCCTCTTTTATTACATATACATCACCCCTAAGGTAGGCCTTAGGTTACCCATGTGTGAGGGTGCTATGTCTCTAAAATGTAGGGCATGTGCATTTATGTTTTATCTGTCATAGAAGTGAAAATCTCCCAAAGTCGTTTTCCACTACTGTGAAGCCTCCCCCTTGCATAGGATAACATTGGTGAATCCTTACAACGTTTAATAAGCTGTAATTATTGATTGATAGGGAGTAGATCTGTCATGTGTTTAATGGGGAAGTCAAATTTATCATTACAACTCTTAGAAAGTTGACATTTTCCTGCTCTAAGCCTTTTTGTGTCTGCATCCTGTCTCTGATCAGTCTGGGATGGCTGACAGCTGGCCTTTGTATATTCCTTCTAGATAGCCACACACAAGGAAATTTAGGAGTAACTTGATGGATATTCCTGGGAGGGTGGGAGGTAGGAGCTCATACTTACACCTAAATAGGTTGTGTCCTGTCCACACAGACAAAGGGCTGTATATCCCTGCAGTGAGTCTGGAGCTAGGGTGGGAAGAAAGGTCATCTGTGTACTTCGAAGACCCCTCATTAAAGTCACCCCCACTTCAAATGCACAACTGGGTATAAGTAGTGGATCTCTGACACCACCACTTCAGTACACTTCTATGCCTGAGGATACCCTGCCAGGAAGGAGGCTTGCTGTGCTGAAGGACTGCCACTCTGCTGGACTGCTCCTCTAGAAAAAAATGCTTTCTTCTGTGCTAACCTACTCCTTTCTGCCCTCTTCCCCTGGGTGAGAAGGACTGACCCCAGAACCCAGAGTGGCTCCAAGGGCTAGCTGGTTCGGCTCCTGTCCTGAGTTCTCAGGGACATAAAAGACATCAACTCACCCAGCTTTTACATCTAGGACCATTGGAAGTCAGCCAGAGGTGTTCTGCCATAGCACCAATGTATCCTGTGCTGAGAGGGCAGAATTGAAGCATTGCCGCCATTGCGGGAGCAGGACCGGTGCATTGCACTCAGAACCAACGCATCGTCACCAGAACCACCACATCAGAACCACTGCAGAGAAAAGATTGATGCATCCCCTAGACTACATGGAGAAACCCCATGCATCGGCTTCAGAACCATCACATCTCGGAACCGGCGCATTGTCTTCGGAACCAGTGCATCGCCATTGTTGTGTGGAGAAAATCGATGCATCACTTCGACTGCATGATCAACACCAACGCATCGCTCGGCTGCAATCCTGCATCTTTTCTGTTACAATCAGGATCAAGGTACTTTTGTTAAACAGGTCTTGCGGGGTCAATGTATCCGGCTTGCGTTCTATCGCGGTCAGCCTGAACTTTTGACATTGCCCCAGTCCAGCGTGCCCAGATATCCCAAATAAGTGATTACTGCTTTTAAATGCCATTTTCACATTTAATCTTAAAAAAATCATATCTTGACTTCTACTTAATGGATTTTAGTAGTTTTGGCCTTGTTTTATTTATTATAGTAGGTGCTATTTTCTAACTTAGGGGTTGATTACGATGTCGAGCGGAAAGCCTCTGCCCGGCAACGACTCAGAATTGGGACCGACTGACTTGCAGTCAGCTGTTTCGACCTCCGGATTATGATGCGACCGAACATTGTTCAGTCGGATTCCCATTGTTTCCTATGGGAGCTCGTGTTCCAATGGGGAAATGGGGTGTTTGCGGCAAAGCAGCGATAATTTCATCGCTCTATTAGCAAACTGTCGCTAACATCAGTTAGCGACAGCTTTTAGGTGATAGCGAGCGGTTTGGGGCCCGCTTTGTATGTCAGCGATATTTATCGCTAATGACATGCAAAGTGGGAGTACCCAACCTGTTAGCGACTGAAAGCAGTCGCTAACATCACTATCGCCTATTATCAACGCAGGTGTAGCGATTAAAATATTTGCGCTAAGCGCGAATATCGCCAAATCCTAACGCCTGCTCAGACCACTTCTTAGCCTGTATATCCAATGGGAGGTGGATATTCAGGTTAAGTCCCTATTAGCGGTAATGCCTGAATATCGCTGAATTTCCAGCAATATTCATGCATTTCGCCGCTATCGCCGGATAGTTTATCGCTTCGGAGATAAACGTTGCTAATAGCACGTTATCTCTGCGATAAAATCCGGCGATGCGCAGCAATAAAAAAAAATTGCTAAGCTTATTTAGCGATAAATATCGCTAGTTGTTGATAATATGCCCCTCAGAGAGTTGCACAGTTAAAAAGATAACAATGGAAGGTCTGAAGCTAGTTTGTAGACTAACAGTTTATCAGCTACCAACCAACCACCAACAAGTGTGCACAAAAACGAAATTGGCACAATGCATTTTGCTACAAATGGGTTCGTAATACCCTTAAACATTTCTTTAGAAGTTACAGCTGAAATGACAGAAACACTATTTGAACTGATCAGAGGAGGGGTTTAGTGCACAGTGATTATTCACGAAGGAGGTGTGTCCTGTCCAGTGTGTATCTCTAGGCTGATGCGGTCAGTGAAAAGTACATTTCACTGTGGATGAACACCTACTCTCTGTGATGCATCATATGTTCAACCGTATGTTGGCACTTTAATCCATAAAATAGCTTTAAACAAGAATCATGCCCAAGACTTAAGTTGTTCTTCTGTGTCCAAGTGACTTCTAAGCTTACCAAGATTGTCATAAATGAACTATGCCCAGCACACAAGCCTCTTATCCTTCCTCATACAGCAAGTCTGGAGCTTATAACACACATTTCTGAAGCATGTTGAAGTGTCAAGATGCAATACCGGGCTTTTGTGTTCTATTTGGATATAAAAGACACCAAATTACACAGACCTTCACACATGGTGGTTCTCCATAAAAGAGAACAGGCCACCATATTAGAGTACTCCACTAACTTCCAAAGATAAATTGGGGTACAGCTTGGTACAACTCAGGTAAGCAGGTATAGGCCAAGACGTACACTGGCACAGAATCAGCCATGTCTTCAAGATCCAAAATGCATACATTGTCAATCGGCTGGGTCTGGTGGCTTAGTTGACTAATGCGTCCACTCTTGGAGTGCTCAACTGCAGATACAGAAGTACCAAATATATAAGAACTAGAGGCTGAAGCTGGGAGACAATTAAGATTTAGTTTGAAAATAACACATACTTTTAGAACAAGCATTGGCATAGACAATAGCTCTCGATTTTGGGACCTTCTAAGTATTTAGTTATGCAGCACAATATCCTTGGTGCAACCTTGATGTGATTCAACCAGATAGAATGGGCATCATCATATTGCAATACTGTAGATAGCGGATTGATGCATTTTAAGTCCTGCTTAAAGATTCTTTAAATGGCTGGATTTTTTGTAGAATGCAAAGCAACACCCTCTGGTGCTTCTGAAGGTGTTCAGTCTAGAAACTGCAGAGCTTGCAAGTCATTACGGGGGATCCATATATAAGATTACTGTATTGTATCTTGATGTACCTTTCTTAGCATATTTATAGTTATATGTAATACGGCGGTAATAGCACATCAAGTTATGGTTAGGCCAGAGTTTCTATTGAAAAGGCATGTTTTGCTTTCTGAATATTTGTATGATTCAGAAAAGGGGGTGGTGATGAACAAGCCGGGCCGACGAGGCTGAAATGCCAGAAACAGGTCCCCGGTAGCTTGTATCCTTTCTGGTGAAGAATTGGCTTGGTAGTTTGGTCTGCCCTGTTCCCATGATGCACTGGGCCAGGGACAGACTAATTTGCATATAGCCAGGTTCTGAGCTGGGATGGGGCAGTGAGCTAAATAACGGTGATGGATCAAGCCCTGATCTTTGGACTGGGTAAGAGTAGTCTGCTTAATTCAGACACTCTGTTCATCACCACCCCCTTTTCTGAATCGTTCTGAATATTTGTGGCACTGTTCGACAAATTTGCATGAAACTTTCCAAAAACAAATACTTCCCTTTGGGTTCTTCATTGCAGGTTTTGTGTAGATCTGTCAAGTGGGTGCTTACTAAATTGGGGTGGGGGGGGGCAAAAGACATTTCCCCTTTTAGCTCCAATAGAATCCCTTTCTCCCTGATACAGAACAAAAATGGCTGAAAGGAATTACACCAAATTTTGCATCTAAAGAGAACTTTACGCAAGACAACGACTTTTCTGGATTTGGTGCAAATCCATTCAATAGTAAAAAGTGTTCCTATCTGGACTTGTAGAGGTTACATTTGAGTGACATCTGGACAGGTAATCTGTGGATCCTCCATGGATTTGAGAATCCAATCCAAAAGTAAAGGCACACCATTAGACTAGGGAGGTTCTTCTCCCGTCGTTCATTGCGGATCCGGTGCACCTTGCTTTGGTGGCATACAAAACTGCACAGTCACTCATTCAATAGGAAACCCTTTTCCATGATACTACCCAACTATAGTTTTCCATGATTAAACCCAATTGTAGTCTGATATCAATGCCCCAGGACTAGTTTCAGTTGAGTAATACACAGACCTGCCAAGTATCATGCATCAGGCGTTAGACTAATGCACTTCAGTGTGGTGGTCCACATCACCGCACTGAAATGCATTGTCACGCATAATGAATAGTATCAGCTGTCACACAAGCACTGCAAAATAGTGTGTCTGTGGCAGCTGGCAGCGTGCGTGTGTGTCCTGCACAGGCTGCTCCCGATGTCTTGGGGTGCTCCCAGCAGCTAAGCAGGCTTACAGTGCTGCTACAATGTATCTATGAGATTCCTGCAGCGCCTCGAGACCTTGTCTCGGTCAGACAGACTGAAGTCATGGCCCGACCAATATTGCCCAAAAGCTATTTCAAAGATAGCCAGGGCCTGACCCAGTCAGATTATGTGTCACAACTTGGCCATGGTGCCACAGGGTGGACGTGGCAATGTAAGGGCACGTCCTGCTGCAAGGATGCAGGGAGTGAAATTTTGTGGTGAACTTGGAGGGAGAGGCCGGTGCTGAGCTCGCTGGTTTGCGGGGGCACCGGAATCATGGTGCTCGGCTGGCTGGCAGTATTACTGATCCCACCTGCTGCCGGGCTGCCTGCGCTCTGGGACTGACTTATCTATGGGCTCCCCTCCCTCGCCGGCGAATAATGATTTTCAAACCTGCACATGGGCCAGCGGGGGGAGAGTGCTGAAGCCTGTGACGGGAGCAGGAGGTACAGGCAGAGTTGAGGCTGCTTCTTTTCTCAGCTGTCCGGTTCTCTACAGTGGCAATGCTGGGCCCTTTCTCTGTCACCTAACCACACAACGCAAACTCTAGCATTAAAAGAAAAAAAAACTGAATAAAGTGAACACAACAGTCTCAGAGAGAAGCAAAGAGCAGGACGAGCTGGGTGAGCCCGCCCCCACTCGCTGAGCCACCGGCAGCATGTGTGCTAACCTGATTAGACCCCCGTAGTTGGTAGATATGATTATTTTTTTATGAAAATGCCTATTTGTTTAACAATAACCCCCTCCCACTGCAGGCTCAGGCCTTCCTCCACATTTTCAAGCACTTGCTACTGTGTAGCTTCTCCTATTAGGGGTGTAATGGCGTTGTGTTTGTTCCGCTATTCAGAAGAGGTCGGGCTGCCGTGGATGAGTGTTTTCAAGGGGGCACACGTGGGCTTGCGAGTGTCACTACTACATTACTGTCTCGGCCCACTGACACCGGATAATTAACTAATCCTTGCGGGGAGAGATCACACTGCTTGTGACTCTCTGTCCACTTTCACCAGAGTCAGACTGGGACACACATTAGGCCCAGCCACCAATCTAAAAGTACCCCACTAAGTGACCAGACCCCATGGTTGCAAATTGTCACAGGTTTCAGTAAGACATGTTGTACAAGTGTTTTGCAAGGAATAGAAAACGTAATGCATTTGAGCATTGCTATGTGTGCTTTAATAACAGGCAAATCAACAGTGAAAACCAGCACAGCAAACCACAAAACAGGGCCACAACCAGACAAAACAAAACAGCACACACACAGTCCTGGAAGACCAGGTCTTCGGCCACTGCCTAATTGCCCTATATGCCAGTCCGACCTTGGCTCAGACACATCTTTCAATTCTACATGCTTTTGTAGCCCGCGACCATCTTTCCAAGCCTGGCCAAACAACATGCAGCTCAAGTACTGAAGGTTAAGCAAAATAAATGAGAAAAGCATTATTTTACATCTCATTACATTTTCAATTGATTAATCCAATCTCTAAATGTAGTCCCTTTTGGTGCAGTGGTGGATAGAGACTTTTATATTCTATTGCTACAATATCCCATATGCTACTCAAACCACTAGAATAGCCACATTGCAAGTCTGACGCAGGTAAAAATTGGAGCCTTGCAAGGCCTGACACAGAGGAGCGTATGGCTGCGAGGGGCAAGGGCCGAGGCCATTTTTTCGTCTTCATTGCTTGATTTTGCTTGCTCAAGAAAGTCTCAATCATAGTTGTTGAATGTCCCTCATAATTACACTGGGAGAATAGCGCAGCAGCATGTGCACTCAGTGTACAAGTTTTAAACAATTTGACAAAAGTATTTGAATGTTTTAGAAAACTTTACATGCGTGCAAGAGGATAAAAGGCCCTGCTAGACCTTTAGTCTTAAAGCGAAAAAATGTTCCTGGGGGATACCCAGGAGCCTAATGCACTGCTCATTCACTCAAGCGAGTGTACATAATGAATCTTCAAACCATTGTAAAATGTTCAGTGTATATGTCATCAATTTAACGTAATAAACATGCAATCATGACAATTCAAAAAACTTCATAGATATCGTTGATGAATTGTTGCTTGATGAATATTTATTGGATGTTCATAAGAGATTGTTGTATAGTCACAAAATCTTGAACTGAAGCAACAGTGTTTGTTCAGAAATCCCAATGCATTTCGGGCTAAACAATGCGCCCTTCGTCAGGGGAATCTATGAAACGATAATGATGTGAATTAATACATAATCACGGCAGAACTATAAATAGCACAACATACACGGAGAGCAGGAACTTGTGTTGTGACTGTGTACATGGAAACCATGCGTGGATTCTCCAATGATTCTTAGTGGTGGATAATGGTAAAAGAGTGACTTGAAGGTATACGATAAAGAAAGTGCTCCGTGAAAAAGAAAGGGTGCGTGATTCTTGCGAGGGCCGTGCTCAAAGAGGAAGGTCCGTGGGCGGATAACACATGTGTGAGCTTACTATATCGATCCGGGAGCATGAAGATGCAAGAAGATGCAAACTATGTGAGTCAATGACTCTGCCCGGTGGTTCCCAGGTGAACTGATGGGAGAAAATAGAGAAAATTAGAGCTCAACGTATGGATGTGGGATTTAAAATGCGAGTGCTGGCCGATGAACATGCAAAAAATGTTACCGTTTGGCGCAAAAAGAAGCGTCCCTGTAACGAAGAAAAAAGGAAAAGAATAAAACGAGTGACCTTGTCTGAACGCGGTCATCCTGCCGCTACATAAATAAAGTTACTGGTGTGTGACTTACCGAGTGAAGATTCGCGTGTGCTCGACAAACTATTCTGTTGATTACACCAAGTGAAACAAGTGCCCGAAAGGAGGTGCTTTATTATTAAAGAAACGCGGTGATGGAAAGAGGACTGTGAGAGTGGGCGCCATATTGGAGCTAGAAAATGAAAACGTTGTATGTTGCTCAAAGTTATCAGGGTGATGTTAATAACTGTATTCACTACAGGGTGTGTCCAGAGCGTATATTACAAAATATTTACAAATTGCCATATGAAATCAAAAACGACAACATGGTGAGTGTCGAATGGTTAATAACAACAGTGTGATGCTGCCACTCCGCGTGTGCACAATCTGAGTATTTGTCATATGAGATCAAAAACGACAACATAGTGAGTAGCGAATGGTAAATAACAACAGTATGATACTGCCACTCCGCGTGTGCACAATCTAAATGGTAACATAAAAAACGGCCCAAGGTGTCAGATGTTACAAAAAACAACTTAATTCAAATTTATCATTTAAACCTGTCGGGGCCAAAGTTTGCATGTGCCAAATCCAATAAGATTCTCGCTGTGAGAGTCTTTTCGCTCGGTCAACTTCAGGGTTGGGTTCAATGACCTGTAAAATCCCAAATCTTAATTGGGCAATGTTATGTCTGTAGGCGAGCCAGTGTTGCGCCAATGGGGAGTTGATGTTCTGTGTGCGTATTCTACTCTTATGTTCGTTAATTCTTATGCGCAAATTGCGCTCCGTTTTTCCTACATAATAGAGGTCGCATGGACATTTTATGTAGTACACAACGTAATCGCTGTTGCAGGTTGCAGTGTATGCCAGGGTGATGGGTTTACCTGATCTAGGGTGGTTCATGATTTTCCCTGTGATTGCGTTATTGCAATTGGAGCAATTCAAACATTTGAGTAAACCTTTGTGTGCGATTTGGGTTTGGGAAGATGTTTTGTTCAAGATCTCCTTAAGATTATTCGCCCTTTTGTAAGCAAATAACGGTTGGGCGCTGAACATGCCCATGAAATCAGGTTCAGATTAGAGTAAAGACCATCGGTTCAAAATGATGGATTTGACTTGTTTAGCTTGAGTGGAAAAAGTTGATACAAAGACCTCCCGAGGGGGAGATTGTGGTGCAACTCTTTTCTCTAGAAGTGATTCTCGGGTGACCTTTGAGACTCGATTGGCTGCCTGTTTGAGGACTGATTCAGGATAACCTCTTTGTGCGTATTTTTCTTTAAAAACGTCAATCGTCTGCATGCCAGTGGTTTGATCAGAACTAATGCGTTTAATTCGGAGAAATTGAGAGTATGGAAGATGCCGTTTTAGTGACCAGGGGTGAAAACTGTCGTAGGCTAAAGCATTGTTCCTGTCAGTGGGCTTTGTGAAAATGGAGGTCTCAATTTGTCCGTCTGTTATTTTGATCTGAACATCTAGAAATGGAATTTGATTAGTTGCAGTATGGTGAGTAAATTGAATGCGAGGGTTAATTGTGTTAAGCTGTGATATGTTGTTTTCAAGATTCTGAAGTGTGCCTTGCCAAATGATGAGAATATCATCAATGTAACGCTTAAAGGCAAGCAACTGAGTGTTCCATAGTGGTTGTGAAAGTATGTGTTCTTGTCCGAACTTCATCATAAAGATGCTAGCGTAGCTTGGGGCTCCCGAAAAGCCCATTGAGGTACCATTGGACTGAAGGAAGTAGCGACCCTTCCAGTTGAAATAGCTGTGAAACAAGCAAAAGTGTAAGATTTCCATCAAGAAAATCTGGTTGGCTCGTGGAGTATCAGCTCTCAAGAGTGCCCATTCTATGGCCTCCATCCCCTCACAATGTGGGATGGAGGTGTATAGTGCGATGACATCGACAGTGCACAGCCAAATTTCTTGGTCCATGGGGATGTTGATGTCTCGGAGAATGTTCAGAAGATGTGTGGTGTCTTGTATATATGTGCTGCTTGATTGGACTATCGGTTAAAGAAATGTGTCCAAGTAACGGCCTAAGGTGTCGTGAATGGAGCCACACCCCGAGACTATGGGTCTCAAGGGGGGGTCTGTAAGAGATTTATGTATTTTAGGCACCATGTAGAGCCTGGGTCTACGAGGGAACCTAGTGTACAAGTAGTCTTTAGTTTTTGAGTTTATCCATTTCATTTCAAGAGCGTGCGTTAGAATGGTGTCTAGGACCGTCTGAAATTCATTGGTGGGGTCTTTGGATAAAGGTAAGTATGTAGTGGTGTCTTGAATCATACATTCAACCTTATTTTCATATTTGGATTTGTCCATGATCACCAAGGCTCCACCTTTGTCGGCCTTGGTGAAATGCAACGTGGAATTAGTTTGAAGTGAGCGTAAGGCAGACCTTTCTCCAGGGCTAAGGTTGGACACGGGCTTAGTGTGTTGAGATAATTTGGCGACGTCTTGTTTGACTAGTGTCTCAAACAAGTCAATAGTCTTGTGGGAGGTGGGGGAAAGAAAGGTACTCTTTGGTCTAAATTCTTGATATTCTGTGTCTTGTGAACTGGGTTGGTTAGTCTCAATAGTGGAGAAAAAATTATGTAGCCTAAGTTTTCTTGTGAATTTAAATACGTCAATTTGTGCATCTAAGCTCCTTGCTTGATTTGTGGGGACAAATGAACATCCTTTGTTGAGTACTGCTGTTTGTGACTGTGTGAGTTGTTTAGAGGAAATGTTGCATCTTCATGCTCCCGGATCGATATAGTAAGCTCACACATGTGTTATCCGCCCACGGACCTTCCTCTTTGAGCACGGCCCTCGCAAGAATCACGCACCCTTTCTTTTTCACGGAGCACTTTCTTTATCGTATACCTTCAAGTCACTCTTTTACCATTATCCACCACTAAGAATCATTGGAGAATCCACGCATGGTTTCCATGTACACAGTCACAACACAAGTTCCTGCTCTCCGTGTATGTTGTGCTATTTATAGTTCTGGCGTGATTATGTATTAATTCACATCATTATCGTTTCATAGATTCCCCTGACGAAGGGCGCATTGTTAAGCCCGAAATGCATTGGGATTTCTGAACAAACACTGTTGCTTCAGTTCAAGATTTTGTGACTATACAACAATCTCTTATGAACATCCAATAAATATTCATCAAGCAACAATTAATCAACGATATCTATGAAGTTTTTTGAATTGTCATGATTGCATGTTTATTACGTTAAATTGATGACATATACACTGAACATTTTACAATGGTTTGAAGATTTATTATGTACACTCGCTTGAGTGAATGAGCAGTGCATTAGGCTCCTGGGTATCCCCCAGGAAAAAAGTTTCCCCTCATAATTACACTGACATTATGAAAATGTCACACACAAGCAATCTCAAACCTTGGCAGCTATGAATACATACTAATTTAGAGGACTTCAGGCTTTACGTGTGTCAGCATGGCATCACACGATATAGCAGATAAACCAATAACCGACATTCCTACACTTGAACAGCTTTGATATTGTTTACACATGTGACCCTCACAGCTGCTGTACCCTGGTAAATCTTCAGAGGATATGGTTAGGCGGCGCTGTAACAGTAAGCTTAACCCCGAGGTGAGCAGGATGCGACATCTCCGGTTTAGCACCCGATTGTATAAATGAGACTTAATAATGCTATAAACCGTTTACATAGATAGGAGGCTGGTGTAATCATAAACCACATAAAATTTTCCACATGACGATAAAGGCTCAATATAAACATTACACAGTTATCACTAATAACAATGGGAAATGCGTACCTGAGTGATAAGTTCTGACTGACCCGTGGTAACCTGAGCCATGAAGTTAAGAGCGCATAGCCAGTGAGAGCTGCGCGCAGCCAGTGAGATCTGTACAACCCGCCCAGAAAGGCACCAACTACCGAGAGAGCATTACCTGCGCTGGAAATCTAAGTATCTGCCACACCACAAAAGAGTATAATCACTCATCGGTTGCGTAACATTAAAGTTACGGCACTCATTTTTTATTTTATGTTTCCCAAGGCTGAAGGTTCGCTAACAAATTAAAAATCAGCAATCCGTTTCCATTTACTGAGAAAGAAACCGAACAAAAAACATTCAGAACTAAAAGCCAAGGACAAATATCGATCAAGGAAGGTCTTTAGCTCCTTCCGGAAACAGAGTCTTGTGACCCATGGACACAGCACACAGAACCTGAGGCACCTCCTCATCCAGATAAGTCCGGCATCTTAGCCTTTCATTTATTTATATGGGAGTGCGGGTTCAAACTCATGGACTAGACAGAAATTCAATGACACAATGCAAAGGTAAATAGAAATTAAAAATAAGAATAAAACAGTGCACTGAGGTTCTTAATGGGGGGGTTACAAGGGGAACGCTACAAAAACAAGGGTGAGCGTCGCGCGGCAGCAGGTAAGCGTGAGCGTTGCGCGGCAGCAGGAGAGGGGGCCTGCGAGATTCCCATGCGGAGCGTGCGACCATATGGCACCACAATATGGCGCAGCGCGCTCCCGCAAGAAAATCGCCAGACGTGCATGCATTGCCATTGCAAGCAATGCAACGCGTGCACGTCTTTGTGGGGAATGCTGTGCCGATGGCTACAGGTCTTTCTCCTATGCAGCGTATGCGCGCTGCGTAAGCGAGGCCTAAAAATAATGGAATTGACTGTATGTAAGAGTGTGAGATTTACCTGGAAATTTATCCGATAATTGAAGACGGGCTGATGAAAAGCAGAATAAAAATGTTGGAACCCGCTAACCAGCCAAAGTGAATGGAAATTACCTAAGTAACCTTGGTTTAAAAACCTGTTCAAATTCAGTGACCACCTTTAAGGCTTGTTGGTTAACCATGGAATATATTAAGCTGCTGCGCATCAGCAGTTACATAAATGGCTTTAAAACTCAGTGTATGTTGCACTACTCACTTCTTCTATTCATTTACCACCTCTGTGGTCACTGACGTTGCTAGTGCCATCTTTTAACTTAGGTACTTCTAGTTACATTCTACTTTCTTCGTGATCCACTCCACAGAACTGATTCATACTCTGGTCTACGATGGTTATGTTTGCAACCTCACACCGTGGACCATTGACATTCATAGCGATGTCATAGTAATGGTAGACTGTACACTGCTTAAGTGCTAAATAACAATTAAGGTTTGATATTTAATCTGTATGTTGATATGACTAGATGCTAAATAGCCCCATGAAATTAGAAGTGGCTCCCCAGGAGTAAGTAGTGCGTCACAAGCTTTATAAATATTAAGATCACAAATAACATAATAGAAAAAAATACCACAAACATACCATTCCACACACATATAATAATTCATAAATATTTGTTAACATAACAACTAATTATGTGGCTACCCTAATTTAAAGAACTACCCAAATAGGCTCAAAAGCTAAATTGTCCCCCGTGGGCATCAGTACACTCCCAATAGTACTATTTGGAGAAACTAGGAGAACTAATGCAGTCATATGGCCTTGACATAGCTAAAGCCATGCAGAAAATAGAACAATCAATAACTTTTAAAATGCACACTGAAATATTAAATCATTATTTGGCATACTCAAAACCACCCAACATTGATAGAAATAACTTCTGAAAATAACAGCTGCCTTGAGATGATCTTAAGCTTGCTTTAAAATATTTGTCCATCTAAAGTATTCATCCAGCAAACATCGCAAATAGTACAAAATAAACCTTTCAGAATGGTAGCCCGTGCCAATAAAGTTCAAGCTGTTACATAATCTTACAGCTGGGACAATATTAGATTTCCCTCCAACCACCCCCACATCCCCATACCCATACCCTGGGCGATGGAGTTTTAGTTGTGTAACCAAAAGAATGACTGGCTGACGTGATGTTTGGGCTGTCCGCTGACTGCCTGAAAGGAGCTTGCAGTATGCAATGAGAGGTGGGAATGCCATGTCACGCACAAGCAGGTGTATCAGATTCAAGGGGTTATAAAGACCTGAATTGAATTGACTCACAGCTTTTCATACCTCCCTGTGTGTAGCTGACAAAGCACGCATGGTGTAAATGAGGTGTGTCCCTGTGAATGAAAAGGTTTTCTTGAATGAATGAAACAATGCATGTATGACAAATTATTTTCTTGGTGGGTATTTCCCTGTGAATGTCAGGGAGGTTAAAGGCTCTCAAAACTCTGAATTGACAGAACATCAAATTTCATGATTGGTACTTTAGTTTCAGGTGGTGCCTTTATTTTAATCATTTTCAAACAAAAAGAATGAGCAAAATGCCCTGTGAATCAACTAGCATCCTGTTAGCATTGAGTAGTATCACAGAAGAAAGCCCTTACATTTTTTAAAGAAACTCACCCACTAACCTAGTCGGTGGCATGCTTCATCATCAGGTTCCCAGGCCTAGGGGCCAAGTGCCTCCTAGGTGTGCTGCCACGCCTGATTACAGCTGAGCTAGATTTTCTTTAGTGAACAAGTGAATTTTGTGAATGTGAACCTTAAAACTACCTACATGATACCCTCTCAGATCAGGATACATTTAATAATGAGGTCCTGGGGTAATAATGAGTTCTAGGGTGGACGCGAAAGAGAAAAAATGATCTCACATATCCAGAAGTGGACTACATGTTGAAGCCAATCAAATCTATGTAACACAGCATTCTTCATGACCAGTGCTGTTAAGGTCAGAAGCAACCCTAAACAAGTAAAGTGTACGCACACACCCTAAGGTGTGCATAAGTGGGGTGGATTCGTAACTTATGATTCACACCTGAAGCGGTATATCTGTAAGAAAATCAAAAAGAGGTATACATCATAGTTTAAACCAGCATCGATCATTGAGGTGGATGCAGAGTTTGGCGCAACGTGTGCATATTCAGTGCACCGTTAACCTTGTGCCACTGGCTACAAGTCTGTATTGCAACCATGGACTCATGCTGAGTTTCTAGCCACATGCAATGTTTGTCTTCACGGCCACTGAACCGTGGGTGAAAGCAAATTTGTGTGCCTGTATTACTATAGTGCAGTCCACTCGTTTTCATCAGGTGTGATCATGATCCCGAAGCTTCTTTGACCCTGATGCTGGCACTTGTCTAACTTTCTCCCGACAGTGTGACAATAGGCACGCCTCCCGTCAGGATTCACGTTGCATACACTATTGCAACTATAGTAGATGGAACATATTGTTTTATTTAAAGGGGCGGCCATTCAAGCACCTATGAGCACCCGGTTATTTTGCCACCACGACTCGTTCTTTTGCCTGACCATGAGACTTTTATATATGAATATGTGATTTTATGACAAAATGTGATGCTCCCAGTCACCAATAATGTCACATGATGCGCATGAGCACTGATTTTGATTGATCAAGATCATGCCTGATGAATACGAGAAAAATCCTGATTCACTGTAATCGGGTGTCACAGCTAATCTAGGGGGCACCCGACTTCCTTGGTGGGAACTCGATGATGGAGCATGCCACCAACTAGGTTAGTGGGAGAAGGTTCTTTAAAAAAAACTCAATGGGTTTTCTTCTGTGAGACTACTCAATGATAAAGGATGCTAGTTGATTGACAGGGCATTCAGCTTGTCCTTTTTTGTTTAATACAAGTATTTACGGGAGAAAGACGAGCATCTGTGTTCCACACTCTCTACCTTGTTTAGTTTATTTTATTTTATTTCACAAGGTTTTTTATTGAGAGAGATTGGCATGATATGAACAGTACATACAAGAGCAGATAGAATTTCGCGGAATAAGTACAAATGAAATCGACAAGCGAAGAATAACATAAGAGGGGGGGGAGAAAAACAAGAAAATAAAACATCCTATCAGTACAACACTAGAGGCTTATTGCAGCAAGCGAACTATATCAGATATACAGTACAGTAGGGTGTATTACGTCCAACCTGTAACACTTGAGAAGTTGACTGGGGAGGCAGAGTTTAGGCATTTCACGGGGGCTTGAAGAGATCAAAATGAGAGTCAAGCGAGGACCATAGTTTCCTATGTTGTGGACGCCAGGGGTTAGAAGCAAGGGTAATGTTATCGGCACCCCTGAGATTTGAAACCCAGTTGAGCCAGTGGGGGAAGGAGGCTTTGGCTGTGTTTTTCCAGTTGGTCGTTATGATTTTAACCGCCGCTGTCAGTAGGAGATCAAGTAGGGCTTTGTCATTTTCATCTAAAGTGACAGCTTTGGAGGAACCCATAACTATAGTAGCAAATTCTCTCGGGAGAGAAATGTGTAGTGTTTCGTTAATGAATTCAAAAATTCTGTCCCAGTAGGTGGTAACTCGGGGGCATTTAAATATTAGGTGTTCAAGGTCTCCTCCTGATTCCGAGCAGTTCCAGCAGGAGTCAGTATCCTTGATGTTGTGAAGGAAGAGTCTTCTAGGGGTCCAAAAGGCTTTGTGTAGGAGCCAGAATTTAGTTTGGGACAGGGTCGGACTAATTTTGTGTCTTGTGGTTGACTCCCAAATTTTGGCCCATTCGTTTTCCGAGGTGGGAGTGGAAGAGTACGATTCCCAGTAAGATTGTATTGCAGAGACCAGGTTAGATTTCTGTGGTCGTATCATTTTGTACATTCTGGATACCTGGTGTCCAAGTTTATCAAGGGTGGATAAAAGGCTAGGGAGTGAAGGGGAGGTGTCGCTCAAGTTTGCTTTTGCGAGAGCGACCCTAACTTGTAGGAAATAGTAGAAGTCAATGTTCTCGAGTTGGAATCTGTCCTGTAAATCTTTGAATGTAAGTGGATTTGAACCCTCATAAAGCTGGTGAGGGAAGTGTATACCCTTTCTGATCCAGGAAGGATTATACAGAGGTTTACCTTTGTATGTTAGTGTGCTGTTCTGCCATAGAGATTCCCATTTTGAGGTACGAAATTGGTAGGGTAGGGACTTGCTTATATGGAGGAGGGAGTTCTTTGAGTTCTTAAAGATGATCCCCGAGTCGATGTTGGGGCGTATTTTAATGGTGAGGAGGGTGGAGGGGTCAAGACCCTCCATTAGAGATTTTTCCACATGTAGCCACACCGGCGTGTAATCTGCTTGCGGCGTAAGCCAAATCGCACCTTGCTTTGCCAGGAAGGCAGTCTGGTAAAGTCGAAAGTCAGCCAGGTTTACACCCCCCAAGGATTTATCAAGTCGTAGCTTTTTCATGCTAATTCTGGCTTTTTTCCCTTGCCAGAGGAAGGAGGAGATCATCTTATCTAATTTAGAGTGAATGTCGTTAGAAAGTGTAAGGGGAAGCATTGAACCTAGGTAATTGACCAGTGGGGAAATCATCATTTTTATAGACTCTAACCGGCCCCACCATGTGATGAACCGTGGTGACCAGCCATCCAGGATTTCTTTGATTTTCGCTAGAGTGGTCGATTCATTGTGTTTGAGTGTACTTAATATGTTATCAGTGAATTCTATGCCTAAATACTTTATAACATCTGGTTGCCAGGCTAGTCCCGAATCACCAAGGATTTCTTTGGTAGTGTGTACATTAAGTGGTTTGACTTCGGACTTGTCCTTATTTAATTTATAACCGGACAACGCAGAGTATTTGCTGATTGAGGACATAAGGCCCTTAATTGATACAGTTGGATTTTCTGTGGCGATAAAGATGTCGTCGGCATATGCCGCTAGTTTTACCCGGGTGTTTCCGAAGGCTATACCTGTGATGTCCTCGTTGGTTTTTATGTCGGTTAGAAGGGGTTCAAGCGCCAGTAGGAACAGTGCTGGTGAAAGTGGGCAACCTTGTCTGGTGCCCTGGAACAGGCGGAACGGGCTGGAAAGCGTCCCATTAATTGCTATACGGGCAGAGGGGGAGGAGTATAAGGCCATCACCATTTTAATGAATGAGTTGCCCAGGTTGAATGAGCCCATACATTGTTGAAGGAAGGGCCATGAGACTTTGTCAAATGCTTTCTCAGCATCAAGGGTTATTGCAATCATCGGCGTTTTGCAGGATTTCGCTTTCTCAAGTACGTGACATAGGAGTCTGGTGTTGTCATTCGACATCCTGTTTTTCAAAAAACCCACTTGTGACGGACTTATCAATTTGGGTAGCACGGAGTTCAATCTAGTAGCTAAGATCTTGGCATGGATCTTGCAGTCAATATTAATTAGCGAAATGGGGCGGTAGTTTTTGGTCTGGAAGGGGTCCTTCCCTTCCTTGGGAATAACATTTATTGTGGCTTCGCTCATCGAGGGAGAAATGCTCCCGCTAGAGGCAAAAGAGTTGAACACAGTTTGGAGTATTGGTGAAAGTTGGCTGTCAAAGGCTTTGTAGAAGGATGCCGAGAATCCGTCAGGACCTGGGGCTTTATTGTTTTTGAGTGATTTGATGGCCGTCGATATATCTGTAACAGTGATGGAGGACCCTAGATGTGCTTTGTCAGCCTCCGAAAGTTTGGGGAGGTCGAGGGCCTCCAGGTAGTCCGAGCATGCTTTTAAGTCCAGAGATTTATTGTTCCTATACAGCTCCTCGTAAAATGCTTTAAAGGTATCAAGAATTTTGGATTGATTAGTGTGTGTGTTATTTGCGGGGTCCTTTATTGAGGAAATGGTTGCTAGCTTCTGTTTGTGTTTAAGATAGGAGGCTAGTAGCCTCCCGGCTTTGTTTCCCTCACATAGTTTTAAGGCTTTGAAGCGGTTAATCCACACCCCTGCTCTTTTACTTGTGATGGAATTATACTCGTATTTCTTTTTTATGAGTTGTTCAAGGGGATTTGGGTCTTGGGGGTTGGTTTTGTGTAAGGCTTCTAATGATCTGATCTCCCCCTCTAGTAGCTCCAATTCCTTGTTTATCGCTTTGTTGGCTTTGGCTCTTATGTTGATAATAACTCCACGGATCGTGGGTTTAAGTGCGTCCCAGAGGGTGTTTGGGTCCGTGTCAGGGATATTATTTAAGAGTAAGTACTCTTCGATGGCGTTAGCGATCAGGAGTTTGTCTTCAGGGTTGGTTAGAGTTTCATCATTGAATCTCCATCTTCTGGGCGGTCTAGTAGAACGGGAGCCTGCAAGTTTGGTGTGAATACAGGCATGGTCGGAAATTAGTTTAGGGGCGATGTCAGTCTCCTCGATTAGGTGTGCAAATGTGGAGGATATTAGGATAAAGTCAATGCGTGAGTAGGAGTTGTGAGGAATGGAGTAAAAGGTGTAGTCTCTTCCCTCAGGGTTTTGGAGACGCCACGAGTCTCTAAGGCAGTAACGTTCGCATAGACGCAGAAGGGCCTCATGTGAGCGTGAAGGGTGAAATGTGCATTTGGATTGCCTGTCTAGTAAGGGGTCTAGGGGGAGATTGAAGTCGCCACCCACAATCAAGAGGTCGTCCAGAGGGATATGTTCCATCGAGCGAGAAACTGAGTCCCAGAACTCGGGGTCGTCTGAGTTGGGGCCGTATATGTTCACTACATGTATGGGGTCTTCTTCCCTGCGTAGATGGGCCACCAAAACCCTCCCTTCCGCGTCGTGAGTGTGTGATATCAGTGTTATGTTCGCTTTCTTTGATATCAATGTAATTAGACCCCCTTTCTTGTGTGGTGCCGGGGACGACAGTATATGGGAGGCCCAGTGAACGTTTAGAAATCTTGTATCCTCTTCCGATAGTTTAGATTCCTGCAGGGGGATAATATCCCCCTTAGTTTTGGTGATGTAATCAAGCACTTTCCTTCTTTTTACAGGGTGGTTAAGTCCCTTAACATTTAGCGACACAATCTTGAGGTCATCTGTTATGGATTTAGTGTTAGACATTGTCAGGCAAGATTATCGCTAAATGCAGATCTGGCGGGGGGCAATGTAATGAGTCAGTTATCACTGTGAGAGTCAGAGTGTTATAGCGACAACAAGGGGACAGAATTATTGACATGGCTAGAGATAAGTCTGGCGTGCGCATGCTGTACCTGTAGGAAACAGACATAAAAAGGGACCAAAAATAACATAAGGTGATGTATAAAGCTCTAAAGTACTGACATACTACAACTGTAGAACGCTCTCTCTTTTTCCCAGTACCCATGCAAAACCTCCCTTCCCCCCCTCCCTCCCTCCCCCCCAAATACGTACGTAGGGAGTACGACGGCAGTACCCAGCTAGGCAAAACAGGAGATATTAATCATTAACAAAACTTCGCTCGGTATTTCCCATGTTGGATCGAATGTGGGTTAAAATGTCAAGCTTAAGTGTGACCGCGGGTGCAATTTCCCTCGGTAGGTAACAATAATATGTTATGTTATGTTAATAGTTTATTGAAGCGCAACAGCTGCCCCAGCGAAGAGGCGTCCCGGCGCTAAATGACTAATGGAGTGGAGTGGATGTGGCAGACCAGAAGAGCAAAGCTTCAAGGACAGGAGAACAGATAGGTTTTTACAGCTTTGCGAAAGGCAAGCAGGTTCTCAATAACAATACAACAACAGACCATGAGCAGCTGGTAGCATTGCGCCTACAGACATAGTAAACAATCCAGCTGAAAATTGTGCCAACTACTAAAACCGTTATACTGGCATTAAGTTTCCCTTAGCTATGGCAAAATTAAGTGCCTAGAGACATATAATAATGCAATGAAACCAGGTGTAACTATTTGCGTTGGTTATTAGAAAAGCTGTAAATAGGGGTAGAGCCAACTAGCTATTGTGACCATAGCTTCCACTACCTTGTATTGCGGAGGAGAACAGCTATCAACATTGACAACACTGACCATATGCATGACAGCGATGGAACGCTAGCGTGTGGTATGACAAATTCTTGGTAATGTGAGTGGTCGGCTAGCAACAATAGAGACTAGAGGAAGGCAATTACGACGTAGCCTTAAATGCACAGTGGTGCGACCTGGAGAGGACAAAGAGACGGTTGACCTGCTCCTCGACGGTATAGTCATGTGGTTTTCCTTTTATTGGATGGGGCATTTGATTGGTCCATTTCTTGAGGTGGGCCATTTTTCAGGTAGTCTTTCAAATCCCTCGGGTCAGTGAAGAACTTCGGTTGGCCATTTAAAATGACTTTGAATTTGGCGGGTCCTGCAAAGGAGCAAGTTATGTTTTTGGATCTGAGTATGGTGCGGAGTTCGAGGAACCCCTTGCGAACTTCCACCGTGTCTTTAGAATAGTCTTGCGTAAAGACGATCTTGTGGCCTTCCCACATGATGGAGTGGTTCTTTCTTGCGTATTGTAGGATCATTTCGACATGCTGATATCGGAGTGGCTTACAGATCATTGGTCTGGGACCTCTCTCGCGGTTGGTAGTGAATGTGGGGATTCTGTGCGCCCGGTCTAGCTCCAGACCGTGTTGGAATACAATTTTGGTGAGCATGGGGATCCATGCTTCCAGGAAAGCCACGCAGGAGTCCGCATCTTTCTCCGCGTTTTCCGGTACTCCGAAAATTCTGACGTTCCCTCGCCTGTTGCGGTCCTCCAACTCAGCGTTTTGGCGTCTGAGGAAGTCAGTGGTGGATACAAGGCGTTGTATTCTAGTGGCCGACTGGCGTGAGAGGTCCTCTACATCGCTGATGCGTTGCTCCGCTGTTCCCAGTCCTGACTTTAGGTCATTCATATCAGCTCTAATAGCTGTTAACTCCAGCTGCATAGAGTCCGTGTTCGCTTTGGTAGATTTGGAAATTTCGGTGAGGTCTCCCAACTTTTTCAATATCATTTCCATTGTGGCCGCCATATCAGCTCTGTTTTTGATGGGGGAGTCGGAAATCTGTGGTTCAGGTTTCACCTTTTTTGGATTGTTCTTATCATCTCTGCCCGACATTATTAAAGTGAGACTGAGGAGAACCTTCTATTACCCCGTCCGGGATCTTGTCAGGTGTTATCGTCGGTAGGCTCAGATAGAGGGGAATATACAGGTTGCGTTTGCGTAGCAAGCAAGGACCCTCAAGGAGATTCACTCGGAACCAGGCGGGCAGGCGGGCACAAATAATCCGGTGTCCCCCTTAGTGTTGGCTATCTGGTTGACCCTGTGTCTGTAGTTAAGCTGTCTCCTAAACCAAGGCCTGTCAGCTTGATAGTGTTGTAATCGTTAATAGGGATTTAGGAGGGCAAGCCCAAGGCAGAGTCAGAGTCAGGGTGAGGGTACTGGCTAAGGGCACCCTGTCAGAATGTCTCTAGGTCGTGGTCCTCAGAGGTTGAAGAGAGCCTCACAAATAGCAGGCAGGGGGCCTTCCTCTTGATGGTAGGGGAGAACCGCTTTCCCCAAACAGGTGGTTAGTGGTTATTTAGTTGGAATTACAGTCGGCTCGTTTTCGGTGATGGCCGCCATCTTAGGGTCAGGCAAGACGGGCCGAAATCAGCCTTGAAGTGCTGTTTCTCGTTGTCGATAGCGCCTCTTACCGGCATGTGGGGGGTTCCAGCGTTGCGATATCATCCCCGGTGGTGATGGTTGAGGTCCGTTGCTGCACTGCAGTAGATCTCGAGGTGGCAGTCAGGCACCGCCGATGAGACGCGGCGTCGCCATTTTGAGGGACTCCGATGTCGGCGCGTGGGCGCTCTACAAGATACCAAAAGTCCTCGTGTGGTGCGCTAAAAGCGATGATCAGGGCACTGGTGGGCTCCGCGAGGCATCGGGTTCTTCGTTTCTCCCTCCGTTCAGGTCGGTGGGTCGGCAGGGAACCGACGAGGTCGCTCTCCCGAGTTGCGGAGCTCGAGGTTAGGCGGCCATTCACACTGCCGTCCAAGCCACGCCCCTTGTTTAGTTTATTTTAATCAGTACATTTCCCCCTGTTCTGTCTTCTGAGCAGTGCTCTGGTTTAGGTTAGGCTGATGATGTAAAATAAGGCCAAGCCTTAAGAACGAGTGCTGATGCCCATGACCTGGTACCACCGTCATAAATGAAGCACTATGAGATCCTTAATACTCAGCATTGGGGACTACCTAAACAGTGCATAATGTGTGCAGTTTGTTTACATGGGCCTGGTGTTGTGTGTATTGTGACATAAAAGAACCTGCCACATCTACTCAGCTCTGCACTCATATATGCAGCCTTGTCCACGGTGTATTGTTGTTTGCATGTCGGATATTGTGTCTAGCGTGTACCTTTGTGCAGGGTAGTGGTCACAGGCACAAGTGTCTGTATTTCTCATATTTAGCTTAATTACATACAGCACACCGAGCTGGGAGGGAGCTGTAACACAGTCTGTGGTTTCCCTGAAAGAGTGCAAGCACAAAAGATTAGGCTAATTCATCTAGATGGGGACATGACCTACAACACAATGGAAAGGAGGGTGGGAGCACACTGCCTCACATTCCCAGGGCCCAATTTGCTCCAATGCATATTGGTAAATGCACTGAATGCTAACACTTATTTCAGAAGTAGTCTTTCATTTTTTACCTTTGTTGGTGCTGCCTGTGGTGAGTAACTATAGACATGTTTCTAGATTCATTCCTTCATCTGCAGAGAGCACAAGTCGCTTTGGGGTTGCTGGAAATGTTGCACAAAGACTTCTTTCGTCTCTGTACTACTCACTGGGCACAGGTGAATCAACACAAGCTCACCAGCTCATAAGCTCAAGGGAGCCTTTTCAAACAGGAGGGTGGAAGCATACCGCCTCACAAGCATACTGCCTCACATCCCTCACATCAATGCTTTATGGTAAATGCAGTGCATGATAACACTTACTTGAGTATTAGTCTCATTTTTCATCCTTGTTGGGGCAGCCTGTGCTGTGTAACTCTAGACATGTGTTTCTGAATTCATTCCATCATCAGTACAAACCAACAAGTCGTTTTGGGGGTGCTAGAAATGCTGTCCTAAGTCTTCTGAGGTCTCTGTATCACTCACTGGGCGAAGGTGCATCAACACAAGCTCAACAGCTCAGTAGCTCAAGGAAACCTTTTCAAACAGAAGGATGGTGGACGCACACTGTCTCAGATCCCAGCACTCAATTTGCTCTGACAATCTGGGTTTCTGAGCTTGGCAGTGTATAAAGAGACACAAGATCATAGGAGAACTCACCCATTCCACGTTCCACGCCTCCTCTGTCACCATGAAGTACAGCAAAAGGGTAAGGGGAAGGCTTGCTATGTATCTTCTTCGACAGTCTCAACCTTTCTCTTTCCCATGCAATCAACATATATTGGAGAAGCAGAATATATTTTTAGAGTCACAGGCTGTAAAGAAGAACATTGCAATGGGGCAGGAGCAACTGCTCCATTGCCGTGGGAGGACTAATCAAAAGTAAAAATTCAAGTTGTGGCACATTGCACTGAGGGGCATATTCTCAAGGACCTATCGCCGATTTATCTGCACTTTAGTGCCACAAAAGTGGTGATAGATTTATCACCCTATTCACAAGCTGGTGCAAACTGCCGACATCGCCAGTTTTCCAGCGATAGCTGCCGCAAAAAACATCGCCACCGATGAAAGCGACAACTAACGCTAATGATTTGCAGAGTAGGCGTTCCTGTGCAAAAACACACAAAAACACCACTTTGTGACATTCTCAACAACCTGCCAAATCTGTGATGCAATCCAAAAACAGGCGATATGGAGCGTTAGCAGCAGGGATTTAAAACCTGCCTTTTACTGGTGTTACTGAAACAACAAAGAAACAATTGACCAGATAGGTTATTTATACAGCGAAGTCTGGTACCACTTACCAAATTAATCTAAGTGGACACACTTGTGGTTTAGTATTTTTACTTATTTTTCAGTTTTTAGCACTTCATTTCGTAAATGGCTGAAGAAGGGTACATTAAGTGACAACAAAAATGCACATAAAATGTATGCTCATTAAACATAAATTGTACAATCACCATAAGTGAGACATATTTACAAATATACATTAATACAAACCAAACAGTATAAAACGAGAAATGCCTCTCCTCATTAAATGTTCAAGGCACCAGTCCTAACCTACAAGCCAGCAGGAGGCTTTTTTGATGTAGTTATTAGCCCGCTAGCTTGCCTATACTGGAATGCACAACTTTCTAGGGTCAAAAAATCAGGTTAAATAAATCTTGAATCACACTCCTGATATGCCCTTTGTGTAAATTCTTCCAGTATCGTGCCAACGCGTTTCGGACCCACACGATAATCTGGGGTACTCCTCAGGACCTGGACTGGAAACTTGTCCTGTACTGAACTGTGGCGTGTTTAGCACTATGTTCCTTCTTGTCAGGGAAATTACGAATCTGTAGGCGGGATTTTCAGTATTCGGCGTCTGACGTCAGACGCCGAATTGCAAGCTGATCGTGAGACAGAGGCGAAGATTGAAGATCCGAAAGGCAGACGCTGAAGAGACACCGCCGAGTAAAACGCGAGCGATCTCAGCGAGGAGACATTACAAGGGTGAATACTGAAAATCCCGCCTACAAAGTTGTGCATTCCAGTATAGGCAAGCTAGCGGGCTAATAACTACATCAAAAAAGCCTCCTGCTGGCTTGTAGGTTAGGACTGGTGCCTTGAACATTTAATGAGGAGAGGCATTTCTAGTTTTATACTGTTTGGAAGAATTTACACAAAGGGCATATCAGGAGTGTGATTCAAGATTTATTTAACCTGATTTTTTGACCCTAGAAAGTTGTGCATTCCAGTATAGGCAAGCTAGCGGGCTAATAACTACATCAAAAAAGCCTCCTGCTGGCTTGTAGGTTAGGACTGGTGCCTTGAACATTTAATGAGGAGAGGCATTTCTCGTTTTATACTGTTTGGTTTGTATTAATGTATATTTGTAAATATGTCTCACTTATGGTGATTGTACAGTTTATGTTTAATGAGCATACATTTTATGTGCATTTTTGTTGTCACTTAATGTACCCTTCTTCAGCCATTTACGAAATGAAGTGCTAAAAACTGAAAAATAAGTAAAAATACTAAACCACAAGTGTGTCCACTTAGATTAATTTGGTAAGTGGTACCAGACTTCGCTGTATAAATAACCTATCTGGTCAATTGTTTCTTTGTTGTTTCAGTTAGAGTGGTCTAGGCCAGATAGTGTAAAGACCCAAGCCTCATTTGTTTCTCCTTTTACTGGTGTTAAGCAGGACAACAACCTGCAGTATGAAAGGGAGTCCAGCCCAGAGCCACATCTGAGGACCAACACATGTCATGGAGCCACTGATCATGCTGCTCGGAGACCCAAAAGGGCCACAACACCCACCGCCACCACCCCAGGACCATCCACCTCCCCCAGCCCCTCCAGGACTACCACTGAGGCAGCGCAGAACAAGACAGCTGACCTTCTGAAAATGGTATGGCTCATGGCTCACAGCCACACAATTGCAGAATGTGGGGAGAGGTGGGAACCAAGTATGTTTGTAGGAGGCAAGTCACCCATGAATAAGAATGTACACAATGCCAAGTGTGGCGGTGATGTGTTGATTGATGTGGTTCACAATGAAAACCAGTTAGAGAGACTAGGGGACCCCTTCCATACCTTGGTTGCACCTGGCTCGCTCCCTGGCAGTCATCATGGTCCATGGCTATTCCAGGACATGCTGAGCATCTCTTTCTGGACAGTCTCTCCTCCTGCAAGGCACACTTTTCCCCTCTGTCAGCAGGCAGGCCTCTAAGCAGACTTAGAAGAAACCTCAGACTTAAGGTCATGTTTCCTCACCCCTAGGAGGCTGCCTGTCAGACAGACACCAGCTCTGGCCACATTGCAGTCTTTTGAGTACTCTGGAGAGCACTACTTTCCTTGTTCATGAAGACCTTGAACAGAAACAAAGTGGACTGGCTTGTATCCCATGTTTCCTGCGCATCTTCAAGATAGGAGATGTTGAGCCACTGTCTGATGTTTTCAGAACTGGTTTGGGTTTGTATTTTTTCACATGCCATTTTTAAACTGCTCCCCCAAACACAGCCTTTGTGCAAAGTGATGGCTTTCAGAGCAGGTAGTAATGATGTAACCAGAACATGGGTACAATAAACAACATGGGCACGATGAAGTGAGTTCTCTGCAACCCTCTGTCATCAGCCTTATTAATCAGACACAAAAATGGACAGGGCCTGCCTAGAAACTTCCTCACCTTGAATAACAGAAACATCAGCCCACCCCATCACCCCATTCATCTACCTTATTGCAATGCTCAGGAAAAACGAATCAACATGTCTTTGCATTTCTCCATCTTCCTCACTTCAGTCACTGTCTCCATGTTTCAGTCTCTCTCTCTCTCTCTCTCTCTCTCTCTCTCTCTCTCTCCCTCTCTCTCTCTCTCTCTCTCTCTCTCTCTCTCTCTCTCTCTCTCTCTCTCCCCCCCCTCCCCACAGGATGTTAGTGCCAAGCTCTCAAGTGGGGTCCCATTGACACAGGAAAAAGGTCTGGTCACAATCTAAATCCAAAACATGAACAGAGGTTCACTACCAACTATAAGGGCACACTTGGTGCACCCCTCCAGGTCAGGTCACAAGAAAGGTTGGAGAGCTCATATTTTCAGACATAAATACGGTGCCTCCCTGCTTTTAAAAAATGTCAGAGAGCGGTGTTAACAATTTTGGAGTAACACCGCACACCAACATTTTATTGTAAATATGCCACTTAGTGAGAAACTGAGAAGCAACAAAGCTGCTGTAGCTGAAATGTATTTCTGCCTTTAAAACAAAACAACTTCTTCTTGGAATTATGATTTCCCTATGCTCTGTTGGAGGTTGTTTATAACAAAAGCATGAGAATAATAGGCACTTCCATGCAAATACAAGCTTTGGAAAAAAAAAATTGTCATGGCAGTGAAACCTACTGGCTTTGCCAGTGTTTTGGGGGGTAGGTAGCTGATGCAAATGCATGGGCATCTGCACGGTCATCTTCGAATAGGTTTGCCAAAACATTACAAATGCATTAAAAATGGCTGTCATGGAAGCATATGCATCCACAGTGGCCAGCTTTGACTCAATGTGTAACATTTCAACACACACATACATTGAAGGCTATGGTGTCCATCTTTGAATGAGTTTGTTAAAGTAATACAGCCCGATTTTTCGGACCTCACCGTCCATGTGCGTAAATGTGAACAATGCGCCCACACGGTTAGCCATCTTGAGAAGGGTAATAAACATTTAAAGATGGTTGCCCACAGATAAACTGTTAAAAAACATAAGTAAGTGCTAATGGCTGCATGGGGGTGTCCACTTTATGAATGCTAATTGTGGGCAGCTGACCAAAGGCCACCTATCTCTGCCTATTTATTATTGTCCATTAGTATGTCTTTGTGTCCAGATATATAAGCAGCCAAAGCTGTATTGTGTGGCAAACTTTAAAAAAGAAAGAAATGCCACTTCACTTTAACCTCACTTAACCTCCAGTGCCCCCTTACACGTCACGCAACCATTGCCTTCACACTCCACACCTTTTTCATGGAAAATGGTATTTCTCTATTTTTCACCATAAGGTATTTGTCAAGAAGTGGATGCAGTTTAGGTTTATTGAGTGCCCTTCGGAATTGCCAAAAGAAATGGCGACTCCTTCCAGCAGCCAGGGTTCCACGCTGCTCTGAATATAATAAATGAAAGGTGATAGGTGTCTGCTAAAGAGGGCCAGAAATATGAGCGAAAAAAGGAAAAGAACACTCCTTTGTCAATCTGTGTAGCTCTTGACGATGTAGATTGTGTTGGTGACTATCAAGAAGGCATCAAACGCCCCTGGCAACAGCAGGGAGAAAAGTGCCAAGAAACGTAATAGGTTCAGAGTCAGATGAGCCACAAGAACGTTCATTCAAATCTGCTGGGAAAAAATAAAAATAGCAGCAACTACCCCAGGTAAAAAAGGGAAATTCAAAACGTATAATTAAAATATGAGGAAAAAAATAAAATCTACTGTAACGGGGTGGGGAGCACACAAAAAATAAAGAATGTAAAACATAGTAAGACCGCCGCCATTTCCAAGCACGAACGTGTATATGTTCGAAAACAAGAACTGACCTCAGAGGAAAAGACTCTTAAATTGGGAAATTCATGTGCTGCCTAATGAGATGCCACCATCTTTGATTCGACACCTTAGATGATGAAGTTCTCCATTCTACTAGACAGAAGAAGCCAAGCTGAACATTTCACGTGCCATATGCTAAATTGTAGACCTAACAATGCCTCACTCCGCGCCGTCTGCTGCCCATGGGTAACCTCTCGGTGCTCCCACAGGTGCAGAGGTGCAGAGGCAACTCCGACAAACAGTGGGAATCAGACAAACAGAAGTCCCTACTCCTCTAGACATGGTGTTGTGAACAATGACGCTCCAAACAGCAGCGCATCCAAGAGGCCTGCTCTGAAAGCTGCAGGAAATTGAGTAAGTTCTCGAACTTTGTTTACCTTGGGGAACAAGCCTGACAGAGCCAATGTTCTGGCGCGTACACAACTTGAGTCTAAAGTATTCTGACGCCCCTCTGGACCTAGTTGTACACCATGTGAAACAAATGGTAAGGTAACAAGCAGGGTGCTGCAAACAGCCTCTACAGAGCTGCACCACTTCCATGTTTGGCAACTGACAGTAAAAGTGATGCCTGAGGCTGAAAACAGATCGGGTAGGCTCTGAAGATGTCAGTCAATGCTGTGGACAAATACCCTGGTGATAGTATGGCTGGGGTCCCGATGCCCTTGTAGGAAAAGTAAGGCATGCGAGAGAGAGACAGAACAATGGCTCGAGTCGAGGGTAGATGCGGGTAGACACAGTCTAACCACTATTTTCAGAGGGTAGACGCCATCTACCCACTATTTTCAGAGGGTAGGCAACGTCCATCCACTATTTTCAGATGGAAGACACCGTCTACCCTGCTGCAAAGCTGGCCTCTTTCAGCAGAGTGCCACTGTTCTGTACAACTTCGACCGGAATTAACAAAAATATGCTGACCTCGTCCAGGTATCATTTTCTGACACCAGAACATGTCATGTCATGTCATGTCATGGTATTTATAGAGCGCACTGTCACCAGACTTAACCCAGCAGATTCCCACCGGATTCCAAATAGCCCACCTACCAATAGGGCAACAGAGGACGGGCAGCCTTCAATATCCACAGCCTCCCGGGCACCCGGCATTCCTCTTTCACCAACAATAACTATGCATCGGGGCGGAACACTTTCCGAATCAGCAGTTTCAAACACAGCTTTACTTAAGCCTCCGCATATAATCACGACAGCCCTGACCTATCAACAACTGGAGGGCTTTCAGCTGCACCCTACACCAAACGGAGAACCTACGACTGACGAGTTTGACAGCCCGCACGCTGTCAGAAAAGGAAGAACCTCTGCAAACGGAGTAATTATGCCCGATGTGCCTGATAGCATCTACGTGGCAATCGAAGGAGGAAATCCAAACTCACCTGGCTTATTACAAAAACAGTGACCGAACTTGTCACGATGGAGCACCCCGGAACACGACAAAACGGCCCGGTCTCCAATGTCCGCGAGCAGCCGAGAGGAGAAGGGGGAAAAGACACCAGTGATTTCTAATCATCTATCAATGATCAATGACACCCTCACTTCAATGACAGGCGCAGCCATAATGCACGCAGACAAGCTTGACGCACAAATCAACATCCTGCAAATTGTTGCAAGTTTGATAGCCGGGATAGACTCCAAATTGGACAATCTGAACTCACTGATTCGAAGAGCACAGGATAGAACAAATTTAAATATAGAGCCTTGTGGTTGCAGTCCAATTCTGCACAATCTAGAAAATCTACCAAACATCATGACCACATTAGTCGAGGATCTCAAGAACGAAGTAAGCAAGCATCAAAAACCGCTCGCACAGGACACCGTCCAGGCATCGTCAAAAACAAAAGGTATAACAATACATCAAATTTGTAGTACTGAAACCAACAAAAGTGAAAAAAATGCCTGCTCGGCGCCCCCAGCGACGCTCTCTGAGAGCGGAACAAATGCTATCCCGGATCAGGTTAAAAACCATGACTCTCAACATACCTCCAAACTGAATAGCCTAGTGTGCCAAAATCTATCCCGGAAGAACAAAAAAAAAACTAAGAAAACTCAACAAGGTGCACAAAAACAAACCACTTGCCACCTGTTCCATTCAGCATTGGCTACGCCCTGACACACAGACTCCCGGTCACATCGAGATCCAGAAAACGATCCAACTGGCAGCTATCAATAAAACAGCAGAAATGTCGACAGTCGCAGAAGCTCCGTACATAACCAACTCATCAAGAGATCCGATGACGCTGGTCCAACCGGCAGTATTCCGGCATACTCCTGCTCTGAAAACAGAAAAGCAAGCAACCGCCCCGCAAGGACAACATAATGGGGAAGTAAATCATGCCTCTTTAAATGACCACGATCCTAGTCCAATAAGCTCTCAGCAACCCACTCACACAAAGACCACATCGAGCAGAGTGACCCAAGTGTCACCAGATGCCAAAAAACCCATAGTGACCACTGCAATCACGGAAACCTCCCAGCACCCTTCCGACTGGACTCTGGCCCCCATACTTGACTACGCAGAGAATAGGCCAATTAACAACAAGCCGCTCAGCCCCTTCCCCAGTGTGGTGGTAGCCCAGCAAACCACAAGGCCTCTAGTCCAGGCAACCCTTCACTGGCCCGGCATGGTTCAGTCACTATTCTCTGGCACTCAGGCTAAGAAGCAGAAGGACGTGGTTTCTGTACCCCACTCAACTCAAATAACAACTCAGGATCGGAAAATAAGGCTGTATCCCGAATATACCTCTCAGGCCAAGTGGGATATTCTTAACCGCAGCACTTTCCTGATACTCTGCGCAAATATCCCAGGGCTGGAAGGGACAAAAACCTCAGACATTGAGACCATCTCCTTCCTTCCGCCAGACCCGGATGAGAAAAATGAAACTACGGAGATAACTTTCATCAGCCCACATATGGTTGAGACCCTGAAGAGCCAACAAACGCTACTGGAAAACTGGGGCATAAAAATAAAGCAGCAGCCAGCACAAAAATACCCCTCAATTTTAAAAGCTCATCATCCGTTCGGCTACTTGGAAAATCATGACCAGCACGCCGGGGGGCACCCATGCTCGAACGCTTTCTCTGCTCACGCCCAAGACGCAGCGTCAATCCTTCAAGGGTCCAAGGGTTACACGAACACAGGCCTAATCAACGGCACCCCAATCAAGATAACTACAAATCTGAGCCAAGGAAAACGCTGATGCGTAACAACGGGTTGCGCAAACAAGGACTGGTCCTGGCTGCCACTAGCATTAAATCCCCGCTCCTAACAGGCACCTCCCCGAAGACTCAGGTCACGCACACCAACGCACGTCCAACGAGCAGGTGACATTCTTAAACAAAGCCGGAACCACAAAGACTCTGAAAATCATGACTTGGAACGTTGCAGGTTTTAAAAAAAATGACACATAATCAAGCGGCGGTGACTTTTCTGGAGGAGGCGGATATAATCTGTATAATCTGATCAAAGGAGAAGGATCACTTGTCCTGCATAACAACGGGTATGCGGAATCGGATTCTTGTGAAACCCTCATACACGTGTTATATGTTGGTAGCGTAAAGCGGTATATCTTGATTCTCCGCTTTCTTTTGCACGCGTTGGCACAATCATCGGGTTTAGTGGTTATGCACCTCCACCAGGAGGAAATACCCTTTTGTTAAGGCAGTAGTGACCAGAAATAGTGCTCGTGAAATTGTGATGGAAATTAAAATTAAAAGTCTCTATAATCCAGATATTATTATTTATTCTCTCTGGCTTCTAGAGGCATTAAAAACAATGTGGGTGAATTTGAGTTATTATGACTCAATCACACTGGAGGAATGGTGTAGGTCGACATGTTTCAGCCCTCAATCGCCAATAGGTCGGGTGGGCTTTCTTCAGGACCAGGGGGTGTTCTGTGTGAAAAGTACTGCTAAGAGTTTCTTAGTGTAACTGTGAGAGGGAACTGCTATTAATGCCGTTCCTCAGGTCCAAAGGTACCTGTGAAGAAATAATCAAAAGGGGGGGGGGGGTTTGGGCTATTCAATCTTCAGAATATCCTAAGGACATTTACTTAAAAAAGACACAATGGTATCGTATTGGATAAAAATCTGTTACTTCTAACTCTACTCCCTATGTCTCAGATAGGGTCAACTCTCTCATAATTAGCAAACAAAGCAGTTTCCTGTACCTAGAAAAACTACTAGAGAAGTGGTATTTTACATATCTTACGTTATGTCCAGTAAGTCTCTGGTATTTAAATAATCCCTAGCAAATCATTATTACTCACTGTGTTAGTGTCTGCTAATGTAGGCGTAGTTCATATACCTACGCTAGTCTTCATACTGAGCGTCACGTTTTTGTCATTCATTCATGGCAAGAGGTTCGAGGTTAGCAAGGTGTGTTAGAGTACTATCACTTTTTTGAAGGCGCATTTCATATACCTTCTTAGGCAATCATACCGAACGTGCATTCAAAACAAAACAAATGAAAACAGGACTAACTCAAAACCGATGGAGGCGCATTTCATATACCTTCTCATGCGGTTTGAGTGGCATGCATTCTGGCTCGATATGAGCGAAGTTAGTGAGGGGTACGGGGTTCAGAGGGTGGTGATATGGAGCTATTGAGGTGTATCGTTCATTCAATTTGGTGCGGTCACACTCTTCACACACAATCATGGTTTGCTCTCAATTCACGTACCTTTAAAATGGTTTCATTGCAACCTCATCAGGATCCACGTGGGTAAACGGGGCCTGCTATGAGGACAGGTTGCATTTTAGATTTCATAACACAATTTGTCATACGTTACGGTTTTGTAGCAGTCGGGTCTCCTGCTACCTGCGGTCCTCCGTGGTCGAACTTGTTCTGACTCTGCCACTGGTGGTCCCGGAAACCGAGTTGTTTCCGGGTTCGTGTATTTATGCGTGTATGACAGTGTAGAGAGACTGTTCTCTTGCCCTTAGTCTTTCTTCTGATGGTCTAGAAGTTACGGCATATTTGTACAATCTCACAGTGTCATTATTTTACTCGTTTTCTTGAATTTGTTATTACTCCAGATCACTACTTTACAGGGTAGTGAATACACGTAATTCAGTCCTTAATCTTATTTCTGATGTTACTCAGGAATTATCGCGTGTTTGCATTATCGCAGTGTTCATGATGGGAAAAGTTATTAGGTTACCCATGGATCATCCTTATTATCTTGTCACAAATCCTTATATTAAAAAATATATTTTTCAAAATTCTTAGGTTCATTTCCCATTTTTGTTAATGATGTTTAGTATTGTTCAATGGATAGAGGATAGTCCTTTTATTACCATCGGGGTGGCAAAGCGCTTATTGGTTACTTATAAACGCTCCCCCATGGAATATTATCGTTCAAACCCTCCCGGTCAGTGCCCAATCTATGTATCCATCTTTGTTCTTTTTCGAAAAGGATCCTTTCCGCATTGTGATCTTTGTTTGGCAGTGTTTCTAGTATCACCCAATCTAAATCATTCATTGTGTGTCCTACTTTCAGGTAATGTGCAGACATCTTGGTAGTGATCTTTTTCAATTTGACGTTACTCCTATGTTCACACATCCGCTGTTTTATTTTTCTGCAAGTCATGCCAATATAGAGTTTTTTGCATGGACATGTGATCATGTAGATCACATGACTAGTGTTGCAGTTGGTGTGGTTCAACAATTTCCATCTGAAGTCTGGCAACAGTAGTATTTCTTTTGTGACCTTGGTCAGCGGACAAACAGAGCAAGAGCCGCAGGGGTAGTGTCCCATGACTGGGCGTGTATCCCATGGTGAATTCGTGATGGAAGGAGGCTGTTTGGGTTGAGGTCTAGTATGAACCAACATATCTTTTAGATTCCTGGTTCTCTTATTAGCAAACCTCGGTTTCGGCCATTGTATATCTGCTGATGTGAGAATTTTCCAATTTTTATTCACGCTCTTCTTGAGTTTATTGCTTGCAGGCCCGTAAGTGGTTATACACGTCAGGATGTCAGATTCTTGTTCTCGTTGTGTTGGTTCGGAGAGCCCCTCTCTGTTCTGGTTCCGAGCTCTTTTCTGACATCTGTTGATAATTTTTTTTGGGATAATTCCTCTCTCCCAATTTCCTTCCAAGATCGCGTGCTTGTTCTTTGTAATCATTGGCATTGCTGCAATTCCGGCGTAATCTAAGGAACTGGCTGTATACAAGAATCTTGGCTGATTAAACCACTTTCAATGAGAGGATACGCAGAATACGGCAAAGCAGCAACAAAGACCAACATATTTGGAAGACCATCAGGCGGGACATGCATCTATATAAAGCACTCGCTTAAACTGGAATTTACGGAAATAAACAACTTACCAAACACGCTCCAGGCAGGCATTCTGAAAGGCCTCTACCCATCACATGGAACAACTTCAATTCTAGTAATTAACATCTATCACAACCCGTATGGGCACCCTGCCAACCCGCCCATGCTACCAAACCATCTAGAGACTTTGTTGCTACAATTTCCGGCACTAGATTGCATTATCCTCGGTGACCTCAATATTCACAACATAGGGGTCTTGAGTATAAAAAAACACCATTCTGGTGCTACTAAGGCAATGAACGAACTATTAAAATCGTATAAACTGGCCACAGCACATTCAGTCCATATAAAGAACAATCCAGGGGTTTTTGTCGCCCCGACATATAATAACCAGACGATGATCGATTATATCATTTTAAGCGACAAACTGCAACCCCTAATGTCAGATTATACAGTCCATCCGCGCAGTGACAGCGACCATGCCGCCCTAACAATCACTTTAAACCTGACAGCAGAAATACGCCACAGGCTGCAATACATGGGGGCTGCTGACGGAGACGAACTGATAAAGCTCCCCAGAAGAATTAAATGGGGGCACGCAGCGATCTTCAAATTTAATAGCTGGCTAAATTCGTGGGAGGGTTGGCCACCATGTGAACAGAAGAAGGGCGCTATAATAACATGGGATGGCATCACTGGGACATTAGCGGCGATACTTCGAGAGGATTCAAACAGGACTCCCCATTGGCACCCACCAGCTGCACTCGGATTCAACCGGGTAATCAAAAATAGTGCTAAACACTTGAATATGAAACGAAAAGCTTTTCGTAAAAATGGAACAGCCTCAGATAAAAAACAACTACAAGAGGCTGCAAAAAGCCATTCCAAGAAAGTGTGGGCTGCAAAACGCGAATACTGCGATGGACAATGGCTGAAGATCTTTGACCTGCTGAGCCCCGGGAAAACACAAGAGTTCTGGAGCTACCTAAGTAATCTTGGCCGAGGCACTAATCACAGAGAAAACTCCCTTGAGGCTTCAACCTGGGTAGCCCACGTAAAAGCTCTATACAACGAAGACATACCGGTCTCCCAGTCAAACAATGGACCGATAGTAAGAGACGAGCCATACTCCACCACTGATAAGAAGGCTTTGCCTTGTAAATTGCTAGTCTCAAAAATCCTAAAAAAAATCAGGAAAAACGGCGCACCAGGCCCAAATGGTCTTCCTGGCCAATTGTTTAAAGCGAACATCGAATTCTGGTCCGAAAAACTGTCCCACCTATATAACGAATGCTGGCTCTTGGGGGATGTGCCAGATTCCTGGAGAGGCTCGCTTCTACACCCAATACATAAGAAGGGGCCTAAATCAGACCCGTCCAACTACAGACTGATTGCCCTCTTGGACATCGAGGGCAAAGCCTATGCTAGTGCAATATTGACTGACCTTGCAGATTGGGCGTGTGAAGAAGGCCTTCTGCCTTTCTGCCAAACTGGCTTTAGACCTGGGTCTTCGACCGTGGATAACATCACTGCACTTTCCTATTTGGCCTATCAAGCTCGGTCGCGTAAAACCCTCCCTTTATTCGCCTGCTTCATCGATTACTCTGCCGCTTTCGATGGGGTAGACCGCGCAATTTTATGGAGAAAGCTGGCACAATGGAACATCAATCCGACCCTGCTAAGAGCAATTCAGTCACTCTATCAAAAACGTGGGTTAGAATTAAACTCTCGAGTGATTTGGAATCTGAGAAAATCAACACGAACTGAGGTCTAAAGCAAGGGTGCGTGTTAGCGCCACTGCTGTTCAATCTGTACACAGCAGACATGGAGACAGCCCTGTTGGGGGCAGCCCTAGCAACCCCAAGGATTGAAGGGATACAAATCCAGTTTATGCAGTACGCTGACGATCTGGTACTGCTGGACCACACTAAAATAGGACTACAAAAGATGCTGACCGCCCTGGCAACATACAACAACGAAAACAGATTGGTGGCAAATCCTTCCAAGTCTAAAATAGTTACTTTCGGGCACTACCGACACAAAAAACGAGCAAAATGGAACCTTGGCAATCTCTCCTTGGAAAGCACACAGCGATACACCTACCTGGGAGTCTGCTACCACGAGTCAGGTCTCTCCGGCGCCCAGTTAAAGAAAATCCAAGGCAAAGGGAAAAGCTTCACTTATGCACTCTGCAAACTACAAGCTTCCTTACACAGCCCATCTACAACGGCTATTCGAAGAGTACTAAAGGCCAAACTAATGCCGGCCCTCAACTATGCTCAGCAAGCATACCCGGGCAAACTCAACAAGGAACTTGAAAAAATTCATTGTAGAGCATACAAAAGAATATTTCACCTACCGAAATGCACTAGAAACACCCTTATCCGCCTAGAATTCATGCTCAACCAACAAAATCTGGAAGAGATGGCGGCCATAAGCAAATACTACTACCTTGCTACAGCTGCAAAAGAAAAGACACTTAAGGCAGTTCTGAAATATATCTTCATGGAACCCGGGAATCCTTGGTCAGCTACCCTTACCGCGGCAAAAGTTCGCCTCAACCTGGCCACTGAGCTTTGGGACCCCGAACTAGTCAACTACACGGCGATCAAAAACGCAATCAAGAAACAAGTTCGGGTTTGCTCCCGCAAGTTGGATTTGGAGTCATTAGTGACAAGAGACCTGCACGAGACCCTATGCCTGCCACACACTGTGTATAATCCCAAACACCATCTTACGCAGGCTGTGGGCCGCACAGCTCTCCATAAGATTCTAGCCTACAGACTACACCCTCTGCCCCTTAAAGAACTATACGCCGTTGAACGGGCAGAATTGGGTGTTTCAGAATGCAGGCTCTGCAATTACAAACGCGAGTCCCATGCTCATCTGCTATTTTTTGCTGCCCCGCCCTGCAGGCCGCACGTAGTCTTTACCTCAGGCCCATCCTAAGACAAGCGGGGACCCGCACTGCAAAGGAGGCGGTCCATCAATTATATACATTGTCCACAGTAAAAGACATGGCCTCATTTGGCAAGTTCATTCAAGAGACACGGTCTAAGTTGATGGCCACTCAGGGCTCAAATGGATAGAGACTCCGTAGATGCATAGACTATTTTGCTAACACACTGCCTATTTTAACTATTTTAACTTTTGTAATCTTTTTTATGCGCTTGTTTTAATGTAATGGTTTTGAGTAACCAAACAATAAAGTTATTCATTCATTCATTCACTGTCACCAGACGGTCACCTTGCGGTGTCGCCTATTCGGCTTCCTGGCGCTGATACTCATACCGCTGTGGAACCCCTCCTGGCTTTCCCTGTGAAGTGTCCACTCCTGGGCACCCCCAGGATGAAGCCAGGCATCCTTAGCGCTGTTGGGGCCGGTGTGGAGGTTAAGCAAGCTATTGCCCAGAGTTGCAGCGTGGGGCCCGTGATTAGAATAGGCACCGAGGCGAAAATTAACAGGTCCGAGGAAATTGAGCCCGAGACCCCGCCGAGGCGGGAATCGAACCCTGGTCCCCTGGCCAGAACTCTGCATCATGGTGTGCCACTCTAACCATTGAGCCACACTCCTCCACTTTCATCAGCACCTGCACATTGTCTGCTTTTGTCCTGAGCAACAATGTGCACCCAGGGTAGGGGCTTATCAGATTCCAGCTTGCCCATAACAAAAGCCTGAGTTAAGAGGCCATTAGGCTCCTTTTTAGGTCTCGCCTACGGAAAAAGACCTTTAGTAATTGATTCAGCTTTGCAGGCAAAAACGTGCACACGTTGCATTGCTTTAAATGGCAACACGTGCACGTTTGGCGATTCCCTTGTGGGAGCGAGCACTGACATCATCTGTTAATTACAAACAGATGGTTCCTGCTCGCTCCCGTAATGGAAACAGGTGCATGCCCCCTCCTCTCTCCTTTCCCCCTGCTGCCTCTCGTCAAACTTGTTTTTGAGCGCGAGGCGCGCGTGCTTGGTCAAATAGGCAATCATAGGTTAACCAGCCCAGTCGCTGAGAGGGAAAACATATCCTTTCAGATGCAAATGTGAGCACCTCACAGAAAATGGTTTAACATTAACAAGCTTTGGAAAACTGTGGAATCACAGTAAGCTGGCAAAGTCTCACATTATCTGACAATCCAATGAAATATGTGTCCAGTAAGCTGACCCAAAATATAGGGCACTAACCCATTGCTCACTCTACATATACTGTGACATAGAATGTTAGTAAGACTCGAAGCAGGAAAAGACTGAAGGGGTATGACCACTTCGCTCAATGATTGTCTTCAGTCCTGGGTTTTAAACCCACAAACCACGGCATCAGCTGTGTTGGTATGACAGACTAACTCAGTGAACACCAACTAAAACTACAATACCCAGAATGCATTATGTCGTCAAATTAATTCCCGGATCGGGAAACAGGGTTCGTGATGATATATAGAGAGGTAGCTACCATAATCTGTATTTATATGTTTGTAGCATTATAAGACTCTTGACACTAGAGTTCAAGGTCTCTGTGAACCTCTGTGACAGCCAAAGTCAGCCACCCCTCCAGCAAGGTCCCCCGTTGAATGTCCAGGTTATTTATTTGGGAATGGGGCCCCTAAGCACTGTCGGTCTCCTACCTGGGGCGAGCTATAAAAACGTCCAGGAAGCGCTCGTCCTCCGCCGGATCGCAGCAACTTCCTACTAGCCGCGATCAAGGAAGTGCTGTCGGGAATGGGGAATGCCTCCACAGAAAGACACGCATAACAGGGCGGAGAATGGGGAACAACCTTACATGTAAACAATTCGAGGCTTGGGCGGAGACATATAATGAGGAATAATTCACCTATAACCCCTTCGCTGCGGCGGGTTTTCAAATGGGTTTGGGCATGGAGCTGCGGTGCTCATGATGGAGCTCCTGGACCCAGCCAAGCAAGGGGAGGCTCCCCGGGCACAACAGAACCCCGTCCCGGGCTTTGGCAGTGCGGCAGGCCGGGGGATGAGGGGAACCCAACCCGGGCCCCTGGCCCCATCTGGGAGCCCGGAGGCACTAGGGACGCCTCCCCGGTCCCTCCGGACCCCGTCCCGGGCACCCTGCCACGCAGCAGGACCAAGGACAGAGCCCGGGGTGGGGAGGCCGCCCTCCCCCCGGGCCCCTAGGGGCCCCGGACAGAGCTCCTGAACCCAGACAAGCAAGGGGAGGCTCCCTGGGCACAACGGAACCCCTTCCTAGGCCCTTGGCAGTGCGGTAGGCTGGGAGACAGGGACCAGGGCCAGAGCACCCGACCCGGGGCCCGGCCGGGCCCCTGGACCCAGCCGGGGCTCCCAAGCCCGGAGGCGCATGGGACGCCTCCCCGGACCCATGGAGCCCGTCCTGGGCATTGAGCCATGCCGTTGGCCTGGAGATGGGTGCCCCGGACGCCCGGGGGAGGTCTGTCCGGGACACATGGAGCCCGCCCTGGGCATTGAACCATGCCGTTGGCCTGGAGAAGGGAGCCCCCGGACGCCCGGGGGAGGACTGCCCGGGACCCGTGGAGCCCTTCCCGGGTACTTTGCAACGCTGTTGGCCTCCTGGAGATGGGTGCCCCGAACGCCCGGGGGGGGGGCGGGCTGCCCGGGACCCGTGGAGCCCGTCCTGGGCACTCTGACCTGCTGTTGGCCCGGGGGAGGACTGCCCGGGACCCGTGGAGCCCGTCCTGGGCACTCTGACAAGCTGTTGGCCCGGGGAAGGGAGCCCCAGACGACCGGGACCTGTGGAGCCCGTCCTGGGCACTCCTGTATGCCGTTGGCCCGGGGAAGGGAGCCCCGGACGTCCGGGACCCGTGGAGCCCGTCCTGGGCACTCTGAAATGCTTTGGCCCGGGGAAGGGAGCCCGGGACACCCGGGGGAGGACTGCCCGGGTCCCGTGGAACTCGTCCTGGGCACTCTGACATGCCGCTCGCCCGGGGAAGGGTGCCCCGGACGCCCGGGGCCCGTGGAGCCCGTCCTGGGCACTCTGACAAGCCGTTGGCCCGGGGAAGGGAGCCCTGGACACCCGGGACCCGTGGAGCCCGTCCTGGGCACTCTGAAATGCTTTGGCCCGGGGAAGGGTGCCCCGGACGCCCGGGGGAGGACTGCCCGGGACCCGTGGAACTGGTCCTGGGCACTTTTACATGCCGTCGGCCTGGAGGTGGGTGCCCTGGACGCCCGGGGGAGGCCTGCCCGGGACCCGTGGAGCCCTTCCCGGGTACTTTGTCAATGCCGTTGGCCTCATGGAGATGGTTGCCCCGGACGCGTCCGGGGGAGGCCTGCGCGGGACCCATGGAGCCTGTCCTGGGCATTGAGCCATGCCGTTGGCCTGGAGATGGGAGCCCCGGACGCCCGGGGGAGGACTGCCCGGTACCCGTGGATCCCGTCCTGGGCTCTTTGACATGCCGTCGGCCTGGAGGTGGGAGCCCCGGACGCCCGGGAGCGGGCTGCCCGGGACCCATGGAGCCCGTCCTGGACACTTTGACATGCCGTCGGCCTGGAGGAGGGTGCCCGGGACGCCCGTGGGAAGCCTGGTCGGGACCCGTGGAGCCCTTCCCGGGTACTTTGCCAATGCCGTTGGCCTCATGGAGATGGGTGCCCCGGATGCCCGGGGGAGGACTGCCCGGTACCCGTGGAGCCCTTTCCGGGTACTTTGCAACGCCGTTGGCCTCCTGGAGATGTGTGCCCCGAACGCCCGGGGGGAGGGCTGCCCGGGGCCCGTGGAGCCCGCCCTGGGCACTTTGACATGCCGTCGTCCTGGAGGTGGGAGCCCCGGACGCCCGGGGGCGGGCTGCCCGGGACCCATGGAGCCCTTCCCGGTTACTCTGCCATCCCGTTGGCCTCCTGGAGATGGGTGCCCCGGACGCCCGGGGGAGGTCTGTCCGGGGCCCATGGAGCCCGTCCTGGGCAGTGTGACATGCCGTCGGCCTGGAGGTGGGAGCCCCGGACGCCCGGGGAAAGGCTGCCCGGGACCCGTGGAGCCCTTCCCGGGTACTTTGCCATCCCGTTGGCCTCCTGGAGATGGGTGCCCCGGACGCCCGGGGGAGGTCTGTCCGGGGCCCATGGAGCCCGTCCTGGGCAGTGTGACATGCCGTCGGCCTGGAGGTGGGAGCCCCGGGCGCCCGGGGGGGAAGGCTGCCCGGGACCCGTGGAGCCCTTCCCGGGTACTTTGCCATCCCATTGGCCTCCTGGAGATGGGTGCCCCGGACGCCCAGGGGCGGGCTGTCCGGGACACGTGGAGCCCGTCCTGGGCATTGAGCCATGCCGTTGGCCCGGAGAATGGAGCCCCCAGACGCCCGGGGGAGGTGTTGCCCAGGCATATCTCATCTGGTCCCCCGGGCAGAGAACCACAAGCCCTGGAGGGGTGTCCGGGCGTACCCTGTCCATAGTAATCCGGAGGGAAATTACCCCCCTTTCTTGCAATCCGTGCACGCGAGGTGACAGAGGGGACCCAAGGCGTAAAAGAACCCGACCTCATGGAGCCCTAGCTGGGATCCGGGAGGCGAATGGCACCTCATCGGGACTTCCAGGGAAGTCCGGCCATCTGGTCGCCCCATTGGAAAGCATCGCGGGCGACCAGATGGCCGGGATCGAAAGGACTCCCAGCTCCCCATCCATCCCAAGCCTTCGCGGTAGGGTTCCTGACTGCCTGCCCACGCAAGGTCAGGGCTCTTGGACCCCGGCTGGGCCTCAGGCGCAGGTTGGACCACCGGAGCTCTAGGGCCCGGACGACCTGGGGGGGAATGCCCGGGACCCGTGGAGCCCGTCCTGGGTACTTTGACATGCCGCTGGCCTGGAGATGGGTGCCCCGGACGCCCGGGGGGAAGCTGCCCGGGACCCATGGAGCCCGTCCTGGGTACTTTGACATTCCGTCGGCCTGGAGGTGGGAGCCCCGGACGCCCGGGGGGGGGAGGTCTGCCCAGGACCCATGGAGCCCATCCTGGGTACTTTGCCAATCCCGTTGGCCTCATGGAGATGGGTGTCCCGGACGCCCGGGGGAGGACTGTCCCGGACTCATGGAGCCCGTCCTGGGCACTTTGACATGCCGTCGGCCTGGAGGTGGGAGCCCCGGACGCCCGGGGGAGGGCTGCCCGGGACCCATGGAGCCCTTCCCGGTTACTCTGCCATCCCGTTGGCCTCCTGGAGATGGGTGCCCCGGACGCCCGGGGGAGGTCTGTCCGGGGCTCATGGAGCCCGTCCTGGGCAGTGTGACATGCCGTCGGCCTGGAGGTGGGAGCCCCGGACGCCGGGGGGAAGGCTGCCCGGGACCCGTGGAGCCCTTCCCGGGTACTTTGCCATCCCGTTGGCCTCCTGGAGATGGTTGCCCCGGATGCCCGGGGGAGGTCTGTCCGGGGCCCATGGAGCCCGTCCTGGGCAGTGTGACATGCCGTCGGCCTGGAGGTGGGAGCCCCGGACGCCCGGGGGGGAAGGCTGCCCGGGACCCGTGGAGCCCTTCCCGGGTACTTTGCCATCCCTTTGGCCTCCTGGAGATGGGTGCCCCGGACGCCCAGGGGAGGTCTGTCCGGGACACGTGGAGCCCGTCCTGGGCATTGAGCCATGCCGTTGGCCCGGAGAATGGAGCCCCCAGACGCCCGGGGGAGGTGTTGCCCAGGCATATCTCATCTGGTCCCCCGGGCAGAGAACCACCAGCCCTGGAGGGGTGTCCGGGCGTACCCTGCCCCTAGTAATCCGGAGGGAAATTACCCCCCTTTCTTGCAATCCGTGCACGCGAGGTGACAGAGGGGACCCAAGGCATAAAAGAACCCGACCTCATGGAGCCCTAGCTGGGATCCGGGAGGCGAATGGCATCTCATCGGGACTTCCAGGGAAGCCCGGCCATCTGGTCGCCCCATTGGAAAGCATCGCGGGCGACCAGATGGCCGGGATCGAAAGGACTCCCAGCTCCCCATCCATCCCAAGCCTTCGCGGTAGGGTTCCTGACTGCCTGCCCATGCAAGGCAGGGCTCTTGGACCCCGGCTGGGCCTCAGGTGCAGGTTCGACCACCGGAGCTCTAGGGCCCGGACGACCTGGTGGAGGAATGCCCGGGACCCGTGGAGCCCGTCCTGGGTACTTTGACATGCCGTCGGCCTGGAGGTGGGAGCCCCGGATGCCCGGGTGGAGGTCTGCCCGGGACCCATGGAGCCCGTCCTGGGTACTTTGCCAATGCCGTTGGCCTCATGGAGATGGGTGCCCCGGACGCCCGGGGGAGGTCTACCCGGGACCCATGGAGCCCTTCCCGGGTACTTTGCCAATGCCGTTGGCCTCATGGAGATGGGTGCCCCGGACGCCCGGGGGAGGTCTACCCGGGACCCATGGAGCCCTTCCCGGGTACTTTGCCAATGCCGTTGGCCTCATGGAGATGGGTGCCCCGGACCCCCGGGGGAGGTCTACCCGGGACCCATGGAGCCCTTCCCGGGTACTTTGCCAATGCCGTTGGCCTCATGGAGATGGGTGCCCCGGACGCCCGGGGGAGGTCTGCCCGGGACCCATGGAGCCCATCCTGGGTACTTTGCCAATGCCGTTGGCCTCCTGGAGATGGGTGTCCTGGACGCCCGGGGGAGGACTGTCCCGGACTCATGGAGCCCGTCCTGGGCACTTTGACATGCCGTCGGCCTGGAGGTGGGAGCCCCGGACGCCCGGGGGAGGGCTGCCCGGGACCCATGGAGCCCGACCCGGGCACTCTGCCATGCCGTCAGCCTGGATGGAGCCCCGGACGCCCGGGGGACGAATGCCCGGGACGCATGGAGCCCGTCCTGGGCACTTTTCCGTGCCTTCGGCCTGGAGCCCCCAGACACCCAGGGGAGGACCACCGTGAAAACCATGGAGCCCGACCTGGGCACTCTGCCATACCGTCAGCCTAGATGGAGCCCCGGACGCCCAGGGGACGAATGCCCGGGACGCATGGAGCCCGTCCTGGGCACTTTTCCATGCCGTCGGCCTGGATGGAGCCCCGGGCGCCCGGGGGACGACTGCCCAAGAGCTATGGAGCCCGTCCTGGGCAATTTGACATGCCGCCAGCCTGGAGGAAGGAAGCCCCGGGTGGCCTAGGGAGGTGTTACCCAGGCATAGCCCATCTGGTCCCCCGGGCAGAGAACCACCAGCCTTGGAGGGGTGTCCAGGCGTAGCCTTCTCCCTAGTAATCCGGAGGAAAATTACCCCCTTTTCTTGTAATCTGTGCACGCAAGGTGACAGAGGGGACCCAAGGCGCGAATGTACCCGACCTCCTGGAGCCCTCGCTGGGATCTGGGAGGCAAATGGCACCTCATCGGGACTTCCAGGGAAGTTCGGCCATCTGGTTGCCCCATATGAAAGTGTTGCGGGCGACCATATGGCCGGGACCGAAAGGACTCCCTGCTTCCCACCCCGAGCCTTCGCGGTAGGGCTTCTGCCTGCCCACGCCGGGCAGGGCTCGGGGACCCCGGCTGGGCCTCAGGGACAGTGAGGACCACTGGAGCTCTCAGGCCCGGACGCCAGGGGGACGAATGCCCGGGACGCATGGATCCCGTCCCAGGCACATTGCCATGTCGTAGGACTGGAGATGGGAGCCCCAGTGAGCCCATCACGGCCATCCGGAACATAGCCTGGCCGCAGGGGAACCTTTTGTGGGAGAGGTGTGGCGCCGCGGCCAGGGCGACCGACGCTGGAATCTGGGGATCACGGTTCGATCCCCGACTCTGGCGGCAGGTTAGCCCAGCACCATGTGACTCTGGGCAATAGCTCGCATAATCTCCCCGAGGGCCCCCAGCGCCTAGAGACCCTTACGGGTGATTGTGCGCTTTACAAATGTGGATTATTATTATTTTTTATTATTTATGATGTCGGGCGGAAAGACCGTCCGCGGCGGGTGCGGAAAAAGACCGTCCGCGGCGGGTGCGGAGAAAGACCGTCCGCGGTGGGTGCGGAGAAAGACCGTCCGCGTCGGGTGCGGAGAAAGACCGTCCGCAGTGGGTGCGGAGAAAGACCGTCCGCAGCGGGTGCGGAGAAAGACCGTCCGCGGCGGGTGCGGAGAAAGACCGTCCGCCATCGTAATATACCCCAGGGTAAAAATGGACATATAACAAGGCGGACAAGGGGGGGTCGATTATGATGTCGGTCGGAAAGACTGTCCGCGGCGGGTGCAGAAAAAGACCGTCCGCGGCGGGTGCGGAGAAAGACCGGCCGCGGCGGGTGCGGAGAAACCCGGCCATCTGGTCCCCCCCCCCATTGGAAAGCATCGCGGGCGACCAGATGGCCGGGATCGAAAGGACTCCCAGCTCCCCATCCATCCCAAGCCTTCGCGGTAGGGTTCCTGACTGCCTGCCCACGCAAGGCAGGGCTCTTGGACCCCGGCTGGGCCTCAGGCGCAGGTTCGACCACCGGAGCTCTAGGGCCCGGACGACCTGGGGGAGGAATGCCCGGGACCCGTGG